>NC_091207.1:22856083-22928583 GCF_040958095.1 Procambarus clarkii | reverse complement strand
TACACGTGTGGCTCTATACCCACACGTGTAGGCTGCATATAGAGCTACACGTGTGGCTCTATATCCAGCCTACACGTTGCTGCTGTTCAAGACTCACTACCTGGAACAAAAAATTCCAAGTAGCACGGGCTATGGTGAGCCCGTGGTCGTATGTTTCCTCCAACATGTAATGAACATGTAAGGTACAGCTACATAATAACTCAACCTCAGTCTCCTGAAATAATAGTCTTTATAGTGACTATTTGGTTCGAAGTACCAATATGTAGTGACGGCCCAGGAGGCCTGGTCGAGGACCGGGCCGCGGGGACGCTAAGCCCCGAAATGATCTGAAGAAGATATAAGGCGCGCCAGAAAGTTAATATTTTCTACATATAATTTTACAGAGTAATTTTATATTTTATAGTCCTAAAGATAGCATTTGGGTAGGCCTAGGTTAAGTTAAGTTGGTTTC
This sequence comes from Procambarus clarkii, assembly GCF_040958095.1. Lineage (NCBI taxonomy): Eukaryota > Metazoa > Arthropoda > Malacostraca > Decapoda > Cambaridae > Procambarus > Procambarus clarkii. Next base: position 22,928,132 of record NC_091207.1, on the reverse strand, counting down.
ACTTCACTGTATTCATTGTATTCACTGTATTCATGAGCTCGTGTCATTTAGGCTAAATCAGTCATACAACATTCCGAGCTGTTTAGTGGTTCTTTAGTGGTACTTAGGACTGTTTACTATCAGGACTATTTAAGGGAGGCTGGGTAGGCCTAGGTGGTGGTATTCACTTAAACAGAATTTCGACAAAGAAATATTTGTGTGTATTATACTCTGTTTAACACTTAGTGTATGTATACACGGATTTTGTGTATTTTTAAGCAAAACTAGTCTAGCATATTCTAGCCTAGCCTTCATTTAATGTAAGCTAGCCTAACGTAACATACCCTAGCCTAATCGAACCCCATTTAGCCTACCCTAGCCTAATCTACCCTAACTTAACCTAATCTAATCTATCCTAACCTTATATAACTCAACCTATTCTACTCTATCTTATCCTAATAAGTTAACTTATATCCTAGCGTAACCTACCCTAATCTGACCTAACGTAACCTGTGGTAACTTATAAACTACCATCCACACTTCCCTAGAAATAAACTTAGTTGTCTCTTCAGAGGTTGCATGGCGTTTCACTTTCCTTCTTATGATGTCTTCGACGAAACCATTGGAGAAGCATTGGTTTCGTCGAAGACATCATAAGAAGGAAAGTGAAACGCCATGCAACCTCTGAAGAGACAACTAACACAACACCTATACCCCCTATTAGACTATTTTACAGGAACTTCTTTTCCACAGCTCATAAAACGGAGGAAAGGGTCCTGAAAGATATTGTTAATAGAAACGTTATCCCTACAGACAAAAATCAGAGGATACAACTGACGATTTACTATAAAACCAGAAAAACGGCCAGCCTACTCATGAGAAATTCTCCAGACACAAAACAGAACGCTTTAAAAGAGACTAACGTCGTCTATGCCTTCAAATGCCCTCTTGGGGACTGTAAGCTCCAAAAAAAACAGTATATAGGCAAGACAACAACATCTCTTTCTAGGCGTTTAACGATGCATAAGCAACAGGGCTCCATTAAGGAACATATAATCTCTTCCCACAACCAAACCATCGCCAGAGAAATCCTAGTAAACAACACAGAAATCATCGATAGATACAGCGATAGCAGGCGGCTTGACGTCTGCGAGGCACTACACATCAAGAAGTCAACACCAGCAATCAACAGCCAATTAATGCACAACTATATCCTACCCACCTCAAGACTCCGCTCCAATATAGAAGCATCAAGAAATATGGACCAATAGGCTTTCTACAATCACTTCCATTCAATACCCATTGTTTCGTGTTCTGTCTTGTGTTTAGGAATTTAATACCCTATTAATACCACCTCACTCCATCCACCTCACTCAAATGTAGATATAAACAAATCGAAGATGTGTAAGTTCTATTCAGTTGTGTATGTGTAAACTAAAGTCTTTGAAAATGTAATAAGTTTTACGAAACGCGCTCAAGTGACGCGTCAGACTAGAAATAAAAATGAATTTTGGAGAATTGATTTTTGAATTACCACCAACAGTGAAAAGAAACGTACGAAAGATCGAGAAAATTCGTGTTAGAATTGTTAATCTTACTTTTTCGGTCATATTTAATAATATATGTCTACAGGAAAGACTGCTACCAAAATATACTAATATATATATATATATATATATATATATATATATATATATATATATATATATATATATATGCAATTGACGATCACAAAACACTGATCATTTTATGCTCTCATTTTATGCCGAAACGTTCACCTCATTTCATATTTCTCTGTGGATTTTCCGCATATATATATATATATATATATATATATATATATATATATATATATATATATATATATATATATATATATATATATATATATATATTATAAAATTTTCATTTATTCATTCCCTTTATATGGCATGGACTTAGGTAAGTAATTCCTCTGCGCTTCAGTAGTCAGGGAAAAGTTGAAGGTTCCAATTCGGCAGTAGGATGCTGCTTCTGGAAACTTTCCTTATTAAGACTACCCATAGCCGAGTCGATGGTCAGCTACGACGGTCACACACGCGCCTGGGGTCCATGGTTCGAGATCTATATAATCCAGGGGTCAGATTCACGAAGCAGTTACGCAAGCACTTACGAACGTGTACATCTTTCCTCAATCTTTGACGGCTTTGGTTACATTTATGAAACAGTTTACAAGCATGAAAACTTGCCAATTAACTGTTGTTATTGCTATAAACAGCCTCCTGGTGCTTCGAAGCTTATTAACTGTTTAGTAATTGTAAACAAAGCCGCCAAAGATTGAGGAAAGATGTAGAGGTTCGGAAGTGCTTGCGTAACTGCTTCGTGAATCTGACCCCTGGTGAATGCTCAACCCGTCCTCGACTCAAGTCCATTCCATCCAGCGGTCGACCCCACTGACGCATTCATAAAATTTAATATGCTGTTCATTCAAACCAGGAATTTTCTCAAATATAAATTTATATTACAATATATTAGCATATTGTGCATATATAGGCATAGGTTAGGTGTTTAGGTTCTGTTGGCGATTATTTGTATTTGTAGTACGTGGGTGAAGCATTTACAGCGTTGTGATTCGAACACAAGTCGTCAGTGAAGCACTTGTTCCGGAAGTGTTCGAACGTCATCAGTTGTGAGTCGTGTGTAAACTGTTTTTCATTCATAAACCAGCCCGTCCTCCAAACAAAGATCCAAAAGTGATTCCATGCACCCGCCAAACCCCCTGTTTATGAATGAAAAGCGGTTTACACACGACTCACAACTGCTGACGTTCGAACATATCCGGAACAAGTGCTTCACTGACGAATTTTGTTCGAATCACAACGCTATAAATGCTTCACCCACGTACTACAAATACAAATAATCGCCAACAGAACCTAAACACCTAACCTAACCTATGCCTATGCCTATATATGCACAATATGCTAATATATTATAATATTAATTTATACTTGAGAACATTCCCGTTTTGAATGAACAGCATGTTAAAATTTATGAATGCGTCTGTGGGGTTGACCGCTGGATGTAATGGACTTGAGTCGAGGACGGGTTGCATAAACAGCTGGGGTTTGGCGGGTGGATGGAATGGACTTTGGGTCTGTGTTTGGAGGACGGGCTGGAATGCTATAATAACCTGGCCTGACGGCTGAGTGGACAGCGCTCGGGATTCGTAGTCCTGAGATTCTGGGTTCGATCCCCGGCGGAGGCGGAAACAAATGGGCAGAGTTTCTTTCACTCTGATGCGCCTGTTCACCTAGCAGTAAATAGGTACCTGGGAGTTAAACAGCTGATACGGGCTGCTTCCTAGGGGGGAGGGGAGGGTTACAAAAAAAGGAGGCCTGGCCGAGGACCGGGCCACGGGGACGCTAAGCCCCGAAATTATCTCAAGATAACCTGCCTAATCTGACCTGACGTAATCTACCCTATCTTAACATTCTATTAAACCTGTGTTTAAATTTTCTGAGGTCCACCCCCCCCCCTCCGTCCTCCCAGGACAACCTATATTGACATTCTGCAGGCTGCAACCCACAACAGTCGCATATCTCCCAGCTTTACAACCACTGTACTTCTAGCTATTAACTGCTAGAAGAATCTGAGGCTTCTGGGGGGGGGGTCTATAAATTGCCCAATCGCTTAAATCTTGCCTCTCCTCCCCCCCCCCCCCCCCCCACACGGGAATCGAACCCGGGACCTCTCGATCCTGACCCCCTTCAAGTGTCACCTCAGGATGACACTACTGGCACGACTTTAATTAGTTTCTGCTAATAAAGTTTCAAGTTGTCATTAATAAAATGAATAAAAATCCACACCTTTATATCTATATCGTTCTCTAGCTTAATTGAAATTGTTTATATATTTTGACTATGTCGTTTTAACTTTACATAGACACTTGTAATATGTAGCTGGTCGCTGCTGGCACCAACAGCCATGCAGATCAAAGTCATCACAATAAAAAGAACTCTTGAAATAGGTCGCAGGTGTTCGATATACCATATTTTTGTTGGTCTATCACATAAAAATAGATACAATGGGAGTAATGTTCTGTGAGCGATGAGGGGTGGGGGGGGAGGGAGGGGGAGCTGGGGGGAGGGGTAGAACGAGGGATGGGGGGGGGCGTGGGGAGGGGGTAGAATGAGGGAAGGGGGGGCGTGGGGAGGGGGTAGAATGAGGGAAGGGGGGGCGTGGGGAGGGGGGTAGAACGAGGGAAGGGGGGGCGTGGGGAGGGGGAAGAACGAGGGAAGGGGGGGCGTGGGGAGGGGGAAGAACGAGGGAAGGGGGGGGCGTGGGGAGGGGGAAGAACGAGGGAAGGGGGGGGGCGTGGGGAGGGGTAGAATGAGGGAGGGAAGGGGGGCGTGGGGAGGGGTAGAACGAGGCAAGGATGGGGGGGGGGGGCGTGGGGAGGGGGAGGGAAAGGTAGGCACAGCATTGGCCAATCATGACCAATCTATCGATCTGGAAATTTTCTATATAACTGCCAAACCATCGAGCACCAGCAGGGCGGGACGCCATCTGGCTCAAGCACTAATTACCCTGGGCCGCGCCTCCACCATATAGCACGATGAACCACTACATCAGTCGCCTAGCCTTGCTAAGGCCGGACTCTGCGACGATGCTCGACCCAGTAACTTCCAACGTCGCATTTTGACGTATACGAGCGGCCAAAAACCGTCGTACTTGAAAATGGTTAGCGGCTCGCTAACTTGACCTACTGGCCCGTTTTCTGTTTTGGGTCCTCTGGAAAGTTAGGATAAGGGCACGTTAGTACGACGGTTCTGTGACGTTGAGGCACCTTAGGAGGACGGCCTCGCTTCTGGTAGGGTTGGCTTTCGGGCACTGGTGTTTAGGCCTCTGACTAGGTCCAAGGGCGCCTGACAGCTGAGTGGACAGTGTTTCGGATTCGTAGTCCTGAGGTTCCGGGTTCGATCCCCGGTGGAGGCGGAGACAAATGGGCAAAATGTTTCTTTCCACCCTGTTGCCCCTGTTACCTAGCAGTAAATAAGTAGCTGGGAGTTAGACAGCTGCTACGGGCTGCTTCCTGGGGGTGTGTAACAAAAAAAGAGGCCTCGTCGAGAACCGGGCCGCGGGGACGCTAAGCCCCGAAATCATCTCAAGATAGGAAGGTTATGTTAATTTAGGTTGTCTTTGCAACTCAAATGCAAAAAACTTTTCCAGTTTGCCCAAATACGATAGTAACGCTTTCTACTTTCTAATTGTCCATTACGTCGATATATGTACTATGATCATGGTTACTATAAGTACTAACTAGGAGGATAGGCTATTGGATAGGCAGACAGGGCGGGGGGAAGGGGAGGGGGGGTTTAAGACATTTCCAGTGAGTAAAATAAATTGCTTTTGCCAGTTAAAAATTGTGTAGGCTATGGCTGAGGCCAAGTTTTGGGAGCGCCTGGGCAGATTCCTCAGAGTCAATAGCTCATTCTGCCTTCATTTGCTCATGCAGGTGTAGTGGTGAATCACTCTGGTATCTGAAGGCCTATAAGGTGTGGAGGCCTACGGTTAGAGGATCGATCGTCACGCTTCTTAGAGGGGGTAAACAAAACAAGTGAAATGGGATCCTGTACGATCCTCTTTTTGAGTCAACAGCTGCCAGAGGCGCAACATTTGTCTCGAGTGTTGCCAGAGTTTGTGCAGCTACTTTTTAATTAGATGTTATATAGTTTTACCTGCATTGTTTTAGTATTTAGTTTTATGTTATCCATTTCTCTGCTATCTTACTACTTGCCTCATATGCCGAGGGGGAAGTAGTAAGAAACTAGATTGCACTTTATTGAGAAACAGGGCTGCCAAGCTAGCAGCTTTCATACCAAATTGGGGTCAATGTATTGCCAACTTGACGGTCAACTGAGAGCTGACCGTCAACACGGGGGGGGGCGAGGACGAGGCTACGGGTCACCAGTGTAGGCTCGCCCGTGTTGACAAGCGATTGTTTACTGTGTCGTGGCTGTGTTGGTGAGGTTTTGAACTCCCTTCATAATGCGTCAGAAACGGAGCCCCCCAAAACTGTGTTAGTGATTCGGGCGCGTCATTTGTGACTACTCGTACGAAGGAGAAAATTGTAATAGTCCAGTATGAACCCAAAAGTGTCTTAACAACATATTGTTTGACGAACGATTTCGCGAGTGAGTCGTTAAAGGTAAGAGAGACGTGACTAAAGCATTTTGTAAATACTGTGAATGTGAAATACAAGGGAGTGTATTGCACATGTAGAAAATCACTTAAAAAAACTTAAAATAATAAAAAAATTTACTAATTCAATACATCAAATGTTAAAATTGACCTTTACAAACAGGAGAATTGGCCCAAACAAGAGGATATCGAGGGAGGCGTCTACCTTCTAAGGTAAAAGGTAAGTGATACATATAATGAATGATATTGTACTGTCTACTCGGCATGACACGTATAGTGTGTTTATACCACACTATAACACAGCGCTGTGCCCCACTGAAGACAGTGAAGGTGCCTGACTCCCGATCAAACGAGGGAGAGCAGCTTAGCGGGTCGTGTAGTGTGGGTGGCAGATGAGAGTTTGAGGAGTTCTCGCCCGATAACAGACTGGGCGGGGGCGGCGCGCCTCTGAGAGTTGACGGGGGGGGGGGGGGGGGTCGGTCTTTTCATGGCATGAGTGCGAGTGAGTCGGGGAATATGTTTCACTACAATAGTTTGATGCGTCTGATATGTAAAGCTTTGGCGATGTCTAATCATCTATTGTCATTGTATCTGTTGATTATTTTGATGTTGCTTGGCAGGATAAGTATAGTCATAGTCTGGTTGTGTATATAAATGATGTGATCTTTAATAGCGTCTTGTTATTTGTGCATCATTAGGCACTTTGACAAGATTTTTCCGTCTTGTCTATGTATTGAGATCTTTGAGGCTGATAGTTCCATTGTGGATGTATAGGCATAAACAAGTCAACTGATCATGTGAAAGCCCTAGTACACAGTAAGCTCCTTCCTGGAGTCCTAAATCCTCCCCGACTTGTGATAACTTGGTCCACCTGGCTGTTGCTTGGAGCGGCCCGCAGGCCCACATACCCACTACAGCCCGGTTGGTCAGGCACTTCTTGCAAGAACTTGTTTTAATTGCTTCTTGAAGAAGTCCACTTTTTATATTTGTTTAGCAATATAATAGCAAGCCATATTTCTAATGCTTGCTGGGAGGGTGTTGAACATCCGTGGACCTCTGATGTTCAGACAGTGTTCTCTGATTGTACCTATGGCACCTCTATACTCCTCACTGGTTCTATTCTGCAGTTCCTTCCGTATCTTTCGCTTCAGTATGTTGTTATTCTACTGTGAAAATTTGGGACCTGGCTCTCCAGTATCTTCCAAGTGTATATTATTTGATACCTTTCTCGTCTCCTTTCCAGTACATTTTGAGAGCTTTGAGACGATCCCAACAACTTTGGTGGTTTATCGTGGTTATGCGTGGCTATGTATCTTCTCTGTAATCCCGTATTTCAGAAATCTCTTCTGCTCTGAAAGGGGCAAGAGAGTACTGCTACGTTCAGGGAATAATTTTAAATAATAATGGCGAGTGAACTACCAATAAATCAACACCTGTACTGTGTCAAAGACTTTAATACATAATTTATAATAACAGACCCACCAGGATATGGGAAGGGAAGGAAACTATGAGAAGAAAGCGCAGCCATTACGATTATTTAGCACTTGGAAAGGGTCAGGATAAGGATTTGGGATAGGACTGGGGGGGGGGGGGAGGATGGTGCCCAACCACTTGGACGGTCGGGGATTGACCGCAGGCTAGGAACACAAGTAGATGTAAGTATTAGCAATTTATTTCACAAAGTTAATCTCCCAAAACAGTTGGCAGTACCTATTGACATGTACTCGAATCCCCAAGATCTTCCTTTGAAAGAGAAATTGATTAACGAACTAGAGCTGAGCTTCGCGCAGATGTTTTAATAAATCAAATCTAATTTGATTTTGATTACAATCCAGGAAATCCCGTACCTGGACTGGATTACAATCCAGGTAATCCCGTAACTGGATTGGATTACAATCCAGGTAATCCCGTACCTGGATTGGATTACAATCCAGGAAATCCCGTACCTGGATTGGATTACAATCCAGGAAATCCCGTACCTGGATTGGATTACAATCCAGGAAATCCCGTACCTGGATTGGATTACAATCCAGGTAATCCCGTACCTGGATTGGATTACAATCTAGGTAATCCCCCCTTATAACCCCACGACATGTTTCCCGGATTTATCCAAGGGTCCACTAACACTAGTGGCCCCGGCGAAGACAGAAAGCCGGCGGCTAGTCGAAGGTCCCTTCCCCTCATTTGCCTTGATGATCTTTTCAGGATTTTGACTTTTAAATGTAAGTTTTTTGGCATTTACGTCTTCGGCGGGTAGGCGGTTCCATGGGTTTATAACCCTGTGAGCGAGAGATGTACACCATGTGAGGTCATATCATCCTCTCTTAAGAGTATAACAATCACATATAACCTGTGCAGTACCCCTTGGGTAGCATATATATAATACCTGCCGTAGAAAATAGCGAGGTGGCCAGTAACTATATTGAAAAGGCCTTTAACTTCCCCCCAAAAAAATTGCTGTCAAGGGAAAAATGGACCTTCACCTTCGATCATTCAGTACCAACTGAAAGATCCCGCTGCCTCTCCCGTCAACGCTGGCGACAAGTCGTACAGTAACCGACTTTGTTCACAATACTGTATCTTCCACCACACTATACATATATATACTAAACTTGGTATAATCTACTAACTGTTTAATACTTAATCAATTTTCCATTTTCTGTTTCTTCAAACCAGTCAGTAGCTTACATATTATAAATGAGTCGTACCCAGGCAGCTCTAAAGGCATTCTGTTTACTCAAATTCTATCATTTGTTCCTTTGCAAATAACTGCCGTTTCGTATTAAAAAAAAAAAAAAACCTGTTCATAACAAGTACTGAGCAATATTCAAGACGGGACAGCACCATCAGTGATTTAAATAGTATTAGCATTGTTGTGGGATCTCTGGATGTGAACGTTCTCATAATCCATCCTATCATTGTCCTGGCCGCCGCTGCCGCTATATTTGCTCGGTTATGTTCACTAAATGTCAGGTCGTCAGACATCATAATTCCCAGATCTTTTACATGTTGCTTTCCTTCTATGAGTAGGTCTGTGTCCTGTACCCTGTGTTTCGTTTACCTTCCTCGTTTACACCCTTCCTCAGTACCTGGAACTTGTCACCGTTAAACATCATGGTATTTTCAGTTGGCCAATCGAAGATTTTATTAATATCTGTCTGTTGTTTTTCAGTATATTCTAAAGAGGAAATTTTCATGCTGATTTTTGTATCATCAGCAAAGGATGACACGAAGCTGTGACTAGTATTTTTGACTATATCTGACCTGAGAATGATAAAAAGCAAAGGTACAAAGCTCTCCTCTGTGCTTATATTAGCTTTTGTTCGATTGATTACTCTTTGAATTCAGTTTGACAAAATTTAAAATCTAATGCCAACTTTACTCATTATTCCTATTGATCTCAGTTTAAGAGATCTCTCTCTCTCCATGGTCACACACACCTTTGTAAAGTCTGTGTATACGACATTTGCATTTTGTTTTTCTTCTAATGCTTCCGTGATTTTGTCATAGTGGTTGAGTACTTGCAAGAGACGGATTTTCCTGTTTTGATTCGCTATTCATCAGGGTTGTGAAGCTCATTGTTCTCTATAAAACTGGAAATATGATTCCTAATCACTATTTCAAAAACTGTTATTGTGTGTTAGTGGGACTGGTCTTTAGTTTTTTGTCAAAGTTTTACTGCGGGGAGCCGGTCGGCCGAGCGGACAGCACGCTGGATTTGTGATCCTGGGTTCGATCCCAGGCGCCGGCGAGAAACAATGGGCAGAGTTTCTTTCACCCTATGCCCCTGTTACCTAGCAGTAAAATAGGTACCTGGGTGTTAGTCAGCTGTCACGGGCTGCTTCCTGGGGGTGGAGGCCTGGTCGAAGACCGGGCCGCGGGGACACTAAAGCCCCGAAATCATCTCAAGATAACCTCCTTGTGTAGTGCTCCAATACAGTAACATAGTTAGCTATTAATATTATAATAATGTTGTAATTAATAATTATTTCTCTCGGGTGAATTAATTCGGGCCTCGGGTGAAAGAGGGCTGTGACGATCTCTGTCAGGAACCCGTAGATGCGAAACCGGGCCGTCCACCACCTGGGGGCTCGTGCGGCCCAACAGGCTCTGCTGCAGGAGGCTGAGGGGTCGTCCAGGCCCTTGCTGGGGTGGTTCTTCTCCGGCCCCGACAACGGCGGTCTCCGGGTTTGGGGTCCCTGTGCCTTCTTTTACCAACTACGAGGTCAACTCCGGAGCTGGAGCCCTTAGGGAAGTCCGTTGTGGCCGTTAAAACTCGTTCTGACAGTTCCTGTAACAGCGCTTGAACCAATCGAATTGGCATTTGGCTTTGCATCGGCGCCGTAGAGATGGGATGGGCGGGGGGACCTGCTGCATGGGTGACAGCTTCTTCCCCCGTATCAACCTACCCTGGCTTGGCGCCCTGGTGAGGCCACTCCAGACCGACAACCAGAGCGCCACTCCATAGTCTCCTGAGACTGATGGATGCCTACTACTAAACATAGCCTCATACTAGTCTTTCAGGATTTCACCAATTTCTTTGTCATTCTCTGTGTACGAACCTTCGGTTGTAAGTAAAGGTCCAATACTGGTGGAGGATTTTGATTTTGCACATGTGAACAAATATTTTGGATTTTTCTTTATATGGTTTATAACTTTATGCTTCAATTCCATTTCCTCAGACTGGTATGACTGCTTCAGCGGCTGCTTTATGTCTTCATAAAGCAGACGTCTGCTTTATGTCTTCCACTCTCCCTGTTCTTTTTTGTCATAGTCGTGTCTGCTTTAGCGTTTCCGTAATGTTTTCCTTCTGCTGAGTCGTCTAGCTGCGTTCTCTTGCTAGAGTGGTCCTCTTTCTGACCCTCCTCACAGGTTCGGGCCTGGATACGAACCCTGGCCAAAGCGCTTGCGAAAGGCCAGGCGAGTGTTTAACCAATACTCCACCGGGGGGGGGGGGATTGTAATGGCTCGTCCAATGGTGTCAGTAATACACGGAGAGGATTGGGCCCCCCTTATAATTGTTCGTCTACTGGTTTACCTCTGAATAGGTATACCTGGTTGCCCACCGATTGACGGGTCGTGTTCCAGGGGAAACTGGGCCCACATGTCCAGTGAGAAGTTCTCAACCTGAGAACTTGAGGAGTTCTTAACGAGCGGGAAGTTCTTAAGATGCTAACAAGCGTCTGCTCCTGTAATCACCAGTGCCACACGAAGCAATTGTTGAGTGCCACGATAATGCCATTACTTGTCATCATCATCATCAGTGCCTTCGTCATCATGCTGTCATTAGTCATTCTCATCAATCGTCATTATCATGATGACTTCATTATCATATATCATAATTATCATCATCCTTCATCACCATCAATCGTCACTATCAGTAAACAGTGTTGTTGTTGTTGTTGTTGATGGTGAGTAGTTCGTCTAGATCTATGGTGATGGAGGGAGGGAGGGAGAGTGAGGGAGGGAGAGTGAGGGAGGGAGAGTGAGGGAGGGAGAGTGAGGGAGGGAGAGTGAGGGAGGGAGAGTGAGGGAGGGAGAGTGAGGGAGGGAGAGTGAGGGAGGGAGAGTGAGGGAGGGAGAGTGAGGGAGGGAGAGTGAGGGAGGGAGAGTGAGGGAGGGAGAGTGAGGGAGGGAGAGTGAGGGAGGGAGAGTGAGGGAGGGAGAGTGAGGGAGGGAGAGAGAAGGCGAGTGAGGGATACGATGGAACAGGAAGAGAGGAGTAGTTGCAGAGAGGAACAGGAAGGGGCCGAGTGTGATGAGGGAGGGACAGGGAGGGATGGGAAATGACAGGGTGGAAAAGGGAGGGACAGAGAAAGGGACAGAGAGCAAGTATTTGTAAACAAATATATGTAACCAGAATGCTACCCTAGCGCCACCCACGCCACCCACGCCACCCATCCCAGCACCACCCCCTCCCACCCACGCCGTCACACCTCACCCTTTGGACAATTGAGGGCTCTGGACCGCTCGCCGGCAGCTTAGACGAACCTAAACATCAAGGGAAAGAGGCCGCCGGCTTCACAGTATATATATGTATCCACACAATGTCCCCCATATCATGTGCTTTGGTGGTGGGCATATATACATAGGTATACATGTATGTATAGATGAATGTGTGTGTATATAGGTTAAGGAAGGAAAGAGTATAGAAGCCCCTGTGAGTGTGGGTCACTCGGGCGCCCCTGTGAGTGTGGGTCACTCAGGCGCCCCTGTGAGTGTGGGTCACTCAGGCGCCCCTGAGAGTGTGGGTCACTCTGGCGCCCCTGTGAGTGTGGGTGACTCTGGCGCCCCTGTGAGTGTGGGTCACTCGGGCGCCCCTGTGAGTGTGGGTCACTCTGGCGCCCCTGTGAGTGTGGGTCACTCGGGCGCCCCTGTGAGTGTGGGTCACTAGGGCGCCCTTATGAGTGTGGGTCACTCTGGCGCCCCTGTGAGTGTGGGTCACTCGGGCGCCCCTGTGAGTGTGGGTCACTCGGGCGCCCCTGTGAGTGTGGGTCACTCGGGCGCCCCTGTGAGTGTGGGTCACTCTGGCGCCCCTGAGAGTGTGGGTCACTCTGGCGCCCCTGAGAGTGTGGGTCACTCAGGCGCCCCTGAGAGTGTGGGTCACTCTGGCGCCCCTGAGAGTGTGGGTCACTCTGGCGCCCCTGAGAGTGTGGGTCACTCTGGCGCCCCTGAGAGTGTGGGTCACTCTGGCGCCCCTGAGAGTGTGGGTCACTCTGGCGCCCCTGTAAGTGGGTCACTCGGGCGCCCCTGTGAGTGTGGGTCACTCGGGCGCCCCTGTGAGTGTGGGTCACTCGGGCGCCCCTGTGAGTGTGGGTCACTCGGGCGCCCCTGTGAGTGTGGGTCACTCGGGCGCCCCTGTGAGTGTGGGTCACTCAGGCGCCCCTGTGAGTGTGGGTCACTCTGGCGCCCCTGTGAGTGGGGGTCACTCAGGCGCCCCTGAGAGTGTGGGTCACTCTGGCGCCCCTGAGAGTGTGGGTCACTCGGGCGCCCCTGTGAGTGGGTCACTCGGGCGCCCCTGTGAGTGTGGGTCACTCGGGCGCCCCTGTGAGTGTGGGTCACTCAGGCGCCCCTGTGAGTGTGGGTCACTCTGGCGCCCCTGTGAGTGTGGGTCACTCTGGCGCCCCTGTGAGTGTGGGTCACTCTGGCGCCCCTGTGAGTGTGGGTCACTCTGGCGCCCCTGTGAGTGGGTCACACTAAGCCCCTGGTAAACAGCGCGCGGCGTCCCGCCTGAATACATATTTTCCCGCGTAAAATATCGATCGTCTGTGAGGCACATTATCCCCTGCGAAAACCCCCTCCAAGGGGTCCCCTGGAGGCCTGGAGGCGTCCAGGGACGTGGTTAGGGTGGACGGGAGGCGTCCAGGGGTCGATAGTTATGATGGGGGGAAGGATGGGGGGGATAGGCGAGGGATGAGAGGAGCGTGTTGTTAGTGTGCAGGAAACAATTGTCGTGCGGTGTTGGGCAGCTGAGAGGAGGGGTCTAGTCTGACCATACTTCCCGCCCCCCTCATTGTTGGGGAGGGCAGGCTGGGGGGGGGGAGGGAAGGCTGGGGGGAAGGGAAGGCTGGGGGGAGGGAAGGCTGGGGGTGGGCAGGCTGGGGGAGGGAAGGCTGGGGGGTGGGCAGCCTAGCTAGCTCCTGGCTATTGATTGTTCCATGTCAGGCCTTATCCATACACACACACACGCCTACCTATCTGTCTATCACAGCCTGACACTTCCTAGGGGGGTGCCTGGCACCCTCTAGGCTCTCCTGGCACCCCCTAGGCTCTCTTGGCACCCCCTAGGCTCTCCTGGCACCCCCTAGTGCCCCCCTAGTAGGAGGGGGTGTCACCAGCGATTAGAATATGGCTCCTTCTTGCCTATATGTGCCTTGTACTCCCCCGGTCCACTAGTACCTTGTACTCCCCGGTCCACTAGTACCTTGTACTCCCCCGGTCCAGCAGTACCTTGTACTCCCCCGGTCCACTAGTACCTTGTACTCCCCCGGTCCACTAGTACCTTGTACTCCCCCGGTCCACTAGTACCTTGTACTCCCCGGTCCACTAGTACCTGGTACTCCCCGGTCTACTAGTACCTTGTACTCCCCGGTCCAGCAGTACCTGGTACTCCCCGGTCCACCAGTACCTTTCCCCTGGAAAGGAAGGGGGGAACATATTTAATACAAAATATAATAAAAATAAAACGAAAACATTTCAGGGCCGGATGAAATGTTTGCCAGGGTGCTTAAAGAATGCAAAGACGAACTTTCCGAGCCACTCTCTACCATATTTAATAATTCAATAGAGTTAGGCAGAGTGCCAGAGTCATGGAAGGTAGCTAATGTGGTACCAATGTTTAAGAAAGGAGATAGATCACTTGCGTCAAACTATCGTCCAATTAGCCTAAAGTCTATTGTGGGAAAGTTACTTGAATCGATAATTGCAAATACAATTCGTCTTCATCTTGAAAAACATAAATAAGAACATAAGAACATAAGAACAAAGGTAACTGCAGAAGGCCTATTGGCCCATACGAGGCAGCTCCTATTCTATAACCACCCAATCCCACTCATATACTTGTCCAACCCGTGCTTGAAACAATCGAGGGACCCCACCTCCACAATGTTACGCGGCAATTGGTTCCACAAATCAACAACCCTGTTACTGAACCAGTATTTACCCAAGTCTTTCCTAAATCTAAACTTATCCAATTTATATCCATTGTTTCGTGTTCTGTCCTGTGTTGATACTTTTAATACCCTATTAATATAAGAACATAAGAACATAAGAACAAAGGTAACTGCAGAAGGCCTATTGGCCCATACGAGGCAGCTCCTATTCTATAACCACCCAATCCCACTCATATACTTGTCCAACCCGTGCTTGAAACAATCGAGGGACCCCACCTCCACAATGTTACGCGGCAATTGGTTCCACAAATCAACAACCCTGTTACTGAACCAGTATTTACCCAAGTCTTTCCTAAATCTAAACTTATCCAATTTATATCCATTGTTTCGTGTTCTGTCCTGTGTTGATACTTTTAATACCCTATTAATATCCCCCCGGAAATTAATAAATGAGTCGCAACATGGTTTTACAAATGGCCGTTCATGTTTAACAAATTTGTTATCTTTTTATTCTAGCATAGTTGAGGCAGTTGATAGTGGTAAGGATTGTGATGTTGTGTACCTTGACTTTAGCAAAGCTTTTGATACAGTGCCACATGAAAGACTGGTTAAAAAAATAGCTCATGGTATTGAGGGTGCTATATTAAGTTGGATTAGGGCATGGCTATTCCAAAGGAAACAGAGTTAGTATAAATGGGGTTAAGTCAGAGTGGGATAATGTTGTTAGTGGAGTGCCTCAAGGCTCTGTCCTGGGACCTCTGTTGTTTATAATATATATAAATGATTTAGATTCAGGTTTGAGTAGCAAAATCTGCAAATTTGCAGATGATACAAAAATCAGTAGGGAAATTAACACGAAAGAAGACTCGCTATCACTTTAAGTTGATCTAAATAGGGTTTTGAAATGGTCAAAAGACTGGCAGATGCAGTTTAATGCTAATATATGTAAAGTTCTGAGGCTAGGTAATGATGATAGAGTTACAAGATACGAGCTAGATGGTGTTGAGATTGCGAAGTCGGATTGCGAAAGGGATCTGGGAGTTATGATTAGTAAGAATTTAAAACAAAAGGATCAATGCATGAATGTTCGTAATAAGGCGAATAGGACACTGGGATTTATTAATCGCAGCGTTAGTAACAAGACACCTGGTGTGGTTCTTCAGCTATATCTTGCTCTGGTTAGGCCCCATTTAGATTATGCAGTCCAGTTTTGGTCGCCGTACTATAGAATGGATATAAATTCACTTGAACGTGTCCAGCGTAGGATGACTAAATTAATTCCCCAAATTAGAAATCTTTCATATGAAGAAAGATTAACAAAACTTAAATTGCATTCACTGGAAAGGCGAAGAGTTAGGGGTGACATGATAGAGGTTTACAAGTGGATGAATGGACATAACAAAGGGGATATTAATAGGGTATTAAAAGTATCAACACAAGACAGAACACGAAACAATGGACATAAATTGGATAAGTTTAGATTTAGGAAAGATTTGGGTAAATACTGGTTCGGTAACAGGGTTGTTGATTTGTGGAACCAACTACCGCGTAACGTGGTGGAGGTGGGGTCCGTTGATTGTTTCAAGCGCGGGTTGGACATGTATATGACTGGGATTGGGTGGTTATGAATAGGAGCTGCCTCGTATGGGCCAATAGGCCTTCTGCAGTTGCCTTTGTTCTTATGTTTTTATACGGGGCGTGACGTCATATTTGGCGCGAATACTGGAGTTGGAGACTAAAAGCCGGGGGTATAATGACCGAGAGAGGTAGTTAGCAGGTGGCGTATGGTCACCCAGCGAGACAGTAGTTGCAGATGTCTTGAATACTGTAGGGTGGGGGGGGGGAGGCGTTGTGTCTAGACAGTACGTTTAGGCACATATTGTTGTTGTCGTTGATGTTGAATCTTGATGTTGGAGGTTGCAGATATGTTGGTGAGCAGGCGGTAAAGGAACAGGCAGGATCTTCTGCTTAGCAGGAGAGTACTGTACCAATATGATAGAGCCCAATAGGCTCAGGAACCTGTACACCTGTTGATTGACGGGACCAAAGAGCCAGAGCTCAACCCCCGCAAGCACAACTAGGTGAGTACAACTGGGTGAATGCAACTAGGTGATCACACACACACTCACACTCTCACACACACTCACACTCACTCACACTCACACTCACTCACACACACACACACACACACACACACACACACACTCACACTGGCAAGAGAGTACACACATTACATTGATAATGCAGGCTCCCCTCCCCACCCCCCTCATCTCCCTCCCTCCTTACTTTCCCTACTTGCCAATGATGGACTGGACGGTAGAGCGACGGTCTCGCTTCATGCAGGTCGGCGTTCAATTCCCGACCGTCCAAGTCCCATTCCTTACCCGCCGTCCCATCCCACATCCTTATATCCTGACCCCTTCCCAGTGCTATATAGCCGTAATGGCTCGGCGCTTTCTCGTGATAGTTCACCTGCCCTCCGATGTGAAAAAAAAAAAAAAGTAGTTCCTCCCCCCCCCCCCCGCCCTCCTTTCTTCCCCTCTTCCAATTACGCGCGCTTCCCTGCCTCCTATATCTTCCCCTCGCCGGGCTCCACCTCCACATTTTCTCCTCAGGAACACGCCGGAATTTGGCGACCCGCCGCAGCAAATTATCTTCCTCTCTGGGAAGAAGACTGGCGGTTTTGGCGCGCTGGTGGTAGCTGCTGTGTGATGGTGAGAGACGGAGAGGCCAGATAATGGTGATGATGATGTGACACTGATAGTGACGGGGGAGGGTGAGGGGCGAGGGTGTCAGGAGATGGGGTGATGAGGAGCTGTTTTGCAATGATGGGAGATGGGATGCTGGTGGTGGTGATGGGGGGCATATCTGGAGCATACTTGATGGGGTTCTGGGAGTTGTTCTACTCCCCCCGAGCCCTGTCTGGGGCCAGGTTAGACTTGTGAGAGCTTGGTCCACCAGGCTGTTGCTTGGAGCGGCCCGCAGGCCCACATATCCACTATACAGCCTGGTTTGTCCGGCACTTCTTGCTAGAACTTATTTAAGTGCTTCTTGAATACATCCACCTTTGTTCCGGCAATATTTCTAATGTTTGCTGGGAGGATGTTGAACAGCTGTGGACCTCTGATGTTCAGTGTTCTCTGATTGTGCCTATGGCACCTCTACTCCTCACTGGTTCTATTCTGCATTTCCTTCCGTACCTTTCGCTCCAGTATGTTGTTATTCTCCTGTATAAATTTGGAACCTGGCCTTCAAGTATCTTTCATGTATGTATTATTTGATACCTCTCTCGTCTCCTTTCTAGCGAGTACATTTTAAGAGCCGTGAGACGGTCCCAATAATCTAGATGTTTTAGCGTGTCTATGCGTGCCGTATATGTTCTCTGTATTCCCTCTAATTCAGAGATCTCTCCTGCTCTGAAAGGGGAAGTGAGTACCGAGCAATACTGAAGACGGGACAGCATCAATGATTTAAATAGTATTAACATTGTTGTGGGATCTCTGGATGTGAACGTTCTCATAATCCATCCTATCATTGTCCTGGCCGCCGCCGCTGCTATATTTGCTCGGTTATGTTCACTAAATGTCAGGTCGTCAGACATCATAATTCCCAGATCTTTTACATGTTGCTTTCCTTCTATGAGTAAGTCTGTGTACTGTACCCTGTGTTTCGTTTACCTTCCTCGTTTACACCCTTCCTCAGTACCTGGAACTTGTCACCGTTAAACATCATGGTATTTTCAGTTGGACAATCGAAGACGTTAGTAATATCTGCCTGCGATGTTTCAGTGTCTTCAACAGAGGAAATTTTCATGCTGATTTTTGAAACCCGTCTTCGTAAGGTTTCACAACGTCAAGAAAACGGTAAATTTAAAGTAGTCTCCTAACCTACCAGAGGACCCAAAACAGAAAACGGGACAGTACGTCACTTTCGCCAGCCGCTTCCATTTTCTAGTACGACAATTTTGGGCCTTATGTAACGCATACGAGCGAAAAGCGACGTTCCTTATAACAAGACAGGTTGGATTGTAGTATCATCAAAGGATGACACGAAGCTGTGACTAATATTTTTGTTTATATCAGAGATAAGAATGATAAATAGCAGCGGTGCAAGGACTGTGCCCTGAGGTACAGAGCTTTTCACTGCACTTGGGCTTGATCTTACTTGACTGACCGTCACTCTCTGCATTCCTTTGACAAAGTTGAAAATCCAATGCCGTTACCCGTTACCCGTTATTTACCATTGATCTCATTTTGTGTGCTATCACGCCATCTTGAGATGATTTCGGGGTTTAGTGTCCCCGCGGCCCGTTCCTCGACCAGGCCTCCACCCCCAGGAAGCAGCCCGTGACAGCTGACTAACACCCAGGTACCTATTTTACTGCTAGGTAACAGGGGGCATAGGGTGAAAGAAACTCTGCCCATTGTTTCTCTCCGCCGCCCGGGATCGAACCCGGGACCACAGGATCACAAATCCAGTGTGCTATCCGCTCGGCCGACCGGCTACATGGTCACATTTGTCGAATGCCTTTACAAAGTCTGTGTACACAACATCTTTATTTTGCTTTTCCTCTAAGGTTTCTGTGATTTCGTCACAGTTGTTGAGTAACTGTGAAGAAGGGAGCCGGTCGGCCGAGCGGACAGCACGCTGGACTTGTGATCCTGTGGTCCTGGGTTCGATCCCAGGCGCCGGCGAGAAACAATAGGCAGAGTTTCTTTCACCCTATGCCCCCTGTTACCTAGCAGTAAAATAGGTATCTGGGTGTTAGTCAGCTGTCACGGGCTGCTTCCTGGGGGTGGAGGCCTGGTCGAGGACCGGGCCGCGGGGACACTAAAAAGCCCCGAAATCATCTCAAGATAACCTCAAGATAACTGTGACAGACAGGATCTTCCCGTTCCAAATCCCCGCTGTCCCAGGGGGAGACGGGACGCTCCAGTGACGGGAAACAGGAGTAAATTCAGTAAGATTATCTATACTGATGGTTGGAAATGGGAGGGAAGAGTTCCATGTTGATGGGACGGATGGAGAGACGGGTGATGAGACAGAGCTAAACATGTTTGGCACACACAGACAGACAGACAGACAGACAGACAGACAGACAGACAGACAGACAGACAGACAGACAGGCAGACAGACAGAAAACGAAAGTGTGGAATCAGTAGAACGCAGCTAAAGGGACTATACTTAAACAGTCATCCATTTATTAAAATCTAATTTTAATTCACCCAGAATCCACTTTCCTAGTAAAGTAAACTCTACTTTCCTCCAAAGTAAAGCTTCTGTGGCCAGCGAGAGTACTCAAGAGTATTTAGTACCACCCCTTCCACTATATCCTTCCCATAATATTACTTTATTGATTATTTCACACTTCTGAAAACCAATATTGTGAACTTTTTTCCCCTTACTATAGTTAGTTACTCTTACCAGCCCATGATTCTACACGCTTGGTTATGTTCTTCTGTTCTGATCTCAGGTTTTCGCCTTGCTGTTTCCTCCTCACGTAGATATATCATTGCATTTACTGGAAAAATTATTCTAATTGAAAATGGTTGAGATCTAATGGATGAATGTATGTAGTCCCATTAGTTGCGTTCCTTGAGGTTACGGAGGGGGGGAGATATTATTTAGATGAACACCTCTATTATGTAATGGTAATGTCTTCTCGTAGACATAATAATATAGGATCAATAATACCACACTTGTGTATTTGTGAAATTGATGTAAGGGATTTATATAAAGTTTTTCGCACTCTATTGAGTGCTTTAGTAAGTAATTTATCATTTATCTCGCACTCGGACCTTGATAAAGCACTCAGCAGAGTGACAAAAACTTGGTGTAAATTCCTTACATAAATTTCACAAATACACAAGTGTTATATATTTTTTAGCTCATGTTTCTATGTCTGCGAGAAAACATTGCCATTACTTACTGTTTGGTCTACGGGCTCACCATAGCCCGTGCTACTTGGAACTTTTTGCCCCAAGTAGCGAATCTTAAACAACAATATACTGTTTTTTTGTTACCTGTCTATTGATTTGCCTTTCAAGATCTCTCAGCTGTCAGCAAGTCAAGATTGAGTGTCAGTCTGCCTGTCAGTCTGCCTGTCAGTCTGCCTGTCAGTCTGCCTGTCAGTCTGCCTGTCAGTCTGCCTGTCAGTCTGCCTGTCAGTCTGCCTGTCAGTCTGCCTGTCAGTCTGCCTGTCAGTCTGCCTGTCAGTCTGCCTGTCAGTCTGCCTGTCAGTCTGCCTGTCAGTCTGCCTGTCAGTCTGCCTGTCAGTCTGCCTGTCAGTCTGCCTGTCAGTCTGCCTGTCAGTCTGCCTGTCAGTCTGCCTGTCAGTCTGCCTGTCAGTCTGCCTGTCAGTCTGCCTGTCAGTCTGCCTGTCCGTATATGTGTCTGTCAGTCGTTCTTCTAGAGGGCCTTGTTGAGAGCCCTCTAGCCTTGTGGATAGTGAGGTATATAGGCTAGTGTTGCCTAGGCCGTGAACGGAACGGTTGTGCTCTCAATAATTTTTTTTTTTTATATTATTATTTTCTACCACAGACGTGGTCACAGTGTGAGGCTGGCCAATACACGATGAAGCCACTGATGTAGTCTTTCTTGCGCGAGTGTGTGAGAGAGCAACTCAGAATCGCGAGTTCAATCCCATCTTACTGCTTCGAACGTCTTCTCATCGACTTTGTTCGCCTCGTCTTAGATGGATGCGAGTAGATTTCCATACATTTGTTACGGCCAGTTTTAGAAACATTCCCCAATCACTAGAAACATGGGTTGGGGATTGGTAGTGTATTTTCCAGTGATTGTTGAATCAAGCGTTGGGTGTGTGTGTGTGTGTGTGTGTGTGTGTGTGTGTGTGTGTGTGTGTGTACACTCACCTAATACTCACCTAGTTGTGCTTGCTGGGGTTGAGCTCTGGCTCTTTGGTCCCGTCAATCAACAGGTGTACAGGTTCCTGAGCCTATTGGGCTCTATCATATCTACATTTGATGTAGTGTGTGTGTGTGTGTGTGTGTGTGTGTGTGTTTGACCAACACCAACAGCCTCCTTTCCCTGCCTGTCCGCCCCTGGCAGCGTCAGCTGTGTCAACAAGCACAATGGTGCGCTGATGGACTCTACATTCTGAGGGATATCAATTCTTTATTTTCCTCTACTGTTTTATACTTTTTGGATATCTTGTACAGGCGGTTGTTCATTTGTTCAATATGTATAGTTGGATATATATGGGCTTCAGTTGTGTGTTATCATTGAGTGAACAATGAGTGAACACACCGCCATAGTGACAGTATTGGGCAGCGTCACTCATCCTGTGAGTGGACACACCGCCATAGTGACAGTATTGGGCAGCGCCACTCATGCTGTGAGTGGACACACCGCCATAGTGACAGTTTTGGGCAGCGCCACTCATCCTGTGAGTGCTCACACCGCCATAGTGACAGTATTGAGCAGCGCCACTCATCCTGTGAGTGGACACACCGCCATAGTGACAGTATTTTGCAGCGCCACTCATCCTGTGAGTGGACACACCGCCATAGTGACAGTATTGGGCAGCGCCACTCATCCTGTAAGTGGACACACCGCCATAGTGACAGTATTTTGCAGCGCCACTCATCCTGTGAGTGGACACACCGCCATAGTGACAGTATTGGGCAGCGCCACTCATCCTGTGAGTGGACACACCGCCATAGTGACAGTATTGGGCAACGCCACTCATCCTATGAGTGAACACTCCGCCATAGTGATAGTATTCGGCAGCGCCACTCATCCTGTGAGTGGACACACCGCCATAGTGACAGTATTGGGCAGCGCCACTCATCCTGTGAGTGGACACACCGCCATAGTGACAGTATTGGGCAGCGCCACTCACCCTGTGAGTGGACACACCGCCATAGTGACAGTATTGGGCAGCGCCACTCATCCTGTGAGTGGACACACCGCCATAGTGACAGTATTGAGCAGCGCCACTCATCCTGTGAGTGCTCACACCGCCATAGTGACAGTATTGGGCAGCGCCACTCATCCTGTGAGTGGACACACCGCCATAGTGACAGTATTGGGCAGCGCCACTCATCCTGTGAGTGGACACACCGCCATAGTGACAGTATTGGGCAGCGCCACTCATCCTGTGAGTGGACACACCGCCATAGTGACAGTATTGGGCAGCGCCACTCATCCTGTGAGTGGACACACCGCCATAGTGACAGTATTGGGCAGCGCCACTCATCCTGTGAGTGGACACACCGCCATAGTGACAGTATTGGGCAGCGCCACTCATCCTGTGAGTGGACACACCGCCATAGTGACAGTATTGGGCAGCGCCACTCATCCTGGGAGTGGGCACACCGCCATAGCAGCATGTACAACACTCCCCAATAGGAAGAAAACCCGCTGGGTTGTTCATCCTGTCACTTGTACCCAGAACACAGCTGAGACTTGCTTAACTGTCTCAAGTGAACAGCTCCTCAAACAAGGTGATTCCACAGCCCTCCACACTCGGCCTATTCCCAGTTCTTCACGATATAATAAATCCCAATTCTTCACCTCTCCTCCCTGCCTATTTACCCATTTCCCTTCCCCCTCTCTCTCTCCCCTTTCCTTCCGTACGTGCCTGTCTCCCCCTCTCTCTCCCTCTCACTCTCCCTCTCTCTCCCCCTCACTCCCTTATGTCTAATCTTCCATAGCCATTTCTCACTCCTTCCTCCTCATCACCACTAACTGTTCTGCACTTCCGTTTGTCAGCCGTGGATAGGTAGAGGGAGGGAGAGGGAGAGAGAGGGAGGGAGAGAGAGGGAGAGAGAGAGAGAGGGAGAGAGGGGGAGGGAGGGAGGGAGGGAGGGAGGGAGGGAGGGAGGGAGAGAGGGGGAGGGAGGGAGGGAGGGAGGGAGGGAGAGAGGGAGGGAGGGAGGGAGGGGGGGAGAGAGGGAGAGGGAGGGAGAAGGCTGGCCTCCCAGCTGGTCCCCGTTTCAACTTACACACAAGAATGGGGATCTTTAGGAGGGTGACGACCCGATTGTCTTGTTTGTTGGTCTAGCGCTCAGGGGGAGGGTTGTTAGGGTGAGGTGGACCATACATCTGGCCTGTGGACCATACACCTGGCCTTTGGACCATACACCTGGCCAGTGGACCATACACCTGGCCAGTGGACCATACACACCTGGCTAGTGGACCATACACCTGGCCAGTGGACCATACACCTGGCCAGTGGACCATACACCTGGCCAGTGGACCATACACCTGGCCAGTAGACCATACACCCCTGGCCAGTGGACCATACACCTGGCCAGTGGACCATACACCCGGCCAGTGGACCATACACCCCTGGCCAGTGGACCATACACCCCTGGCCAGTGGACCATACACCTGGCCAGTGGACCATACACCCCTGGCCAGTGGACCATACATCCCTGGCCAGTGGACCATACACCTGGCCAGTGGACCATACACCCCTGGCCAGCGGACCATACACCTGGCCAGCGGACCATACACCTGGCCAGTGGACCATACACCCCTGGCCAGCGGACCATACACCTGGCCAGCGGACCATTCACCTGGCCAGCGGACCATACACCTGGCCAGCGGACCATACACCTGGCCAGCGGACCATACACCTGGCCAGCGGACCATACACCTGGCCAGCGGACCATACACCTGGCCAGTGGACCATACACCTGGCCAGTGGACCATACACCTGGCCAGTGGACCATACACCCCTGGCCAGTGGACCATACACCCCTGGCCAGCGGACCATACACCTGGCCAGCGGACCATACACCCCTGGCCAGTGGACCATACACCTGGCCAGTGGACCATACACCCCTGGCCAGTGGACCATATACCCCTGGCCAGTGGACCATACACCTGGCCAGTGGACCATACACCCCTGGCCAGTGGACCATACATCCCTGGCCAGTGGACCATACACCTGGCCAGTGGACCATACACCTGGCCAGTGGACCATACACCCCTGGCCAGCGGACCATACACGTGGCCAGCGGACCATACACCTGGCCAGCGGACCATACACCTGGCCAGTGGACCATACACCTGGCCAGCGGACCATACACCTGGCCAGTGGACCATACACCTGGCCAGCGGACCATACACCCCTGGCCAGTGGACCATACACCTGGCCAGTGGACCATACACCTGGCCAGTGGACCATACACCTGGCCAGTGGACCATACACCTGGCCAGTGGACCATACACCTGGCCAGTGGACCATACACCTGGCCAGCGGACCATACACCTGGCCAGTGGACCATACACCTGGCCAGCGGACCATACACCTGGCCAGTGGACCATACACCCCTGGCCAGTGGACCATACATCCCTGGCCAGTGGACCATACATCCCTGGCCAGTGGACCATACATCCCTGGCCAGTGGACCATACATCCCTGGCCAGTGGACCATACATCCCTGGCCAGTGGACCATACATCCCTGGCCAGTGGACCATACATTCCTGGCCAGTGGACCATACATCCCTGGCCAGTGGACCATACATCCCTGGCCAGTGGACCATACACCTGGCCAGTGGACCATACACCTGGCCAGTGGACCATACACCTGGCCAATGGACCATACACCTGGCCAGTGGACCATACATCCCTGGCCAGTGGACCATACATCCCTGGCCAGTGGACCATACACCTGGCCAGTGGACCATACATCCCTGGCCAGTGGACCATACACCTGGCCAATGGACCATACACCTGGCCAGCGGACCATACACCTGGCCAGTGGACCATACACCTGGCCAGCGGACCATACACACCTGGCCAGTGGACCATACACCCCTGGCCAGCGGACCATACACCCCCGGCCAGCGGACCATACACCCCTGGCCAGTGGACCATACACCCCTGGCCAGTGGACCATACCCCGGACCAGCGGACCATACACACCTGGCCAGCGGACCATACACACCTGGCCAGCGGACCATACACAAAAAATAAATCACAGAAACAGAACAAAAAAATATAGTCATACCAGAATGATACAATCCAACAATAACATAAATCCATCCAAGAAATAGAAATAAGTAAAAAATAAAAATAACTCAAGAAATTAAATCTTAATAATAACTGAATTTACGTTTAGCGTTGCGGTGGTCGACGCAGGGAAGGCAGTGGAGCCTAATTAACATTACGTGTATTTATGTAATTGATAAATCATTGTGTCGGGGAGACAGATTGTGGGGAATTCTGCCGATTGTATTTTTGATTGTTATTTTAATAGTTTGTGTTAATTGCTTCTAAGTGGATTGTATTTGATAAAATTTGTCATTAGTGAATTTCCCTTCATACTTATTTTTTTTTGGGGGGGGGGAGGGGATTCATAATTTAATTTTACTGTAATTAAATGGTAGATTTTAGCTAAGATGTTAGATTACTCTACTAATGGTAGTTTAATGGTATCTACTACTACTGGGACAGCTGAGTGACCCGGACCTCGACCAGGCCTCTTTTTTGTTACACCCCCCCCCCCCCACCAGGAAGCAGCCCATAGCAGCTGTCTAACTCCCAGGTACCTATTTTTCTGCTAGTTGAACAGTAGCATCAGGGTGAAAGAAACTCTGCCCATTTGTTTCCTCCTTCGCCGGTGATCGAACCCGGAACCTCAGGACTATGAATCCCGTGCGGTGTTCACTCAGCCGTCAGACTTACGTTGTGTTTAGCTCTTATATCTTAAGTTCTTGAGACTTGTAAAGTTGTCGTCATACATCTTCTGAGACACGTTGATAACGACTTTTCTCTAACTCATTCTGAGTGGCAATGCCATGATATTTTATCTATACAGTATCTATCAAATCAGAATGTCTATCTGCTCGTGTCTGTTCAAAGTAGAAGGCCAGAAGTTTGGGGCTAGTCTCACATAGGAAACGAGGGAGGGGGGGGGTGTAGGCAGGCGTTATATATATGCCAGTCAGGGGGGGTTTGCCCCAGTGCCATTCTTTAAGAAATATCGGCATCCTAAGTGACCCCCACCCCCCACTTCCCACCCTCCCCCTCCTAAACGATTTGGGACTTGCCTTTTTTTCAAACCTTTTTTGGGGAAACCTTTATGGAAATCACATTCCATAACATGGCAGTTATTCACATTGAATTCCATTGGCCACATGATGCTCCATTCACTTATATTATCTAAGTCATCCTGAAGGCTATGATAACTAAGTCTCTTATCTTCCATAGTGGCTTAGCATTATCAGCAAACATGTGCATATAATTCTACATTCATTCTGGTAGGTTGTGTGTGTAGATATTAAACCTTACTGGTGCAAGAACTGAACCCCTGGGGTTCTCAGCTGGTAAAACTGCCTTATTCCATTCCCCTGGGGTTCTAGGAGACTCGAACCCTGGATCCCTACGTGTGAGAGACCGTAGCTCCTAGCGACTGGACTATGAGTAGTCGTAAAGAGGAAATTTTCTGTCCCATTTTTCTGGGAGTTAAAAAAAAGTTGTCATCCGTGTTAAGTCTCTCTCTCTCTCAGCCCTCCAGCATGTTCCAATTTCCAGAGCGACCTTTTGTGTGGTACTCGGTCAAAAGCCTTTTTTTAAGTCCTCGATTTACTGGATTTTTTTTTTTTTTTTAGGTCCAGATTCACAGAGGAAATGTGATTTGTTGTGTGAATCTGTTGCCCTCAATCTCAACCTCTGGATTATATCCTTTACATGCAGTTTTGTTTTTAATTAATTTAGAGGACAGGCCAGGATCTGTTTTATAATTGTTCGCTGTACCTTCTTGAGGTTATCTTGAGGTTATCTTGAGATGATTTCGGGGTTTAGTGTCCCCGCGGCCCGGTCCTCGACCAGGCCTCCACCCCCAGGAAGCAGCCCGTGACAGCTGACTAACACCCAGGTACCTATTTTACTGCTAGGTAACAGGGGCATAGGGTGAAAGAAACTCTGCCCATTGTTTCTCGCCGGCGCCTGGGATCGAACCCAGGACCACAGGATCACAAGTCCAGCGTGCTGTCTGCTCGGCCGACCGACTCCCTCAAAGTACTATCTTTCTCAAAGTTCCTTTCTGCCTCTCCTCAAGTGCCATGTAGTTGTTTTCCTGTTTGTTTGGAGTACTGGTGTGTGTGTGTAAGATTAGGCTTCCTCCTGTACTGAACCCAAGGGAGTCGGTCGGCCGAGCGGACAACACGCTGGACTTGTGATCCTGTGGTCCTGGGTTCGATCCCAGGCGCCGGCGAGAAACAATGGGCAGAGTTTCTTTCACCCTATGCCCCTGTTACCAAGCAGTAAAATAGGTACCTGGGTGTTAGTCAGCTGTCACGGGTTGCTTCCTGGGGGTGGAGGCCTGGTCGAGGACCGGGCCGCGGGGACACTAAAAAGCCCCGAAATCGTCTCAAGATAACCTCAAGATAACCCATGTTTTCAGGGGGGTAGAAATAGCCTAAGCTACTCTATCCCTTTGAGATGTATTTATTGCTTATCTCAATAAATATACTTGAACTTGAACCCATGTTTTGTCTTGTCTTCACTAGTCCTCTTGGAACTTCCGTTTAATCAATCCTGTTTTCTGTTTCTTCAACTGTCTTGGGATAAATTCTTGCGCCTTCATGGCATATCTCACAAAATTTGACATGTTTAATTCCTCGCTTAATAACAATTATTTCCAATTAAAAATTGCATTAAAAAATGTTAAAAGTTCCTCACAATGTCCTCTCCTGAAAACAAAGTTTTATCAACTGTCAATTTTCCCTACATTATCTTCTAGACTATAATGGATTGTTTAATTTCTTTCCAAGAGGATATACGGTGGCTCTTGCCCAAGGAAGTAGAAGGCACTGAAGGGTAATTATCTCTTGTCTCTCCCGGTAAATACCAAATCTTTCCCGGTAAATACCAAATCTTTCCCGGTAAATACCAAATCTTTCCCGGTAAATACCAAATCTTTCCCGGTAAATACCAAATCTTTCCCGGTAAATACCAAATCTTTCCCGGTAAATACCAAATCTTTCCCCGGTAAATACCAAATCTTTCCCGGTAAATACCAAATCTTTCCCGGTAAATACCAAATCTTTCCCGGTAAATACCAAATCTTTCCCGGTAAATACCAAATCTTTCCCGGTAAATACCAAATCTTTCCCGGTAAATACCAAATCTTTCCCGGTAAATACCAAATCATTGTTATATGAATATCTATAATTATATGAGTCTCTATATGATAGATACATGAATATCTGTCTCCAGGCTCAGATTTACGAGTCTGCCAGGCCAAACTTCCTCAATTTTTGCTTTGGAGGCCCTCCCAGTCTATTGATTTTAAGTTGAAGTCTACTAGTACCTACAATCGTGTATGTATTCACCTGGTTGTGCTCGTGGGGGGGGGGGGGGGGGTTGAGTTTTGACTCTTTGGTCCCGCCTCTCTAACTGTCAATCAAGTGGTGTACAGATTCGTGAGTCTATTGGATCCAATAGTATAAAAAATCAAGAATCCTATTGTGTGAGCTTATAGAAGCTTAAAGTGGGCCTATTGAAAAAGCCTAGTGTGCGTGTGTGTGTATATGTGTGTGTATATGTGTGTGAACATGTGTGTGTATGTGTGTGTGTGTATATGTATTCACCTAGTTGTGCTTGTGGGGGTTGAGCTCTGCTCTTTCGGCCCGCCTCTCAACTGTTACTAACTATTAATTACATCCCCCCCCCCCCACACACACAGGTGGAATGCATTAGGCAGTGATGTGGTGGAGGCAGACTCCATACACAGTTTCAAATGTAGATATGATAAGAGCCCAGTAGGCTCAGGAACCTGTACACCTGTTGATTGACAGTTGAGAGGCGGGACCAAAGAGCCAGAGCTCAACCCCCGCAAGCACAACTAGGTGAGTATAACTAGGTGAGTACATACACATCCTCACCATGCAGCAGCCCGTATAGCAGCTAACTCCCTCATAGCTATTTACTGCTAGATCTTACCGGAAGACACAATGTCTGTTTCTTTACTTAATGTATCTGATATTACTTCAGTATTTAAGTCTCTCTCATCAAGGGTTATCCCCCTATTATAAACGGGGGGAGAAGGGGGGGGGGGGAAATATTCAGGCTCACTTCTAAATTCGGCATGAAATCGCGTTTAGTTTCTCACAGATTTCCTTATCATTCTCTTGTATATACACCTCCCCTTTTTTTTATAATCCAGCCACTTTGCTGTTCACTGTTATTTGTTCTTCTTATATGACCCTGAAGTAGTTTTTTTGGTTGCAGACAACCGGTCACAATAACCTGATTGAATTTTAGACTTCCAATGCGCAAATTGGAAACTAATGGTTATCTTGAGGTTATCTTGAGATGATTTTTTTTTTTTAGTGTCCCCACGGCCCTTGACCAGGCCTCCACCCCCAAGAAGCAGCCCGTAACAGCTGACTAACACCCAGGTACCTATTTTACTGCTAGGTAACAGGGGCATAGGGTGAGAGAAACTCTGCCCATTGTTTCTCGCCGGCGCCTGGGATCGAACCCAGGACCACAGGATCACAAGTCCAGCGTGTTGTCTGCTCGGCCGACCGGCTCCCTCGTCAAAAAGTGAGGCCGTTTTGGTTCATCGTGGCCCATTATCAAGTTGCATTGTTAGGGAGTGGCTTGAAATACAGTCACTTTGTACTAGTCTCATGTGGGTACTGTGTCAAATGCTTTCTGACAAACCAGAAATTGGCAGCCTACCCACCCTTTTTTCTTTCTTATCTAATTTATGTCGCCTGGTTATAGAATTCTCTCTCTCTCTCGCCCCCCCCCCCCCCTCTCTCTCTCTCTCGCCCCCCCCCCTCTCTCTCTCTCTCTCTCTCTCTCTCTCGCCCCCCCCCTCTCTCTCTCTCTCTCGCCCCCCCCCTCTCTCTCTCTCTCTCGCCCCCCCTCTCTCTCTCTCTCTCGCCCCCCCTCTCTCTCTCTCGCCCCCCCTCTCTCTCTCTCTCTCTCGCCCCCCCCCTCTCTCTCTCGCCCCCCCTCTCTCTCTCGCCCCCCCCCTCTCTCTCTCTCTCTCGCCCCCCTCTCTCTCTCTCTCTCTCTCTCTCTCTCTCTCTCTCTCTCTCTCTCTCTCTCTCTCTCTCTCTCTCTCTCTCGCGCCCCCCCCTCTCTCTCTCGCCCCCCCCTCTCTCTCTCGCCCCCCTCTCTCTCTCTCTCTCTCTCTCTCTCTCTCTCTCTCTCTCTCTCTCTCTCTCTCTCTCTCTCTCTCTCTCTCTCTCTCTCTCTCTCTCTCTCGCTCGCCCCCCTCTCTCTCTCTCTCTCTCTCTCTCTCTCTCTCTCTCTCTCTCTCGCCCCCCCCTCTCTCTCTCTCTCTCTCTCGCCCCCCCCTCTCTCTCTCTCTCTCGCCCCCCCCTCTCTCTCTCTCGCCCCCCCTCTCTCTCTCGCCCCCCCTCTCGCCCCCCCCCCTCTCGCCCCCCCCCTCTCTCTCTCTCTCTCTCTCGCCCCCCCCCTCTCTCTCTCGCCCCCCCCCTCTCTCTCTCTCTCTCTCGCCCCCCCCTCTCTCTCTCTCTCGCCCCCCCCTCCCTCTCTCTCTCTCTCTCTCTCTCTCTCTCTCTCTCTCTCTCTCTCTCTCTCTCTCTCTCTCTCTCTCTCTCTCTCTCTCTCTCTCTCTCTCTCTCTCTCGCCCCCCCCCTCTCTCTCTCTCTCGCCCCCCCCTCCCTCTCTCTCTCTCTCTCTCTCTCTCTCTCTCTCTCTCTCTCTCTCTCTCTCTCTCTCTCCCTCTCTCCCTCTCTCCCTCTCCCTCTCTCCCTCTCTCTCCCCCTCCCTCTCTCCCTGCCGTGTGCCTCTTCTCTCTCTCTCTCACTAACCCAATCACCGGCATTCAGAATCACTGAGAGGGAGCTAATAAATTTGCGGTCCCCAATAAAAAACCAATCTCTTTAACTGTTGGTTCGATAGTGGAGCGGCCAGTGGTTAATTGCACCTCTGGATTGCAGGTTAATTTCAGTGCAATATGCAACTACGGGTATATATATAGGACCATTTACGGACACGAGTTGTCACTGCGGTTTACTTTGCAACGTTCGGGTGGTTTATATTACTGGTTTGTAATTATGGCTCGTTGGTTTACGGGTTTACAATATTTGATTATACTTTCTGGGTTTGTTGAGCTTTTCTTCGTGTTGGGGAGTAGTTGTGTGTCTGTCTCTGGCTTTTTGTGTATGTAATTGTTTAGGTGTTTTGTGTGTGTGTGTTAGTGTGTGTGTTTGTGTTTGTGTGTGTGTGTGTGTGTGTGTTTGTGTGTGTGTTTGTGTGTGTGTGTGTGTGTGTGTTTGTGTGTGTGTGTGTGTGTGTGTGTGTGTGTGTGTGTGTGTGTGTGTGTGTGTGTGTGTGTGTGTGTGTGTGTATTTACTATTTGTATCTGCAGAATCGAGCTATTAGCTCTTGGGCCCCGCTATTCTAACTACTCTATTTTTCCTCTATTGTCTACTACAGATATTTCTCTCTAACACACACACATGCACATCCCCAGGAAGCAGCCCATAACAGCTGTCTAACTCCCAGATACATATTTACTGCCAGGTGAACAGGGACATCACGGTGAAATAAACTCTTCCCATTTGTTTCCGCCTCCGCTGGGGATCAAACCCGGAACCTTAGGACTACGAATCCCGAGCGTTGTCCGCTCAGCCGTCAGGCCCTTCTCCTGAACCCACTAGGTTCGAAATGTGAAGAAAGACACCACAGTTGTTGTTGTTGTTTAAAGATTCGCTACCTGGTACAAAGTTCCAAGTAGCACGGGCTATGGTGAGCCCGTAATTGGAGAGTCCCACAGACACGTGTAGGCTGAATAGACACGGAGACGCCTCAGCACACACACGCGCGCCGCGCACCCTGACCCATAAATGAGTTACACCCCCCATGGGAAAACCACCTGAAAATGAGGTAAAGAAATCAGTGAGGTACATTGATCATTATTTCTATTTCCTTGAGGGGGGGGGGGGGGGTGGCTTGATGAATTTAAATCAATATTTTTATTTAGAACTTTGAATTTTATCATGCCAGTTATACCAAAAAGTGTTCATTAATATCAATTCAATTTAAGTAACCAGATTCAATTTAAGCAACCGAGCTCAATTTAAGGAACCGAGCTCAATTTAAGCAACCGAACTCAATTTAAGCAACCGAACTCAATTTAAGCAACCGTACTCAATTTAAGCAACCGAGCTCAATTTAAGCAACCGAGCTCAATTTAAGCAACCGAGCTCAATTTAAGCAACCGAACTCAATTTAAGCAACCGAACTCAATTTAAGCCACCGAGCTCAATTTAAGCAACCGAACTCAATTTAAGCAACCGAGCTCAATTTAAGCAACCGAACTCAATTTAAGCAACCGAATTCAAGCAACCGTACTCAATTTAAGCAACCGAACTCAATTTAAGCAACCGAACTCAATTCAAGCAACCGGAGCCCCACCGAAGATACGGAATTTTAACACACAAACTTACACTGTACAGGAATATCAATGAAAGAATTTATTCCTTATCACAAACGGGAAAATACACCAACGATTCCTTCATACAGAGAGTAAAATACACACTATATATGGCTTAATGACCGAATAATACACCGTGGCAGTGTGACTCAAGCCACACCATGTGTGGCCACACTCAAGCCACACCATGTGTGGCCACACTCAAGCCACACCATGTGTGACCACACTCAAGCCACACCATGTGTGGCCACACTCAAGCCACACTAATTATGGCCTGAATTAGTATGCAGCGGCTGCAATGGTAATCTGATGGTATCAAGATTGTTACTTGTTGAATTAATGGAATTTTAATGAGGGGTTGAGTCTGTGATGTGGGTGTGTACCCATCCGTAGCTTGGGTACGGGGCCCACTGCCGCCCACAGGATGGGTACGGGGCCCACTGCCGCCCACAGGATGGGTACGGGGCCCACTGCCGCCCACAGGATGGGTACGGGGCCCACTGCCGCCCACAGGGTGGGTATGGGGTCTACTACCGCCCACAGGATGGGTGTGGGGCCCACTGCTGCCCACAGGATGGGTACGGGGCCCACTGCCGCCCACAGGGTGGGTATGGGGTCTACTACCGCCCACAGGATGGGTGTGGTGGTCCATTGCCGCCCACAGGATGGGTGTGGTGGCCCACTGCCGCCCACAGGATAGGTATGGGGTCCACTAGCGCCCACAGGATGGATATGGATCCCACTGCCGCCCACAGGATGAGTATGGGGCGCATAATAAATGAACAATATCACCCCAATGGTGGTATTCAATAAACCAACGTGATACAACATACACCTGAACTACAAAATACAATCCAGTAATCGTAACTCATCTTATACATCCTACACCCAACACAGTTCCGCGGGTATAGGAGACGGGTGGATCGTGCTAATGACTCATGAGGCGGGACCAAAGAGCCAGAGCTCAACTCCCCGCCCAAGCACAACTAAGCGAGTACACCTCCACCTTTTATTCACTACACTGGTTCCAAAATTTTTTCAGTTATTTAATTTATCATCTATTTCATGGTTTACAGGGCTTCCGTACACTTTTCTAGTGGTAAATTAATTAAAAAATACATTATTTTCAAGCATAACATGTCAGTTGAACAATTTAATTAAAATATTAGCGAGTTTTGCGTTAGTTTCTTTCAGAAGAATAAATAGTTTTTACGTTCTTATGCGCATGCGCGGATGAGAGCTACACACACACATGGGCCTCGATCAAAAAAAGCGCAACATGGCGTCTTGGACATTGTGTAACATAAGAAGTTTATATACTCAACTATACCCATTCCTTACAGTGTATGTCTTGGGTGTATTAGTATGCCAGTATATTTGCGTGTATGTGTGCGCGCATGCGCAAAATATAACAAAATATCCCTCAAAACAAAAAAAAATGGATTAACAAAACAATGAGTTCAATCCCCCGATGCTCCCTCCTGAACATGCCCCTGCCGTTCACCCCATAGACTCGAACCCCGGTCGTAAACACTCGAGTCGAGAGGGAAATCCTCAGCACGTATAGCATTCTCCTCCCCCCCCCCCTCCCCTCCCTCCCTCCTCTAGCCTCGCACAAAAATAAAACTCTAAATTCGAATTCAGGAAATATATAAAAGGTCTGAATTGCCTCTTGGACAGTTGTGTGTTATGTGTGTGGCGGGGGGCTGGGCTCCCCGCCCCTCAATGGTGGCACTGGTGCCTCTCTGGGAACACTGAGTGACTCTGGGTGCTGGGCTCTGTTGCCACTACCGGGGTTAATGGAGGCTTTAGCCAGGCTCCTTGGAGATACAGACAGACACAGACATAGACTACAGAGGCAGAGAGAGAGAGACAGACAGAGACAGATTACACAGAGACACACACACAGACTATAGAGACAGAGGAAAAAAACAGACAGAGAAGGAGAGAGAGAGAGAGAGACAGACACAGAGAGAGTGAGAGACACAGAGAGAGAGAGACAGAGAAACAGAGAGACAGTGAGCGAGCCACCCATATCACCAACTACATTAAGTACCAACTTCCCAAAAATCTAATCAAAGACCATCACACACACACATATATACTCCCCCCAATTAATCAGTTGCTATAGCGATTAATCACCTGATACCAATCCCCAGTGGACAGGCGCCGGTTTCACTGCCCACGAAAGTAATTAATCACATTACTTTTTGCAACGGGATAGAGGAAACAGAAAACGTGGGGCGGGGGAGAAGGATAGAGTTTGGTTGTAATGTATCACTGTGAAACATCGACTTCATTGAGTTCGTCACTGCTTGCTTGAGTTGCTAACAACACTCCTGTTGCTGAGGCAATTGGAGATTTGTGACAATGAGCTCTGGTAGCCTAGCCTAGCCTGGCTCGTAGCCTAGCCTGGCTCGTAGACTAGCCTGGTTCGTAGACTAGCCTGGTTCGTAGACTAGCCTGGCTCGTAGCCTAGCCTGGCTCGTAGCCTAGCCTGGCTCGTAGACTAGCCTGGTTCGTAGACTAGCCTGGTTCGTAGACTAGCCTGGTTCGTAGTCTAGCCTGGTTCGTAGTCTAGTCTGGTTCGTAGCCGAGCCTGGTTCGTAGACTAGCCTGGTTCGTAGCCTAGCCTGGCTCGTAGCCTAGCCTGGTTCGTAGATTAGCCTGGCTCGTAGCCTAGCCTGGCTCGTAGCCTAGCCTGGTTCGTAGCGTAGCCTGGTTCGTAGCCTAGCATGGTTCGTAGACTAGCCTGGTTCGTAGCCTAGCCTGGCTCGTAGCCTAGCCTGGCTCGTAGCCTAGCCTGGTTCGTAGCCGAGCCTGGTTCGTAGACTAGCCTGGTTCGTAGCCTAGCCTGGCTCGTAGCCTAGCCTGGTTCGTAGCCTAGCCTGGTTCGTAGCCTAGCCTGGTTCGTAGCCTAGCCTGGTTCGTAGCCTAGCCTGGTTCGTAGCCTAGCCTGGTTCGTAGCCTAGCCTGGTTCGTAGCCAAGCCTGGTTCGTAGCCTAGCCTGGTTCGTAGCCGAGCCTGGTTCGTAGCCGAGCCTGGTTCGTAGCCGAGCCTGGCTCGGAGCGTAGCCTGGCTCGGAGCGTAGCCTGGCTCGGAGCGTAGCCTGGCTCGGAGCGTAGCCTGGCTCGGAGCGTAGCCTGGCTCGGAGCGTAGCCTGGCTCGGAGCGTAGCCTGGCTCGGAGCGTAGCCTGGCTCGGAGCGTAGCCTGGCTCGGAGCGTAGCCTGGCTCGGAGCGTAGCCTGGCTCGGAGCGTAGCCTGGCTCGGAGCGTAGCCTGGCTCGGAGCGTAGCCTGGCTCGGAGCGTAGCCTGGCTCGGAGCGTAGCCTGGCTCGGAGCGTAGCCTGGCTCGGAGCGTAGCCTGGCTCGGAGCGTAGCCTGGCTCGGAGCGTAGCCTGGCTCGGAGCGTAGCCTGGCTCGGAGCGTAGCCTGGCTCGGAGCGTAGCCTGGCTCGGAGCGTAGCCTGGCTCGGAGCGTAGCCTGGCTCGGAGCGTAGCCTGGCTCGGAGCGTAGCCTGGCTCGGAGCGTAGCCTGGCTCGGAGCGTAGCCTGGCTCGGAGCGTAGCCTGGCTCGGAGCGTAGCCTGGCTCGTAGCGTAGCCTGGTTCGTAGCGTAGCCTGGTTCGTAGCGTAGCCTGGTTCGTAGCGTAGCCTGGTTCGTAGCGTAGCCTGGTTCGTAGCGTAGCCTGGTTCGTAGCCGAGCCTGGTTCGTAGCCCAGCCTGGCCCGTAGCCCAGCTTGGTCCGTAGCCTAGCCTAGCCTGGCCCGTAGCCTAGCCCGTAGCCTAGCCTAGCCTGGCCCGTAGCCTAGCCTAGCCTGGCCCGTAGCCTAGCCTAGCCTGGCCCGTAGCCTAGCCTAGCCTGGCCCGTAGCCTAGCCTAGCCTGGCCCGTAGCCTAGCCTAGCCTGGCCCGTAGCCTAGCCTAGCCTGGCCCGTAGCCTAGCCTAACCTGGCCCGTAGCCTAGCCTAGCCTGGCCCGTAGCCTAGCCTAGCCTGGCCCGTAGCCTAGCCTAGCCTGGCCCGTAGCCTAGCCTAGCCTGGCCCGTAGCCTAGCCTAACCTGGCCAGTAGCCTGGCCTGGCTCGTAGCTTAGCCTGGTCAGTAGCCTAGCCGGTCGGTCGGTCGGGAGCCGGTCGACCAAGCGGACAGCACGCTGGACTTGTGATCCTGTGGTCCTGGGATCGATCCCAGGCGCCGGCGAGAAACATTGGGCAGAGTTTCTTTTACCCTATGCCCCCTGTTACCTAGCAGTAAAATAGGTACCTGGGTGTTAGTCAGCTGTCACGGGCTGCATCCTGGGGGTGGAGGCCTGGACGAGGACCGGGCCGTGGGGACACTAAAAGCCCCGAAATCATCTCAAGATAACCTCAAGATAGCCTGGCCAGTAGCCTAGCCTGGTCAGTAGCCTAGCCTGGCCAGTAGCCTAGCCTGGTCAGTAGCCTAGCCTGGTCAGTAGCCTAGCCTGGTCAGTAGCCTAGCCTGGCCAGTAGCCTAGCCTGGCCAGTAGCCTAGCCTGGCTCGTAGCCTAGAAAGGCCCGTAGCCTAGCCTGGTCCTGCCTGGTCAAGGCAGGACCAGGGGGACAGGACAAGTTCCATTGGATAGCCGTTAATAGCCCTATGATCCTTCTCCTTTAAAGCTAGCTCAATAGCGCAGTTGATAGAGCGACTGTCGTCCACACCGAAGGTCGAGTGTTCGAGCCTCCTAGTGCCCAAGGTGAATTAAAAATTATATATATATATATAATTCCTGTTAACATCATATTGTACAAGCCGTGATTAAATACAAGCTTTAATACGATCAAAACATATTCTGAGCAACGATAACATCGTAGCATTAAATACTGTTCACCACCACTCACAGGTCAAGGGTCAAGGGTCAGGGGTCAGGAGGATTGTAAGCTTATGTAACAAGGCGGATCAGACTTTAACAGTAATCGGATTGTCCAGAAGCCAGCCGTCCTTAATAACGTCAAGCATAATTCCTTGTCAAAATCATTCCTAAATAATATCCAAGTGTCGAGTCTATCGTGTTATTTGTGTCATAGATCATCATCCTCAGTGCCCAACCGGTATTTACCCTGGTCTTTCATCATCTAAATTTATCCAACCGGTATTTACCCTGGTCTTTCATCATCTAAATGTGTCGAATTTGTATACCATTTGGTCCATTTGTATGGATCTTCCTTTCAGAGGGATGATTTGTCTGGGAGGCGTTTGGTAGACCGAGTCTGTCTTGGCCACAAACTATTCCTGGTCCAGAGATGTTCCTTGTTCAGAGATGTTCCTTGTTCAGAGATGTTCCTTGTTCAGAGATGTTCCTTGTTCAGAGATGTTCCTTGTTCAGAGATGTTCCTTGTTCAGAGATGTTCCTTGTTCAGAGATGTTCCTTGTTCAGAGATGTTCCTTGTTCAGAGCTGTTCCTTGTTCAGAGATGTTCCTTGTTCAGAGATGTTCCTTGTTTAGAGATGTTCCTTGTTCAGAAATGTTCCTTGTTCAGAAATGTTCCTTGTTCAGAAATGTTCCTTGTTCAGAAATGTTCCTTGTTCAGAAATGTTCCTTGTTCAGAAATGTTCCTTGTTCAGAAATGTTCCTTGTTCAGAAATGTTCCTTGTTCAGAAATGTTCCTTGTTCAGAGATGTTCCTTGTTCAGAGATGTTCCTTGTTCAGAGATGTTCCTTGTTCAGAGATGTTCCTTGTTCAGAGATGTTCCTTGTTCAGAGATGTTCCTTGTTCAGAGATGTTCCTTGTTCAGAGATGTTCCTTGTTCAGAGATGTTCCTTGTTCAGAGATGTTCCTTGTCCAGAGATGTTCCTTGTCCAGAGATGGTCCTTGTCCAGCGATGTTCCTTGTCCAGCGATGTTCCGGGTCCAGCGATGTTCCGGGTCCAGCGATGTTCCGGGTCCAGCGATGTTCCGGGTCCAGCGATGTTCCTGGTCCAGCGATGTTCCTGGTCCAGCGATGTTCCTGGTCCAGCGATGTTCCTGGTCCAGCGATGTTCCTGGTCCAGCGATGTTCCTGGTCCAGCGATGTTCCAGGTCCAGCGATGTTCCAGGTCCAGCGATGTTCCAGGTCCAGCGATGTTCCTGGCCCAGCAATGTTCCTGGCCCAGAAATGTTCCTGGCCCAGAAATGTTCCTGGCCCAGAAATGTTCCTGGCCCAGAAATGTTCCTGGCCCAGAAATGTTCCTGGCCCAGAAATGTTCCTGGCCCAGAAATGTTCCTGGCCCAGCAATGTTCCTGGCCCAGCAATGTTCCTGGCCCAGAAATGTTCCTGGCCCAGCAATGTTCCTGGCCCAGCAATGTTCCTGGCCCAGCAATGTTCCTGGCCCAGCAATGTTCCTGGCCCAGCAATGTTCCTGGCCCAGAAATGTTCCTGGCCCAGAAATGTTCCTGGCCCAGAAATGTTCCTGGCCCAGCAATGTTCCTGGCCCAGCAATGTTCCTGGCCCAGCAATGTTCCTGGCCCAGCAATGTTCCTGGCCCAGCAATGTTCCTGGCCCAGCAATGTTCCTGGCCCAGCAATGTTCCTGGCCCAGCAATGTTCCTGGCCCAGCAATGTTCCTGGCTGAGAGAGAGCCACTGACCTTGAAGGGTCTGTGTAAGACCCAACATTCCTCGGGGATCTACCAAGCAGTTGACCTTCCTGGAGTGTCTTAGTGAACTGCTGCCGACGTGACACTGACCTTCATAGTCTTAAAATGTTGTTTCTGCGTTCCGTACTTTCTTCAAAGGTCTTGGAAGGTGGCAGCGTTCGTTCTGAAGAACTCTTCCAAGGCTGTTATCGTGAATCTGATTATCCTGGAGGATTTTAGAATTATACCCATATATCGCTGGCCATGTTGAAAGACCTAAGAGAGACGGAACTAGTCGTCGACCTTGCTGGAAACCTGGAAATCGGGCTACCCGCCATTGGCATGCTGGAAAACCTTCCCCCTCCTGGGGAAAATGACACTATAAACACTAACCTTCTAGAAAATCCCTGGAAAGGTGCCATGCACATATGCCACTGCCATTCCAATAAACGGTAAAGAGCTGCCATATGCCACTGACCG
Organism: Procambarus clarkii; assembly: GCF_040958095.1. Lineage (NCBI taxonomy): Eukaryota > Metazoa > Arthropoda > Malacostraca > Decapoda > Cambaridae > Procambarus > Procambarus clarkii. Next base: position 22,887,914 of record NC_091207.1, on the reverse strand, counting down.
GCCTGAAACACCGTGGAGAATTCCCATGGTGTCGCTGTTCTTCCCGCGACACATCAAAGACACAGCCTGGAACAGGATCAAAGCCGAGGCTGGCATCCGTCGCCCATTCCTGGTACAAACACGGCTCGCCATTCAGCTTGCGCGAGGGGGAAAGAGAGAGGCGGGGGGCGCACCGCCCTGTTTTGTTTGGGGGTGGGGTAGAGGGGGGCTCCTGCCGGGGGTACAGATCTATGCTGCTCTGGAACGGTACTGTACCTAGTGTGTATATTACATGACCTGAACATTCAGATCCCTGTATGTACAGTGATCTACACAAGGGGGAACACTTGTCGACTTATCTCCATCAGTCAACCATCGCTCGTCGACCTCTCGTCCTCTTGGGCTGTCGAAACACGATGCAGGTATCAACGTAGTAATTGGGGAACTGAAGCTCAGCCCCGCAGTGAACATCACATGGATAGAAGAACTCACCTTTGGGGCCCTTGGTGTAGTCACGGAGCACACTTGGGGAGACTACATAGGTACCTAAAGTCTATTAGTGACTTTGCGTCTGACTTTACGTCAACAGTGGGACTGTGGACCTCGGCTAACTCTCTGGAACCCGGCCTGGGGCCAGGTTCACGAAAGCAGTTACGCAAATACTTACGAACGTGTACATCTTTCCTCAACCTTTGACGGCTTTGGTTACATTTATTAAACCGTTTACAAGCATGAAAACTTGCCAATCAACTGTTGTTGTTGTTATCGACAGCCTCCTGGTGCTTCGGAGCTCATTAACTGTTTAATAATTGGAAACAAAGCCGCCAAAGATTGAGAAAAGATGGACAGGTTCGTAAGTGCTTGCGTAAGTACTTTCGTGAATCTGGCTCCTGGTCGTCTGGTGTTGACGTACACCGTACACGTACACCTCAGGCTTCAGACGCACGACGGAAATTATCTTCAGTCTAGCCTCACCCGCACCAGGCTGGCATGCTGGAAAACAGTGTGTAGGCTATGGGGGAAAAGTGGATTTAGCTCGAATATCTGGGCTATTATGTCGATGAAGAGAAGTGAGGGGGGAGTTATGGAAATACACTACTTTATAAAAATTACATGTAGCAGAGATAAATCAACGGGCATAAGATACAACTTAGAATGAATGAATGAATTATCAGGGGGGAAAGCGCCAAGTCATTACGACTGTATAGCACTTGAATGGGGTCAGAATGAGGATTTGGGATGGGACGGGGGGAAGGAATGGCGCCCAACCACTTGGACGGTCGGGGATTGAACGTCGACCTGCATGAAGCGAGACCGTCGTTCTACCGTCCAGCCCAAGATACAACTTAGAGCCTCTCTCTCTAACTTGAATAATTAATGTCCTTTGCACAGCTGACTCGCTAGGCTACTCTGAACTGATTAACTCAAGAAGTTACTTTACCTGACTCAATTGCTTCAGGGACGACAAGATACTAGACAAATGAGCACAAACTGTAAGCAATAATTAATGAGGCTTAATTACGAAATCTCTGCAATTAACCCCCTAGAATTATAATGTCATAGTCACTGAAACTACAGGAGCCTCTTGACCTCTGAACATCAGTAGGACTCGGCACACAAAATGAACTTTCATCAAAATAATTTGTCACTAATTGTTGCACTCTCAAGTCTCACTGCAAGAATATATATATATACAGTTTAAGACAGTAAATGTACGTTAAAAAAAAATAAGTACACTGCACCCCTTGTTCCGTGAAACAACGTTTACTCGAGAGGGGACGGGGGGGGGGGGGGGGAGAAAGGGGAGGGGGGAACTGATTAGCTCCACCTCCCCCCCCCACTACCTCCTTCCCCCTCCTCTCTACAGCTGCCTTGTGTGGCCTTGTTGACCTAACCTGTCTGTCACTAGACGGGAGCTTGGTGGCACCTCCTCACTCACACACCCACCGGCACTCTCAGGCGTCACTGGTGCCATCTTCCACTCTCCCCTGGCACTCTCCCCTTCCCCCTTCCCTTTCCCTTTTCCCTTCCCTTCTGGCCACGTATTTAGAGGGAACTACTGTACTTGTAATTTGCTGTTAAACTCTTGTTGTAAAGTTGCCTATTGATGACTGTAAATTGCGACACCTTGGGGGTCCTCACTGGACGGTAGCGCGACGGTCTCGCGTCATGCAGGTCGGCGTTCAATCCCCGACCGTCCACAAGTGATTGGACACCATTCCTTCCCTCCCCCGTCCCATCCCAAATCCTTATACTGATCCCTTCCCTGTGCTATATTGTTGTAATGGCTTGGTGCTTTCCCCTGACAATTCCTTCCTTCACTACTAACGAAACACGTACCTGGCTCTATCCTGTAGACCCGTGGCTCTATCCCGTAGACCCGTGTACTGTCCCTTGGCTCTATCTTGAGAGGTTATCTTGATATGATTTCGGGGCTTTAGTGTCCCCGCGGCCCGGTCCTCGACCAGGCCTCCACCCCCAGGAAGCAGCTCGTGACAGCTGATTAACACCCAGGTACCTATTTTACTGCTAGGTAACAGGGGCATAGGGTGAAAAAAACTCTGCCCATTGTTTCTCGCCGGCGCCTGGGATCGAACCCAGGACCACAGGATCACAAGTCCAGCGTGCTGTCCGCTCGGCCGACCGGCTCCCAACCGCGGCCTGGTCGAGGACCGGGCCGCGGGGACACTAAAGCCCCGAAATCATCTCAAGATACGTCACTTGGTGTTGAAGAGCTTGTCGAGTGAGTTGTGGAGTGATTACACTCGCTGTCAGCTCGTCCTGCTAATAGAGCGTCGGATTTTGACGTATACTCTACCTAAGGCAAAACAAAATAAAATCGTCGTACCAGAATATGGTTAGCGGCTCACGAAATTAACGTACTGTCCCGTTTTCTGTTTTGGGTCCTCTGGCAATGATGCTATCTTCCTACTGAAGATTTTATAGGCCATTCCTTTGCCCGTCTCCCAGATTGTGACTCCTCATATTGTCTAGAGTCTAGCCACTGTCTAGCCGCCAGACATTGGCTAGAGTCTAGCCGCCAGACATGGGCTAGAGTCTAGCCACTGTCTAGCCGCCAGACAATGTGCGCATCAACGAAATCTCACATGATTCTGGAGTTGACCATCGTACGTCATCCCCTCGCGACAGCTTCAGCGACACTAAGGTGTTACCGGCCAATGAGGCGCCTTTATTGATGCTCACACTTGCTGGTCACGGGTTGATTGGCAGATTCGTACCAGCTGCCACCAATCACGTCCTCCCTCTCTCATCCGGGCTCTCTGAACCTTGTTTTTACTTCTCAGGCATCAATATTTCGTCCACATGACCAGAGCGTCCACATGAGTTTTCTTTCAACAGACAAATGGGCAGAGTTTCTTTCACCCTGATGCAACTGTTCACCTAGCAGTAAATAGGTACCTGGGAGTTAGACAGCTGTTACGGGCTGCTTCCTGTGTGTGTGGGGGGGAATAGTTAATAGTTAGTTACAGTTGATTGATTGACAGTTGAGAGGCGGGCAGAAAGAGCAGAGTTCAACCCCCGCAAGAACAACTAGGTGTATACACACCCAGGAAGCAGCCCGTAGCGGCTGTCTAACTCCCAGGTACCTACTTACTGCTAGGTGAACAGATGCATTAGGGTGAAAGAAATTCTGCCTATTTGTTTCCGCCTCCGCCGGGGATCGAAGCCGGACCCTTAGGACTACGAACCCCGAGCGCTGTCCACTCAGCCGTCAAGCTCTCCACGCACCTGGAAGCGTGTTTGACGGGAGGGGGGGGGGTAACTATCAGGAGAAAGACCAAGCCATTACGACTATATATAGCACTGGGAAGTGGTCAGGATAAGGATTTGGGATGGGGGGAGGGAAGGAATGGTACCCAATCACTTGTGGACGGTCGGGGATTGATCCTTGTGTAGTCTCTGCATGTTTAAGTGCATCTGCATGTTTAAGTGCATCTGCATGTTTAAGTGCATGTTTAAGTGCATCTGAGCACTTCTCGACACTTATGCGGGCGTGTCTGAGGTTCTCTGTAATGTTCACATATTCAAGTCCTTAATTAACGCTTAGTGAGCCGCCACACAAAGTTAAGGGCCAAGTGTCGTGTTTTAAGTGTCAGATAAGTGTCAGTTGTTCAAACATCAAATTGAACAGGTTTCTGTTGACCAGACCACACACTAGAAGGTGAAGGGACGACGACGTTTCGTTCCGTCCTGGACCATTCTCAAGTCGCCCTAGACCATTGTCAAGTCGCCCTGGACCATTGTCAAGTCGCCCTGGACCATTCTCAAGTCGCCCTGGACCATTCTCAAGTCGCCCTGGACCATTCTCAAGTCGCCCTGGACCATTGTCAAGTCGCCCTGGACCATTGTCAAGTCGCCCTGGACCATTCTCAGTCGTCCTGGACCATTGTCAAGTCGCCCTAGACCATTGTCAAGTCGCCCTGGACCATTCTCAAGTCGCCCTGGACCATTCTCAAGTCGCCCTGGACCATTCTCAAGTCGCCCTGGACCATTCTCAAGTCGCCCTGGACCATTCTCAAGTCGCCCTGGACCATTCTCAAGTCGCCCTGGACCATTCTCAAGTCGCCCTGGACCATTCTCAAGTCGTCCTGGACCATTCTCAAGTCGTCCTGGACCATTCTCAAGTCGTCCTGGACCATTCTCAAGTCGTCCTGGACCATTCTCAAGTCGTCCTGGACCATTCTCAAGTCGTCCTGGACCATTCTCAAGTCGATTCGACTTGAGAATGGTCCAGGACGGACCGAAACGTCGTCGTCGTCCCTTCACCTTCAAGTGTGTGGTCTGGTCAACATACTTCAGCCACGTTATTGTGACTCCTCGCCTGCAAACAGGTTTCTTTTATTGCTTAAATGATAAAGTTGTTCAGATATCGATATAATAAATCAAGTTTCGTTTCATTAAACTCTTTGAAGATTTGGTATCGACGATAACTTTGAAAATTTTCGTCTGAAATGAGTTTTTATCATTATTCCCAGTGAACCACTCGGCCTGTTATTGACTAGTTTATATGCCTGTGTCCCATTTAACTGTGATAGTTAGCAGTGTTTCTATAATTAATTAATGATATGCATGGCTAAATGCGATCTTGAGCGAGAAGGTGATTGTGAATTATTCTCTCTCGTTCTCTCTCTCTCGTTCTCTGTCTCTCTCTCTCTCGTTCTCTCTCTCGTTCTCTCTCTGTCTCGTTCTCTCTCTGTCTCGTTCTCTCTCTGTCTCTCTCTCTCTCTCTCTCTCTCTCTCTCTCTCTCTCTCTCTCTCTCTCTCTCTCTCTCTCTCTCTCTCTCTCTCTCTCTCTCTCTCTCTCTCTCTCTCTCTCTCTCTCTCTCCCTCGCCTTGTTAAACACAAAACACTGCTCAAGTGTTAATCTTATATTAGCAATTTATTTATAGGACTGAATAGATATACCAATTTGTGTCATATATGTGAAAACACATTCTTGTTCTCCATGAACGTAGAGAGAACGGAGTAAGGTGATACCATCAACAATCCGGGGTGTCCATTTGTCGTGGACTGGCCTCTCTCTGTGTACTAAAGGCAAACCCCAGTAAACAGTTTACCATTAGTAAATGGGCCGAGAGGTGCTGGTGGTGGGGGGGGGGGGGGCAATTTTCAAGTAAGCCTTAGCCTTAGGGAGCCGGTCGGCCGAGCGGACAGCACGCGGGACTTGTGATCCTGTGGTCCTGGGTTCGATCCTAGGCGCCGGCGAGAAACAATGGGCAGAGTTTCTTTCACCCAATGCCCCTGTTACCTAGCAGTAAAATAGGTACCTGGGTGTTAGTCAGCTGTCACGGGCTGCTTCCTGGGGGTGGAGGCCTGGTCGAGGACCGGGCCGCGGGGACACTAAAAAAGCCTTTATATTTGAAAACTTTATGATTGGTGCTTCAGAAAGTTGTTGTTGTTATAGATTCAGCTACTTGGAACATAAAAATTCCAGGTAGCACAGGCTATGGTGAGCCCGTAGAGGCGCTTGAGAAGTTCACACAGCTGAGGTGGGAACTCTGAGAGAGAATTCTGTGGAGCGAACAATTAGTCTGGAATTGGATTTAGGCCCTTGTGGACCTCTCACTGTATTACCTCAAAGACTGTGAGTTAAATTCAAATTACTGTGAATTCTGTATTACTGAAGCATACTTAAATCAGTTCATTATACAACATTATGTTTGTAACTCGTGTGTCTGTGTACTTTTACCTGAATAAACATTTGATTTGATTATTGACAATTGCTCTGTTTGTGGCGTAGTGAATTAGTACAGTTTCTATGTAAAGATATTTGTTTTTGGTTCATAAATAAGCTATAATTATCTAAATTATATATAATTAGAGACAGACATTCATAGACAGACCCGGGCCAGGCTCGATAAAACACCCCCCCCCCCCTCCCTTGCTATACTATATAAGGACCAGGTTGTTACGTGGCTAATGGATTTAAACACCAGCAAGTGTAAGGTGATGGAAAGAGAGAGCAAGTGATAGGAGACTATAGGAGGACGGTGCACTGTGAATGACCACCACCTCACTGTAGCAACTAGATCAACCAGCCTGTGAGTGGTGTAACATCGCACTGGGCCCTGGAAACACTTGGATATACGGTAACATCACCACCAAACTTCTCAATGGGCGAAAAAGTCACATTATTCAGGATCCTAAATAAGGAGGCATTCAGATGACTGTACATGACCTACGTGGGACCAATCCTAGATTATGCAGCCCCCGTCGTAGAGTCATCCTCTTTTCCCCCCTTTCGTAAAAGGCACACAAGAAAATACAGAGGTTTATTACTAGGCTCGCCCCCAGAATTGCGAGGGCGGGGTATGAAGAGAGACTTAAAGAACTGGTCTTAACTTCGCTAGAAAAGAAGAGCGAGAGACAGAAAGAGGGACGTTGTGTTGAACATAAAATACTTAGAAGAATTCAAAGAGTGAAAAAAGAGGAAATGTCCGGAAATGAATACTAATGGAACAAAAGATCATGAATGGAACTTTCTGAAGATGAGTCAGAGGGAATCAACTTTTTCATTTTTTTATTATTTGCTCAAGAGCAGTAGGAACATGTAAGGATTTGAGCAACCAGGTTGTAAAAGAGAACTCCATTCATCACGGCAAAAGAATATCCGAATGAAAAAAAAAAAATAGGTCTGGAGATACTGCCTTACAGAACTGGCCAGGTGGAAAAGTCGGAGTTCAAGAGCTTAAGCTCGATCATGCCGGCACAATTAGGAGAGTACATACAGGTGAGGCGTGGTTATTGGTCAGGTATATTCCCCTCCCTTGCAATCCCCGGGAAGCCTAAGACACTCTCAACTCTGCAAAGGGAAGGGAAAATTCTTTGTGCAATTTCCATTGTACAATTCCGAGTGGAAATTTTGAGTGGCGTGGGAGAGTGCACTCGGGGGAGAGCCCGAGACACTCAGGGTAGAGTGAATGTGTCTTGTTTCCACTCAACAATATTATCCAGCCTCGACACACCATCTGTTTTGGGGCAGATTTCCAGAGATGTGCTGTGTGTGTCTCACTCGCCTGCTGGTGAGGGGAGATGTGCTCCCCTCACCCGCCTGCTGGTGAGGGGAGATGTGCCCCCCCTCACCCGCCTGCTGGTGAGGGGGGGTTATCTTGAGGTTGAGGGATCTTGAGGATATCTTGCCCAGGAAGCACCCCGTGACAGCTGACTAACGCCCAGGTACCTATTTTACTGCTAGGTAATAGGCGCATCAGGGTGAAAGTAACTCTGCCCATCGTTTCTCGCCGGCGCCCGGGATTGAACTCGGGACCACAGGATCACGCGTCCACATGCCACTGATGTCTTGCCAGTTCTCCCAATTCCCCCTGAGTATGTTGTATGCGGTAATCATGTCTCTCCAAGGTTATTTTACTATTTTAATAATGTGAGTCTTTATTATCCCTTATTTCTCTCTCTCTCTCTCTCTCTCTCTCTCTCTCTCTCTCTCTCTCTCTCTGTCTCTCTCTCTCTCTCTCTCTCTCTCTCTCTCTCTCTCTGTCTCTCTCTCTCTCTCTCTGTCTCTCTCTCTCTCTCTCTCTCTCTGTCTCTCTCTGTCTCTCTCTCTCTCTCTCTCTCTGTCTCTCTCTCTCTCTCTCTGTCTCTCTCTCTCTCTCTCTCTCTCTGTCTCTCTCTGTCTCTCTCTCTCTCTCTCTCTCTGTCTCTCTCTGTCTCTCTCTCTCTCTCTCTCTCTCTGTCTCTCTGTCTCTCTCTCTCTCTCTCTCTGTCTCTCTGTCTCTCTGTCTCTCTCTCTCTCTCTCTCTCTCTCTCTCTCTCTGTCTCTCTCTCTGTCTCTCTCTCTCTCTCTCTGTCTCTCTCTCTCTCTCTCTGTCTCTCTCTCTCTCTCTCTCTCTCTCTCTCTCTCTCTCTCTCTCTCTCTCTCTCTCTCTCTCTCTCTCTCTCTCTCTCTCTCTCTCTCTCTCTGTCTCTCTCTCTCTCTCTCTCTGTCTCTCTCTCTCTCTCTCTCTGTCTCTCTCTGTCTCTCTCTGTCTCTCTCTGTCTCTCTCTGTCTCTCTCTCTCTGTCTCTCTCTGTCTCTCTCTCTCTGTCTCTCTCTCTGTCTCTCTCTCTGTCTCTCTCTCTGTCTCTCTCTCTCTCTCTCTCTCTCTCTCTCTCTCTCTCTCTCTCTCTCTCTCTCTCTCTCTCTCTCTCTCTCTCTCTCTCTCTCTCTCTCTCTCTCTGTCTCTCTCTCTGTCTCTCTCTCTGTCTCTCTCTCTCTCTCTCTCTCTCTCTCTCTCTCTCTCTCTCTCTCTCTCTCTCTCTCTCTCTCTCTCTCTGTCTCTCTCTCTCTCTCTCTCTCTCTCTCTCTCTCTCTCTCTCTCTCTCTCTCTGTCTCTGTCTCTCTCTCTCTCTCTCTCTCTCTCTCTCTCTCTCTCTCTGTCTCTCTCTCTCTCTGTCTCTCTCTCTGTCTCTCTCTCTCTCTGTCTCTCTCTCTGTCTCTCTCTCTGTCTCTCTCTCTGTCTCTCTCTCTGTCTCTCTCTCTCTCTCTCTCTCTCTCTCTCTCTCTCTCTCTCTCTCTCTCTCTCTCTCTCTCTCTCTCTCTCTCTCTCTTAAAAAAAAAAAAAAAAAGAAAAAAAAAAATCCGATATGGGGAGAAAGTTCTGTTACACCTTGAGCGTCGCTCGTCTTCAGAGCACTTAAGTAACGACTTGAGGCTCTTGCCGCGGCGCCCTTAAGCGGCAAGTTTTGGAAATGCTCACTTCAAGGAGGACACTTAGAAAGAAATCCATGGGAAGAAAAAAAAAAGTTTTTTATAAATAAGTGGACCCCAAAATAAGTCAAATCTTAAAAACATATAATTTCAAGAATTTGCAAGAATAAGTGAATGCTAGAAAGGAAATTCTAGGATAATTTATTATTGATTATTATAATTAGTTTATTATTTTATTAGTGTGGAATGTATAATTTATATATATGTGTGTGTGGGGGGGGGGATTTATATTGTTTTCTAAATCTAAATTAATCGGTTGATAAACTCATCAGCCAACATATCCGTCAATATGTGGCAGATATGACAATAAGAAAGATGATTAATATCATCCATTGACGCCAGTGGATGGCTTCAATTGACGTCCTTAACCAGTTTTAAGATTTAATAAACCTCAATGACCAGATATGGAATATTACTTGTAAGTTAACGGGAACGGAAGCGATTGTTAACTGTCAATGTCGTGGTGGTGATTGGCTCTGGTGTGGGTCATTACTCGCGGCTAACAGATCCCTTTGTGTGTATTTTACCTCAATAAACTTATTTCAATTTCAATTTCAATTTCAACAGAGGCGCTCTTCTATACTGGTGCCTTGGTGAGTCTTGGTGGATAGTGATGGAGTCTCCTTCCTCACCGCCCACACCCCTGCACGCCCACACCACCCTGCACGCCCACACACCCCCTGCACGCTCACACCCCCTGCACGCTCACACACCCCTGCACGCCCACACACCCCTGCACGCCCACACACCCCTGCACGCCCACACACCCCCTGCACGCTCACACCCCCTGCACGCTCACACACCCCCTGCACGCTCACACCCCCTGCACGCTCACACCCCATGCACGCCCACACCCCCTGCACGCCCACACACCCTGCACGCTCACACCCCCTGCACGCCCACACCCCCTGCACGCTCACACACCACCTGCACGCTCACACCCCTGCACGCCCACACCACCTGCACGCCCACACACCCCTGCACGCCCACACACCCCTGCACGCCCACACACCACCTGCACGCTCACACCCCCTGCATGCTCACACACCCCTGCACGCCCACACCCCCTGCACGCTCACACACCCCTGCACGCTCACACCACCTGCACGCTCACACGCCCTGCACGCTCACACACCACCTGCACGCTCACACCCCCTGCACGCTCACACACCACCTGCACGCTCACACCCCCTGCACGCCCACACACCACCTGCACGCCCACACACCCCCTGCACGCCCACACACCCCCTGCACGCCCACACCACCTGCACGCCCACACCACCTGCACGCTCACACACCCCTGCACGCCCACACACCCCCTGCACGCTCACACACCCCTGCACGCTCACACCACCTGCACGCTCACACCCCCTGCACGCTCACACACCCCTGCACGCCCACACCACCTGCACGCCCACACCACCTGCACGCTCACACACCCCTGCACGCCCACACACCCCCTGCACGCCCACACCACCTGCACGCCCACACCACCTGCACGCTCACACACCCCTGCACGCCCACACACCCCCTGCATGCCCCACACCCCCTGCACGCTCACACCACCTGCACGCCCACACACCCCTGCACGCTCACACCACCTGCACGCCCACACCACCTGCACGCCCACACCACCTGCACGCTCACACCACCTGCACGCTCACACACCCCTGCACGCCCACACACCACCTGCACGCCCACACCCCCTGCACGCTCACACCACCTGCACGCCCACACCACCTGCACGCCCACACCCCCTGCACGCTCACACCACCTGCACGCCCACACCCCCTGCACGCTCACACCACCTGCACGCTCACACCACCTGCACGCTCACACCACCTGCACGCCCACACCACCTGCACGCTCACACCACCTGCACGCTCACACACCCCTGCACGCCCACACACCACCTGCACGCCCACACCCCCTGCACGCTCACACCACCTGCACGCCCACACCACCTGCACGCCCACACCACCTGCACGCTCACACCACCTGCACGCCCACACCCCTGCACGCTCACACCACCTGCACGCTCACACCACCTGCACGCTCACACCCCTGCACGCCCACACCCCCCTGCACGCCCACACCCCCCTGCACGCCCACACACCCCTGCACGTCCACACCCGTGCACGCCCTCACACCTTCTCCCCCTCACCCCTGCACGCCCACACCCCTGCACGCCCTCACCCCTGCACGCCCTCACCCCTTCTCCCCCTCACCCCTGCACGCCCACACCCCTGCACGCCCACACCCCTACACGCCCTCACCCCTGCACGCCCTCCCCCCTGCACGCCCTCCCCCTGCACGCCCACACCCCTGCACGCCCTCACCCCTGTACCCCTGCACGCCCTCACCCCTGTACCCCTGCACGCCCACACCCGTGCACGCCCTCACCCCTTCTCCCCCTCACCCCTGCACGCCCTCACCCCTGCACGCCCTCACCCCTGCACGCCCTCACCCCTGCACGCCCACACCCCTGCACGCCCACACCCCTGCACACCCACACCCCTGCACGCCCTCACTCATGCACGCCGTCACCCCTGCACGCCCTCACCCCTGCACGCCCTCCCCCCCTGCACGCCCCCACACCTGCACGCCCCCACACCTGCTCCAGCATGTATAGTTGGGATTTAGCAAGGCGATAATTTAGGCTAATCTCCAGAGTTTGTGTGTGAGCCCAGCTGGGCGCCTCGCTGTCTCTCCTAGCCAAACACTGCGCCCCGGGCCCACTCAATCCTCCCACTCCCCCTCCTCCTTATAATAATTAAATGATATGATAACGGTAATAATAATATGGTCTCATACATAATATGGTCCCATACACAACATGGTCTCATACACAACATGGTCTCATACACAACATGGTCCCATACACAACATGGTCCCATACACAACATGGTCCCATACACAACATGGTCTCATACACAACATGGTCTCATACATAATATGGTCCCATACACAACATGGTCTCATACACAACATGGTCTCATACACAACATGGTATCATACACAACATGGTCCCATACACAACATGGTCTCATACACAACATGGTCTCATACACAACATGGTCCCATACACAACATGGTCTCATACACAACATGGTCTCATACACAACATGGTCTCATACACAACATGGTCTCATACACAACATGGTCCCATACACAACATGGTCTCATACACAACATGGTCCCATACACAACATGGTCTCATACACAACATGGTCTCATACACAACATGGTCTCATACACAACATGGTCTCATACACAACATGGTCCCATACACAACATGGTCTCATACACAACATGGTCCCATACACAACATGGTCTCATACACAACATGGTCTCATACACAACATGGTCTCATACACAACATGGTCTCATACACAACATGGTCCCATACACAACATGGTCTCATACACAACATGGTCTCATACACAACATGGTCTCATACACAACATGGTCCCATACACAACATGGTCTCATACACAACATGGTCTCATACACAACATGGTCTCATACACAACATGGTCCCATACACAACATGGTCTCATACACAACATGGTCTCATACACAACATGGTCTCATACACAACATGGTCTCATACACAACATGGTCTCATACACAACATGGTCTCATACACAACATGGTCTCATACATAATATGGTCCCATACACAACATGGTCTCATACACAACATGGTCTCATACACAACATGGTCTCATACACAACATGGTCTCATACACAACATGGTCTCATACATAATATGGTCTCATACACAACATGGTCTCATACACAACATGGTCTCATACACAACATGGTCTCATACACAACATGGTCTCATACATAATATGGTCCCATACACAACATGGTCTCATACACAACATGGTCTCATACACAACATGGTCTCATACACAACATGGTCCCATACACAACATGGTCTCATACACAACATGGTCTCATACACAACATGGTCTCATACACAACATGGTCTCATACACAACATGGTCCCATACACAACATGGTCTCATACACAACATGGTCTCATACACAACATGGTCTCATACACAACATGGTCCCATACACAACATGGTCTCATACACAACATGGTCTCATACACAACATGGTCTCATACACAACATGGTCCCATACACAACATGGTCCCATACACAACATGGTCTCATACACAACATGGTCTCATACACAACATGGTCTCATACACAACATGGTCTCATACACAACATGGTCTCATACACAACATGGTCTCATACACAACATGGTCTCATACACAACATGGTCTCATACATAATATGGTCCCATACACAACATGGTCTCATACACAACATGGTCTCATACACAACATGGTCTCATACACAACATGGTCTCATACACAACATGGTCTCATACATAATATGGTCTCATACACAACATGGTCTCATACACAACATGGTCTCATACACAACATGGTCTCATACATAACATGGTCCCATACACAACATGGTCTCATACACAACATGGTCTCATACACAACATGGTCTCATACACAACATGGTCTCATACACAACATGGTCTCATACACAACATGGTCTCATACACAACATGGTCTCATACACAACATGGTCTCATACACAACATGGTCTCATACACAACATGGTCTCATACATAATATAGTCTCATACACAACATGGTCTCATACACAACATGGTCTCATACACAACATGGTCTCATACACAACATGGTCTCATACACAACATGGTCCCATACACAACATGGTCCCATACACAACATGGTCTCATACACAACATGGTCTCATACACAACATGGTCCCATACACAACATGGTCTCATACACAACATGGTCTCATACACAACATGCTCCCATACACAACATGCTCCCATACACAACATGGTCCCATACACAACATGCTCCCATACACAACATGCTCCCATACACAACATGCTCCCATACACAACATGCTCCCATACACAACATGGTCCCATACACAACATGCTCCCATACACAACATGCTCTCATACACAACATGGCCAACATGACCCACACTTCTGGCTATGTTGCTATTGACTTTTTTGCCTCTTTTTCCCTACATAAATGCTCCAACTTTCTAAACAAAAGTGACTTAGCTTTTAACTCTTCTCTTTCCTCTCCTTCTCTTATGTTACTATCTCTTTGTCTCTCTCTGTTATTCCACCTCTTTCTTCGCCATTATTATCTTCTGCCATTCCAATGTTATTCTTCAATCTTCTTATCTGTCTCCTCATTCTTTGCTACATCTTGAATTGTCTTCCATTCTTTACTCAACTTAACAATAACAAGTCTATTGTTGATTTTTTTTTTAACAAACCAAAATAGTAATATTCCAGAGAAATTGAAAAAGGAGACAAGAATTTTTTTGTTTAAAAAGGTTAGTTCCTCTTGCATTCCCGAGTCTTGAAAATGCTGATGATTTTCCTCTCCCGAAAAGATCGCGAAAATAATTTTTCTTGAGTTGGGTACAAAATATACATTTTTCCCCTCTCCCTCCCTCCCTTGCCTAGAAAAGTTTTGTGTGTGTGTGTGTGACTTGTTCCTGCATTTTTAGCGGTGTTATATTATTCTGTTGATTTTTTATGAAGTCTGTCATTGTTTTCTCTGAAATGTAAAGCCTTGGAGGGGGGGAGGGGGTGGTGACGAGAGCATTATTGGAACCCGCATTGGTAAACACGTTAGACCTGGGACACAGGAAGACTTTGGGACACAGAAATATCTCCTTGAGACACAGAAAGACTTCCTTGAGGCACAGAAAGACTTTCTAGAGATACAGAAAGATCTCCTTCAGGCACAAAAAGAACTCCTTGAGACACAGAAAGATCTTGAGATACGCTTCTGCGAGACAAAGAATTGTGGCCTAAGTGAGATACAGAAAGGCCTCCGTGAAGCATAGAAATATCTCCATGAGACAGATAAAGGCCTCTGGGAGACACAGAAACGGGTCTGTGAGGCAGAAAGGTCTCCTCAAAGTACAAAGAGAGAGAGAGAGAGAGAGAGAGAGAATGAGAATGCCCATCGTGACACAGAGAAAGGCTTCCAGTAGGCATAGTCGAAAGACCTCCGTGTGACAAAGTCAGTTCTTCATCGTGAGGCACAGAGAAGCCTCCGCGACACAGCTAAACAAACTTACGTGAGGCAGAGAAAAAGATCTCATTAAAACAGAAAAAGGTTTTCACAGGGAGACATAGAAAGACCTCTGTGCGTCACAGAATGATCTCCTGGCGCCAGACGTAGGTAAACAGAACATAGAACAATTCAAAAATGTTCTATTGGCGGTGGTTGTTCATTGCGAGGTGCCTTGTTGAACAGGTTAAGTTCAAAGGTCGCAAAACGTACGGGTTTACAGGCTGTGTATCGCACCCCCCCCCCCCTGACAAAGACACACTAGTTTACTTGCTGCGTTCCTAAAACAAACACAGATTATTGCGTTCTTTTTTTTTTATTTGAGTTCACAGCATTTTAGTGCGAGTCGTGGCTCATTTGCATATATTAGCATACTCATAAAAGACTAGCGAATGATCTCATAGCGTCTTCAGGAAGTCTCTTGGACTGGCTGTCAAGTTTCACCATCTGTGTTTGAGATTGACAGGTTGACAGGTAAAGAGAGAAATCGATTGATTGATGATGGTTGGGCTACCACAGAGGTGACATGGGGGGGGGGGGTGAGTATAGCTCTGAGGAGGTAGATGGGGGAGAGATGTGGTGTGGTAGATTTTTGGGAGTGAATGTAGTGGTTAGAAATCTACTCTCTGCCTTCCTATATTGTCTACCTATTCCACTTTGTCCCATCTGACCCTTTGTAGGTCAGTCCTTTTCAATCCCATCCTCTCTCCTCTTTTTTTTTCTGTTCCAGCCCACTGCAACCTATCTCACTGTTCTCAAACCTGTCCCATCCTATTCTCTAACCTGTTCTACCCCACCCAAACCTCTCCTACACTATTCCACCCCGTCCCACACCTCACTCCACCCCGTCCCACACCTCACTCCACCCCGTCCCACACCTCACTCCACTCCGTCCCTCACTCATAACACCACCACCCACATATGCAGGAAAAAAAAGCTTGCTCATATATTATAACCATTCAGTAGGCAGCTTGACAAAAATGAGAACGAGCTTAGCGTAACTGGCAAACACACACACACACACACACACACACACACACACACACACACACACACACACACACACACACACCGAGTGTGTGTTTGACCGAGTCAGGAAGGCGGCCAGGCAGCAGGCTCTCATAATCCCCACTATGAATAACCTCGAACTCTACTTCGACTGTTTAGTAAAATGAGAGACTGGGGGAAGAGCGGAGCCCCGCAAGAGACCCTAGACAAGCCAAACAACTGTGGTGTGTCAGTTGTTTGGCTTGGCTTTGTCTCTTCATGCTGGGGCGTGCACTTCTCCTCCTCTCTAAAAGTTTATAGAAGAGTTCCTCCTCTGTAGGCTAATAGTTGAATTCTTACTAATGCAAGGTGATGGGAGTGAAAACCGAATATAGGAACTAGTGATTCCAAACACACACACACACACACACACAAGATTGGAAGAATAGATAGATGGGAAGATAGATTGGAAGAACAGAGACCCGCATGGAGGACCAGAAACATGGAGAGCTAAGCTGCTGGACGTGGCAACAAGAAACTTTCTAAGCCAGCACACCAAAGAACCAACAAGAATGAGAGGAGAAGATGAACCAGCAGTGCTTGATTTGATATTTACCATAAATGAGTGGGATATAAGGGAAGTTAAGATGGAAGCGCCCTTGGGAATGAGTGACCACAGTGTATTGAACTTTGAGTACCTGGTAGAGCTAGGAATTATCTCCCCCCAAAAAGAACTAGGAATCAAAAGGCTGGCATACCGAAAGGGGAATTATGAACAGATGAGAAGTTTCCTGAGTGAAATACCTTGGGGCACAGACCTCAGAGATACGTCTGTACAGGGTATGATGGACTATGTTACCCAAAAGTGTCAGGAGGCAGTAAACAGGTTCATCCCGGCCCAAAGGGAAAAATCCGAGAAGCAGCAGAAGAATCCATGGTATAATAGGGCATGTATGGAAGCGAAGAAACTGAACAAAAGGGCGTGGAGGAACTTCCGGAATAACAGAACACCAGAAAGCAGAGAGAGATACCAGAGAACCAGGAATGAGTACGTCAGGGTGCGAAGAGAAGCAGAGAAAAGTTTTGAAAATGATATAGCAAACAAAGCCAAGACCGAACCAAAGCTACTCCACAGTCACATCAGAAGGAAAACAAACAGTGAAAGAACAGGTATTGAAACTTCGAACAGGCGAGGACAGGTATACAGAGAATGACAGAGAGGTGTGTGAAGAACTCAACAAGAAGTTCCAGGAGGTCTTCACAATACAACAAGGTGAGGTCACTGTGCTAGGAGAAAGGGAGGTAAACCAGGCGGCCTTGGAAGAGTTCGAAATTACGAGAGAGGAGGTCAAGAGACACTTGCTGGATCTGGATGTTAGAAAGGCTGTTGGTCCAGATGGGATCTCACCATGGATACTGAAAGAGTGTGCAGAGGCACTTTGCTTGCCACTCTCCATAGTGTATAGTAAGTCACTGGAGACGGGAGACCTACCAGAAATATGGAAGACGGCGAATGTGGTCCCAATATACAAAAAGGGCGACAGGCAAGAGGCACTGAACTACAGGCCAGTGTCCTTGACTTGTATACCATGCAAGGTGATGGAGAAGATCGTGAGAAAAAACCTGGTAACACATCTGGAGAGAAGGGACTTCGTGACAAATCGCCAACATGGGTTCAGGGAGGGTAAATCTTGCCTTACAGGCTTCATAGAATTCTACGATCAGGTGACAAAGATTAAGCAAGAAAGAGAGGGCTGGGCGGACTGCATTTTCTTGGATTGTCGGAAAGCCTTTGACACAGTACCGCATAAGAGGCTGGTACATAAGCTGGAGAGACAGGCAGGTGTAGCTGGTAAGGTGCTCTAGTGGATAAGGGAGCATCTAAGCAATAGGAAGCAGACAGTTACGGTGAGGGGGTGAGACCTCCGATTGGCGTGAAGTCACCAGTGGAGTCCCACAGGGCTCTGTACTCGGTCCTATCTTGTTTCTGATATATGTAAATGATCTCCCAGAGGGTATCGATTCATTTCTCTCAATGATTGCGGACGATGCTAAAATTATGAGAAGGATTAAAACAGAAGAGGACTGTTTGAGGCTTCAAGAAGACCTAGACAAGCTGAAGGAATGGTCGAACAAATGGTTGTTAGAGTTTAACCCAACCAAATGTAATGTAATGAAGATAGGTGTAGGGAGCAGGAGGCCAGATACAAGGTATCATCTGGGAGAGGAAATTCATGAGTCAGAGAAGGAAAAAGACTTGGGGGTTGATATCACGCCAGACCTGTCTCCTGCAGCGCATATCAAGCGGATAACATCAGCGGCATATGCCAGGCTGGCCAACATACGAACGGCATTCAGAAACTTGTGTAAAGAATCATTCAGAACTTTGTATACCACATATGTCAGGCCAATCCTGGAGTATGCAGCCCCAGCATGGAGTCCATATCTAGTCAAGGATAAGACTAAACTGGAAAAGGTTCAAAGGTTTGCCACCAGACTAGTACCCGAGCTGAGAGGTATGAGCTACGAGGAGAGACTACGGGAATTAAACCTCACTTCGCTGGAAGACAGAAGAGTTAGGGGGGGACATGATCACCACATTCAAGATTCTGAAGGGAATTGATAGGGTAGATAAAGACAGGCTATTTAACACAAGGGGAACACGCACAAGGGGACACAGGTGGAAACTGAGTGCCCAAATGAGCCACAGAGATATTAGAAAGAACTTTTTTAGTGTCAGAGTGGTTGACAAATGGAATGCATTAGGAAGTGATGTGGTGGAGGCTTACTCCATACACAGTTTCAAGTGTAGATATGATAGAGCCCAGTAGGCTCAGGAATCTGTACACCTGTTGATTGACGGTTGAGAGGCGGGACCAAAGAGCCAGAGCTCAACCCCCGCAAACACAACTAGGTGAGCAACTAGGTGAGCACACACATACTCGTAATTCTGTGGCGCGGGTTCGATTCCCGCACGAGGCAGAAACAAATGGGCAAAGTTTCTTTCACCCTGAATACCCCTGTTACCTAGCAGTAAATAGGTACCTGGGAGTTAGTCAGCTGTCACGGGCTGCTTCCTGTGTGTGTGTGTGTGTGTGTGTGTGTGTGTGTGTGTGTGGTGTGGAAAAAAAAGTAGTTAGTAAACAGTTGACTGACAGTTGAGAGGCGGGCCGAAAGAGCAAAGCTCAACCCCCGCAAACACAACTAGATGCACACACACACACACACACACACACACACACACACACACACACACACACACACACACACACACATATAAACGTTATTGCTTGTAATTAATTAACCCAGAAGCATCCTATAGTGAAGATCATTACTAAAGGAAGGAACCTCACAAGAGGGAGACAGAGAGGAACTGCTGGTGGGCCTCACTCTTCCCCTCACTCTCTCCCCTCACTCTCAGATGCTGTGTAGGGGGAGGGGGGAAGCATACCCTCCTTCCCCCCTCTCATCTCCCCCTCTTGATCACATTCACTCTCATTATCCACCATTTTCGCAGCACTTTGCTGGGTTAAAGTGTGACAGTGAATGGCATTACTTTGACAGGGTCTTTGACACTGTGCCGCACCAGAGATTGGTGTCAAAGGTCAGTGTAAGGTACTTAGGGAAGGGGGGGGGCTATAGATTGGTATGGCTGTGTAGCACTTGGAGTGGATATGAGGAGCTGGGATATGAGGACCAGGAGCTGGGATATGAGGACCAGGAGCTGGGATATGAGGACCAGGAGCTGGGATATGAGGACCAGGAGCTGGGACATGAGGACCAGGAGCTGGGATATGAGGACCAGGAGCTGGGATATGAGGACCAGGAGCCGGGATATGAGGACCAGGAGCCGGGATATGAGGACCAGGAGCCGGGATATGAGGACCAGGAGCCGGGATATGAGGACCAGGAGCTGGGATATGAGGACCAGGAGCTGGGATATGAGGACCAGGAGCTGGGATATGAGGACCAGGAGCTGGGACACGAGGATCAGTAGTGAAGAAACGATTTCCCAACCATTGAAACCAACAGGGTTCGATCTCCGACCCTACAAGATGTAAAGCCAATATATTACCGACTATCCCAAGTAGTCGCAAAGTTAAGCTAAATATCCCCGCGACGATACACAGATAAAGTAATTGCAAAGCTCCAGGTACCTCATGCCAACTGGTCTGAAAGGTCTAATAACTGGGCATTCAGTGATGTAGTGCGGGAGATCATGCCGTAGTTCCTGCTCACAGAGTTTGCAACTGGAGTGCTCAGGATTGGGAGACCCGTCACCTGTAGCCACCTGCCACAGGTAACGGTAACCCAACCTGATCCTTGCAACCACTGTGTCGCACAGTCTAGTGGACGTTTTGTGCTGTCCATAGATGTAGGTTTCAGATCTGAACAAATCATAGCTTTTTTATACAAGTAATTTCAAGTCGTTGGGAGTCAGTAATTTCTCTCCTGTCAGACCTGAGTGTTTGGACCAATACAGTTTTGACAGCAGAGATGGGGGATACCTAGATCTAATTCAACCTCATCTTTGTTACACGCTAATTTGGCTGCAATGTCTGTCTCATTATGATGGGTTATATTTATGTGTGAAGGTATCCATACAAAGGAGATTCGAGACCCTTTACTCTGTGCATCAATTAGGTCATTTATAATTGGGAGTATGAGGTTCTTGCTGTCGATCTTCAGTAGAAGTTTTCGATTGTTTGAAGAGCAGACTTTGAATGACAAAATATTATTCCTCCTCCAATGTTTTTTAATGTACTGTTAGCTAGTTGTAATGCTGCTAGTTCTGCTTGTGTGGAGGTCAGCCAGTTGTTTAACCTGACACTGACAGTCTTTGTGCAAATATTATTTCTATAAAACCTACATGCCGCTGCAGTCCGTCCAGTAGAAGACTGGACTGAGCCGTCGGTGTAGACACAGTGCTCGTGAGATCTTAGACTCTCGATGGAGGAGGCAATTGTTTCAAGAGTGACAGCTTTGAGTAGAGAAAGATTCTCATTATCTTTCTTGGTGACAGGTGTGTATGATACTTGAATGGTGGGGTACAGATAAAGAGGAATATCAGAGACTGGTAGATTGCACTTAAAAGGAATGTTGAGTTTAATGAGATTGTAAGCATTGTTTCTCAGCAAATTATCATAAAAGGAGTGAGTTGGTATGTCGGCACCAGTCAAAAGGGTGTTAACAGCACTAAATAATTTGTCTCTGAGCAATGCAGGAGATGTAGGGTCTCTCATGACTTTAAGGCAAAAGGTAGTGTTAACTTGCATTATTCTCTCTAGTATGGTTGGAAGCTTCAGTTCTTCCCTCATGTTGATGATTCTTGTGCATCTTGGAGCACCAAGAATTATCCTCATAGCCTCATTCTGTACTACTTCAAGTTTGTCCAACACAGAGGAGGGGAAATTAATTAGGTGTAAAGCCTTATAATTCACGATAGATCTAACAAACATCATATAGAATAGTCTAGCATATTTAATATTGATACTGTGACTAGAAAAGTAGGTGGTATTGGAGTCTCTCTAGGCAGATGGATTGCCAGTCACATAGAAGCAACAAAAATAATATAAAGGGAAAAAAGTTAAACAGCAAGTTGTCTTGACAGTGAGGTAAACTGTAGGATGAAGCAGAGGGAAAAACATTTAAAAATACTTTGATAGAAAAATTAAATTAAACAAATTACAAAATAAAATATCCAGGCTTCGGAGCCGGTCGGCCGAGCGGACAACACGCTGGACTTGTGATCCTGTGGTTCTGGGTTCGATCCCAGGCGCCGGCGAGAAACAATGTGCAGAGTTTCTTTCACCCTATGCCCCTGTTACCTAACAGTAAAATAGGTACCTGGGTGTTAGTCAGCTGTCACGGGCTGCTTCCTGGGGGTGGAGGCCTGGTCGAGGACCGGGCCGCGGGGACACTAAAGCCCCGAAATCATCTCAATATAACCTCTCAAGATATTGGCTCTAATACAAAGTGTGCATAACAGACAGATGAACATTCAAATTTACGTTACTGTGGGGGTTTTGTTTTTACTTTCATGACTGCAAGGCGTATGTCGCCAATGTACATGTGGCAGACGCTTCACGAAGCTGTTGGAATCAGCGGAGAAAATACGAGAGCAACCGTACAGGGCCTGGGAGCAAGGTTGAGTTAGAGTCCTTGAGGGTCTCTTCTCAGACTAGCCTCACCTGGTCCTGGTCCACGTTGATCGCTGGAATCTCCTCAATGATTTAACACTTTAAGGGACTCCTAGGGTCCTCATCACATTTATAGTTTGTGACTTATAGGCAACTCGGTATGGGAGACACTTAGAGCTGAAGGCTTGAGTAATGTTGGCAGTATTCAGAAGTGGTTCAACGGAAACACCGCATAAAGCTTAACAGTAGTTTATTTACTAACTTAACCACTAATACACAGGGTGCTGGATTTACTTTAGATTGGCGTCAGCAAGGCTGTGGTTGCGTCAGGGAGACTCAGCAAGGCTATGGTTGCGTCAGGGAGACTCAGCAAGGCTATGGTTGCGTCAGGGAGACTCAGCAAGGCTATGGTTGCGTCAGGGAGACTCAGCAAGGCTATGGTTGCGTCAGGGAGACTCAGCAAGGCTGTGGTTGCGTCAGGGAGACTCAGCAAGGCTATGGTTGCGTCAGGGAGACTCAGCAAGGCTATGGTTGCGTCAGGGAGACTCAGCAAGGCTGTGGTTGCGTCAGGGAGACTCAGCAAGGCTGTGGTTGCGTCAGGGAGACTCAGCAAGGCTATGGTTGCGTCAGGGAGACTCAGCAAGGCTATGGTTGCGTCAGGGAGACTCAGCAAGGCTATGGTTGCGTCAGGGAGACTCAGCAAGGCTATGGTTGCGTCAGGGAGACTCAGCAAGGCTATGGTTGCGTCAGGGAGACTCAGCAAGGCTATGGTTGCGTCAGGGAGACTCAGCAAGGCTATGGTTGCGTCAGGGAGACTCAGCAAGGCTGTGGTTGCGTCAGGGAGACTCAGCAAGGCTGTGGTTGCATTAGTGAGACTCTTGATGTCTTTTTATAATACAGGAGAGAGAAAAACGAGGCGAACACCATCAAATTTGGCACATGGCGACTAAGGTAGAATTGTAAAGTTTTGTTAATGCTAGGCTGTCAAATGCTTTTCAAAGCTGAGAGAGACAGAGTTAAAAGCTTTAATAACAGCAGAACGGCCAGATATTCCAGCTGAATATTGTTTAAAAAGGCCAAATGTGAAAGGCCTTTTCTTAGCTAGTGTCATTAATCTTAGTGTCATGAATAATAAAGATGATAAATGTAGAGATCAATATATAAATGTTTGAAATAAAGCAGATTCATATACCAATAAGGATTAGCAATAAGGTATAAAAGGCTTAGAAAATTGTCAAGAAAGAGTTGACATTAAGTTGGTCCCAGGAATTGGAAACTCTTAGTTGTGAATAGAGATTAAAGCTCTCTCTCTATATATATATTTTCTCTGGAAAGAGTAAGGAAGGACATTATTAAAGAGCACAAGTGGTTTAACGTGTACAATGTGGTATATATTAAGAGTTGTAACACCATGAACGGTTTTATTTAACATTGCTCTTGAAACGAGAGAGTCGCACAGGATTAGGGTGGCGCCAGGGTGTCTGTTCTTGGCAATTGCAAAATAACACCTTTTCAAGTGTTCATTAATTCACGCGTTGAGAGAGGTCAGGTGGAATCAGGTGACCTCACGACCTGCTAAGCTGATAACTGCATTCTATTAGGTCGTATGTAGGTATATCTTGAGGTTATTTTGAGATGATTTCGGGGCTTTAGTGTCCCCGCGGTCCGGTCCTCGACCAGGCCTCCACCCCCAGGAAGCAGCCCGTGACAGCTGACTAACACCCAGGTACCTATTTTACTGCTAGGTAACAGGGGCATAGGGTGAAAGAAACTCTGCCCATTGTTTCTCGGCGGCGCCTGGGATCGAAACCAGGACCACAGGATCACAAGTCCCGCGTGCTGTCCGCTCGGCCGACCGGCTCTACCTCTCTGGAGGTAGGTAGAGCTTAGCTCCCGGTCTCCACCATAAATACCCATGGAACTAAATTTGAGACATTAAGGAGGACAGCGATAGATAGATCGCTTGTCGAGAGAGAGGTTTCCTGCAGTCAGATTAGGCCTGATCCATGACTGTCTATCAGCCGTACCTCCCCCACCCTCCTGTCTATAAAACTTAGTCTCAGGGACTTTGCTGAGTGAACTGTAA
Source organism: Procambarus clarkii (assembly GCF_040958095.1). NCBI lineage: Eukaryota > Metazoa > Arthropoda > Malacostraca > Decapoda > Cambaridae > Procambarus > Procambarus clarkii. The sequence continues at coordinate 22,863,320 of NC_091207.1, read as the reverse complement.
GATTGTCACATATGGTGTTCACCAACTTAGGTGTTTTGTGGTGTTCAGGAGCAGTCAGCCATAGGTGCTCTACACCTCTTGTGTGGTAACTCAAATTGTGAATTAATGTTAATATTCGAATATCAGGTGATAGGGTTGAATTACGATACCCGGATGAGTGAATATACAATGGAAAATATATAATTGATTAACTTTTTGAATTGTGTTTAATTTCAATCTCCAGATCTTGGATTTTCTATGATATATTGAAAGCTAAAGTGGCGAGCACTCTGATTTGTACATGCTTACAGTTGATACGTGTTTCTATAAGATATTGTTGTGTAGATAGGCAGGCGATGAGTCACAATAACGGGGCTGAAGAATGGTTGACCAGACCACACACTAGAAGGTGAAGGGACGACGACGATTCGGTCCGTCCTGGACCATTATCAAGTCATTCACAATCGACTTGAGAATGGTCCAGGACGGACCGAAACGTCGTCGTCCCTTCACCTTCTTGTGCAGATAGGTTCCACTCCTTGTCTCATAGCTATAACTATTGAATGGATGGTGGCAGCTTTCTCATTACTACTTTCTACTATTCTACTATACTTTCTAACACTTTCCTCCTCTCTACTTCTTCCCTTCTCCTCCCATGATCCCTCATTCTAAAACTTTCCCTTTCTTCCTCACCTCTCTTTTCTCTCTCTCTCTCTACCTGCCTCATCCTACGAGTGTTCTTCATCCTTCTTTTCTTTTCTTCCTTTAATTTCCGATTCGTTAGATGGTAATACCAATATCAACACAAAATAGGGCATGACAAATGGGTACAAATGGGATAAGTTTTCATTCTGAAAATATTCGATTAAATTCTTCTTTTTAGAAATAGGATTGCTGCTTGAAATAGGATTGGAGAAGGGAATCAGATTACCGGGGATGATAATCGTTGTGGGATGACTGGATTGTTTCCAGCGTAGGACAGACATATCATAGGAGTGAGTTTGGGGGTCCTATAAACAGGAGTCGCCTTAATGAAGGGGCCAATGGGTCTTCTACAATTTCATCTGTACTTGGGCTCATCTTATGCGAAGCAGTAAAAGAAGACTAGTTATTCCTCCTTTCTGGTAAAAAATTTCGTAGTTTAATCTACTGCTCCAGCCTCCCTCTCCCTCCCTGAGAGAGAGAGAGAGAGAGAGAGAGAGAGAGAGAGAGAGAGAGAGAGAGAGAGAGAGAGAGAGAGAGAGAGAGGGGGGTTATCTTGAGATGATTTCGGGTCTTTTTTAGTGTCCCCGCGGCCCGGTCCTCGACCAGACCTCCACCCCCAGGAAGCAGCCCGTGACAGCTGACTAACTCCCAGGTACCTATTTTACTGCTAGGGGAGGACACTGATCTTAACCACTGCCCACATTACGAGTACAGGAGATAAATTTGTGGTGATCGCCTTGCAATAAGCCGTGTACCAATAGGTATATAGTCGTTGGTTCCATGATGGACTGTGTATCTCTCTGGAGAGGATGGCTCAATAGTGCTTATGAAGACATCTGTCCCCACAGTTGTGTCAGGTTGTGTTTGTGGGTCTCTCCTCTCTCTCTCTCCCCCCGTCCCTCTCTTTCTCTCTCTCTCCCCGTCCCTCTCTCTCTCCCTCTCTCTCCCTCTCTCTCTCCCCTCCCTCCCCCCCTCCCTCGTGTCTGGGCGTAGAAGAATCGGGTTGGCAGAGACTGAATAATAGATGAAGGAGATGGGAATTATGGTCTCTTGACGCAATAGAGGCTGAGGGGGGGTGAGGACATATGTATGTGAGGGAGTGAGAGAGGGAGGGAGGGAGAGAAGAAGGGAGATGAGGGAAGGGGAGGGAGGGTTGAATGTTAGGAACTTGACAGTAGAAGAGGAGGGAGGAATTACCTATGAGTGTTTACCTATGAGTGACTACAGAGAGGTAAGGTCTAGCGCTCTCTGCCTCGCCTCTACAAGCCTTGAGGTACCTGTTGCGTCGCTACAACTTAACAATTCTCAGGTTGAAATGCTGTAATCAACTCTGGCCTGAGAGTTGTGGATGGAGGTGGCTTCCACAACCTCACCTCCCCCTAGCTAGGGGGAGGTGTTACCTAGCAGTAAAATAGGTACCTGGGTGTTAGTCAGCTGTCACGGGCTGCTTCCTGGGGGTGGAGGCCTGGTCGAGGACCGGGCCGCGGGGACACTAAAGCCCCGAAATCATCTCAAGATATAACCCCCTCCCCAGCGCCTTTCACCTTTTTACCCCCTTCCCCCCTGTACGGGCTACGATTATTTCCTGACATTCCTTCGGTTTATTGGCGTTTCTGGCTTCCACTTGTGTCCCCTTGTTTGACTTTGTCTCAACTGAAAGAGACTCGCCTTCTCCTTGTCAATTTCCCCTCAGTATGTTGCATGTTGCGATCATGACCCCTCTGCTTCTCTGCTTTAGAGGGTGTGAGGTTCCCTTCCCGTCTCCTCGTAGCTTAACCCTCTCAGCTCTGGCACTAATCTTGTTGCAAACCTTCGTACTGTATAAATTTTAGTTTAATGCTTCACAAGATGCGGATTCCAGACCGCTGATGCATATTCCAGTATTGGTATACCAAAGAATTTATTTTGCCTTAAAAGAGCTCTGATTTAGGCTTTAAGACATTTTTCTAATGCTTGCCAGAGTCCCATATGCTGCTGATGTTACCCTGTCTATGTGCGGCTCTGAGGACTGTATCCACTCCCTCTTCTCTATCCCCTAGTTGCCTTCCCCTCGTGGTGAAGAGACCTACGGGGCTCCTTTCTGGCTCATCATTACATTACATTACACTTGCTGGGATTGAATTCTGGCAACCATTTGTTTGCCCACTGCTGGAGTTGGTCTGGGTCATGTTGTACATTAAATGTCGTCCTCCGCGGTGTTCATACATTCTTCATGAGCTTCTCTTATTAGGATTGACATGTACAAGTTCCCTTCCTTGGCTAGGTCAGTCACATAAATTAGGAACAGCTGTGTGCCAAGATAGAACCCTGGGGGACTCCACCTGTTACCCTCCTCTAACTCGGAACCTCGCCTCAGTGACTGTTTCCAGCCCTTCAGGTATTCTCTTAACCAGTTCCGTGTCTTCCCTCAACCCGTTCTCGCACTTTCTTACAGTCAATATTGACTTATTAAATACGTGCATATGTGACATACTAAACATACTAGTTTACCTTGAAAAGCTTCATAGAAAACACCGACCTTACCTAACCTTCTTAGTATGTTAAGATAAGCATCTTATTGCTTCGTAATTACAATTATTACTTAACCTATACCAATAATAGGTTAGTCAATATTGACTGTAAGAAAGTGCGAGAACGGGTTGCTTCCCGCCATTAACCCTGCTTTACACACACAAATCACAATTGCGTGATGCATCAAATGAAAAAATGTCTCCTTTTGACCATGTCGTAGCTCTGTCGATTAAGGCAGCGTCTGGGATGCTCTCGGACGCAGGTTCGAATCCTCGTCACGGCCCTTGTGGATTTGTTCATTATCCCTGCTTCCTCCACCATTATGAAAGCTCCAGTCCTTCACAGGGGACAGTATCAAGTGCTTTTTGGTTGTGTTGGAAAGTGCAGTCTACCCAGAGTACTTTTCTCCCTTGTTTGATGTTAGTCGACTTGTGAAGGGAGGAGAGTTTCCCTGTGTTGATGTTGACCTTTAGTTACAGCCTTTGACCTCTCCAAGTGGTCAATTATTCTTATCCGGATGACTTTTTCAAGCGTTTTACAAGGACTGCTTGTCAGCGACACTTGTCAGTGGTGAGGGGGGCAGGGTGACAGGTGAGGGGAGGCAGGGTGAGAGGTGAGGGGAGGCTGGGTGAGGTGAGGCTGGGTGAGAGGTGAGGGCCGGGGGGAGGCAGGGTGAAAGGTGAGGGGAGGCAGGGTGAGAGGTGAGGGGAGGCAGGGTGAGAGGTGAGAGGAGGCAGGGTGAGAGGTGAGGGGAGGCAGGGTGAGGGCGAGAGGTGAGGGTGGGAGGCAGGGTGAGAGGTGAGAGGAGGCAGGGTGAGAGGTGAGAGGAGGCAGGGTGAGAGGTGAGGGGAGGCAGGGTGAGGGTGAGAGGTGAGGGTGGGAGGCAGGGTGAGAGGTGAGAGGAGGCAGGGTGAGAGGTGAGAGGAGGCAGGGTGAGAGGTGAGGGGAGGCAGGGTGAGGGTGAGAGGTGAGGGTGGGAGGCAGGGTGAGAGGTGAGAGGAGGCAGGGTGAGAGGTGAGGGGAGGCAGGGTGAGGGTGAGAGGTGAGGGTGGGAGGCAGGGTGAGAGGTGAGGGGAGGCAGGGTGAGAGGTGAGGGGAGGCAGGGTGAGAGGTGAGGGTGGGAGGCTGGGTGAGGGTGGGAGGCAGGGTGAGAGGGTGGGAGGCAGGGTGAGAGTTGAGGGTGGGAGGCAGGGTGAGAGGTGAGGGTGGGAGGCAGGGTGAGAGGTGAGGGGAGGCAGGGTGAGAGGTGAGGGGAGGCAGGGTGAGAGGTGAGGGGAGGCAGGGTGAGAGGTGAGGGGAGGCTGGGTGAGAGGTGAGGGGAGGCTGGGTGAGAGGTGAGGGGAGGCTGGGTGAGAGGTGAGGGGAGGCTGGGTGAGAGGTGAGGGGAGGCTGGGTGAGAGGTGAGGGGAGGCTGGGTGAGAGGTGAGGGGAGGCTGGGTGAGAGGTGAGGGGAGGCTGGGTGAGAGGTGAGGGGAGGCAGGGTGAGAGGTGAGGGGAGGCAGGGCGAGAGGTGAGGGGAGGCAGGGTGAGAGGTGAGGGGAGGCAGGGTGAGGGGTGAGGCTGGGTGAGAGGTGAGGCAGGGTGAGAGGTGAGGGTGGGAGGCAGGGTGAGAGTTGAGGGTGGGAGGCAGGGTGAGAGGTGAGGGTGGGAGGCAGGTAGGTAAGGGTGCTAGGAAGAGAGGAGATGGTAGGAGAATAAAGATGAGGGTGGTAATAGGGAGAGAGAAAGGGTGAGGCATTTGGGAGGGAGGGAGGGTGAGATGGGATGGGAGGGAGGGAGGGTGAGGCAGGGACGGAAGGAGGGAGAGACGGAGGGTGGGAGAGGGAGGGGACTGAGGTTATAAAGGAGAAACAGAACAGGAAAGTGGGATCTTCTTCATCTTCTTCATCAATCGGAAAGTGGGACAGGTTTGGTGGGAAAGGTCATCTCATGACCAGAACAACTTAAGCGTTAACAAAAAAAAAATCTCTTCGGAGCGTCCATTTTGAAGCTGGTGTTTTATCAAGCTGTTTGTACTCGCCTCTAGTATTCACCTAGTTGTGCTTGCGGGGGTTGAACTCTGCTCTTTCGGCCCGCCTCTCAACTGTCAATCAATCAACTGTTACTAACTACTAATTCCCCCCCCCCCAGGAAGGAGCCCGTAGCAGCTGTCTAACTCCCAGGTACCTATTTACTGCTAGGTAACAAGGGGCATCATGGGTGAAAGAAACTTTTGCCCCATTTGTTTCCGCCATGGCCCGGGATCGATCCCGGATCCCTAGATCTACGTGGCCAGAGCGCTGTCCACTCAGCCACTAGGCGCGATTGTCTAGTGTGTTCATCCTAGCACAGATAACGACTGTGCTTACCTATGAGTGACTACAGAGGAGTGAGGTCTAGCTCCTGGTCCCCCGCCTCATACCCCTTGTTTTACAGGTGGCGTCATAGCTTAACTATTCTCATGTTCGAATCCTTTGAGGAATCTCACCTTAAAGTGAGATTCCTCACTTCTATCATTGACATTGAATCTCAACTTCTATCATTGACTTCCACTTGCTGGCCACCCGTACCTGGGTACGAGTGGCCTCACACACAGAGATCACACTAACGTGATGCATCAAATGAACAAATCCACAAGGGCCGTGACGAAGATTCGAACCTGCGTCCGGGAGCATCCCAGACACTGCCTTAATCGACTGAGCTACGACAGGGTTAAAAGGGTTGAAACCGAAGTTCTACTGAACTTACTGGATCCCGTAGCCTCTCCGAGGCACAAACCAGGCTTTTACACAACCCCCCCCCCTGCCCCCTGCACCCGAGCTATGTCAACAGGACGAGTATTTCCTTATGTTTCTACGACTCATTTGTGTTTCCAGTTCCCACCTGTGTTCTTTTGTCGTCTTAACTCACAACTTCCAGGCTGTCGTTGTCTATCTGGATCCTGGAGTATGCAGCTCCAGCCTGGAGTCCGCTGCATCTAGTCAAGGATAAGACTAAACTAAACTGGAAAAGGTTCAAAGGTTTGCTACTAAAAAATCTAATGGAATGCATTAGGCAGTGATGTGGTGGAGGCTGACTCCATACACAGTTTCAAACGTAGATATGATAGAGCCCAATAGGCTCAGGAAACTGTACACCTGTTGATTGACGGTTGAGAGGCGGGACCAAAGAGCCAGAGCTCAACCCCCGCAAGCACAAATAGGTGAGTACACACACACACACACACACACACACACACACACACACACACACACACACACACACACACACCCTCCCACCAATCACATCTAGGCCCTCCCTCACCCTCACACCCTCTGCTTGTCCTCACCATATAATAACCCCATCTCCATAACCCCCCCCCTCTCACTAGCATACACATTCTCCCCTCCCCCCCTCTTATTCTCTCACTAGCTCTCATTTTGTCTCTCACATTCTCTCTCTCTCTCTCTCTCTCTCTCTCTCTCTCTCTCTCTCTCTCCCCTCCCTGACTAACTCTATCGCAACATAGTAGGAATAGGAACAAACATGGCAGGAAGATGCACCAGTGGCACTGGGAAAAGTGAGATTGACCAGATGGAGGAGAGGTTTGCCCGAGCTCGGGAGGATATCAGAAGGGAGATGCATGAAATAATAGGAATGAAATAAGCAATCTGCATAGCGAACTGAGAGCAGCAAAGGAGGAGTTAAGTAGCCTTAAAGAGAATAATACTCAGGCTCGGTATCAGACAATCATACCAAGAAAAGATGGAAATGTATCAATAGCGAGACTGCTACTGTGCATGCAACATTTGCAGAAATGCTCAGAGTCTGGAAGCAATGTCCACAGTAAAGGAAGTAGCCATGAAATCAGCTACTTCCCAGGAAGCAGCAAGGTGCATTAGTCAGCTGCTGGAGAGGAAAAGATCAGTGGTACCAGTGGGCATTAGGGTACAGGAAGGCTCCAGTAAGGCAGAGTGGAGAAATAAGGACTGTGAGGCAGTGAGAAAGATGCTAAAAAGATTACAGGTGGAAGAGGCTGGACAAAAGCATAGAGAAGGCTTTCAGGCTAGGCTGATACAACAAG
>NC_091207.1:22833583-22851083 GCF_040958095.1 Procambarus clarkii | reverse complement strand
TTCCTCACGTGTGCCCCAAAGAATGAGGTGATTTGATAAAATGCTATGCCCAAGATTACCATCCGAGTGCCGGCGGGGAAGTGGTTCATATAGCCTCGGCTATCACTTCCTTTTGTCCGGTCGTGATGGTCAAGCGGATTAAGGCGTCCCTGTACATACCAGTTGTGGGAGTATGGGTTCGAGTCACTTCTGGGGTGTGAGTTTTCAGTTATATATATATATATATATATATATATATATATATATATATATATATATATATATGTCGTACCTAGTAGCCAGAACTCACTTCTCAGCCTACTATGTAAGGCCCGATTTGCCTAATAAGCCAAGTTTTCCTGAATTTATATAATTTCTATTTTCTTATGAAATGATAAATCTGGCTATTTAATTATGTATAAGTTAATTTGTTTAAATTTGAGTTAAAACTAACGTAGATATATGACCGAACCGAACCAACCCTACCTAATCTAACCTAACCTAACCTATCTAAACCTAACCTATCTAAACCTAACCTAAACTAACACAACTACGTCAATAAAATGAAGCATTTAACTCAACAGGTTGAAAATGTACGTAATTACGTACATTTTCAACCTGTTGAGTTATATGTTTTGCAGCGAAGCCTTGTAAACCGGATCATAGTTTACTAATGTAAACCGGTTCATCTTTCGTCAATCATACGGAGGCTTTGTTTACAATAATCACACAGTTTACAGAGCTCTGCGAGGCTGTTTATAGCAATAATAACCTTTTGTTCTAAAGTTTCTAACCTCGTAAACTGTTTACAATAAACAACTAAGGCAGCCATCATCCAGGAAATGATGTAGAGGTTTCGCAAGCCGTTGGTGTAAAATGTTATGTTATACGTCATAATTTGGACGGAGTTGACCGGTGTTAAACAATTTTTTTCTCTCTTTATCGGTCTCAATAGTGGGTTAGGTGGGTTGGTTGGGTTAGTTAGTTATTGGATAGATCAATCTATTGTATTTTTGACGTTTCTAGTTAGGTAAAATTATTGTATTTTTTACGTTTCTTGTTAGGTAAAATTATTGTATTTTTTACGTTTCTTGTTAGGTAAAATTATTGTATTTTTGACGTTTCTAGTTAGGTAAAATTATTGTATTTTTGACGTTTCTAGTTGGATAAAATTATCGTATTTTTGACGTTTCTAGTTAGGTAAAATTATCGTATTTTTGACGTTTCTAGTTAGGTAAAAATTATTGTATTTTTGACGTTTCTAGTTGGATAAAATTATCGTATTTTTGACGTTTCTAGTTAGGTAAAATTATCGTATTTTTGACGTTTCTAGTTAGGTAAAAATTATTGTATTTTTGACGTTTCTAGTTGGGTAAAATTATTGTATTTTTGACGTGTCTAGTTGGATAAAATTATCGTATTTTTGACGTTTCTAGTTAGGTAAAATTATTGTATTTTTGACGTTTCTAGTTGGGTAAAATTATCGTATTTTTGACGTTTCTAGTTAGGTAAAATTATCGTATTTTTGACGTTTCTAGTTAGGTAAAATTATCGTATTTTTGACGTTTCTTGTTAGGTAAAAATTATTGTATTTTTGACGTTTCTAGTTGGGTAAAATTATTGTAATTTTGACGCAGAACAAACGTTGTTGGCACTCCATATTGACCCTTAAGACCATCTCGCTCGTTAAGACGTGTTTCCTAAGTAATTAAACCAGAAAATGAGCCTTGGGAACTGGCCGTTGTCTTGGCGGGTCGTTCCCGCCCCCCTCCCCCCCTGGGGGCGAGTATAACGACCCTATGCTTCTAACGACCTCTTATGCCTGTTACTTATGTAAAAATTTAAGGAGAAACTTCGCCAACTCTGTCTCATACACACACACACACACACACACACACACACACACACACACACACACACACACACACACACACACATACACACACACACACACATACACACACACACACACACACACATACACACACACACACACGCATCATTAACGTAACGTAACACGTCATATTTTTAACGGAATGCGTTATTTTCCGTTTTTTTTTTGGGGGGGGGGTAACCAATACGTTAAAAAGACGGCATGTTTGTGCAAATAAAAACCACCTTAATATTGAGGGTTTTCCAGGCACCGGCTTCGATGGGTTTGATACGTGAGGCAGGCGACGTTTGTTTTGAAGACACAACAGTTGTGATTTTGACGGAGGGGCTGATGTGGGCGGCTTAGTGCTCCAGAGTGCTGTGTGGGAGAGGGGTGTGGGAGGGGAGGCCGTGGGAAGGAAGGAAGGAAGGAAGGGGAGGGAGGGTGGAACAGAGCCCCACCTGGGAAAGGCTTTACCAATAAGTAAAGGGTCTCCTTCAGGGGTTAGACTTTTGCCTCAAGCCGCTAATGGAGGAACGACTTATTTCACCCTTAAGGTGACGCTCTGCTCTCCCTTCTTCTTGGTCTCTCTCTCCCTCCCTACCTCCCTACCTACCTCCTTCCCTCCCTCTCTCCTTCCCTCCCTCTCTCCTTCCCTCCCTCTCTCCCTCCCTTCCTTCTACCTCTCCCATGTCCCTCTTTCCCCCCCGCCATGTTTACATCTCTATTCCCACCAAAAAATATTATTAACCTATAACCAATTAGACAAAAATAATTTTGCTGGTGCCTCCTGTACACCAGGACCCCCTTCCCCCCCCCCTTCTGGCACTGTCCCTGGCACCGCCCCTGGCACCCTCCCTGGCACCATAACCCCCCCTCCCCCCTGCTGAAAATATCTTCGTGAGATAGTTCTCTACGTTCGTTCGTCTCCAAGTTTTCCGGGAAGAAATCTGAAGGTGGTAATAATTTTTTTTTAATTCGCGGTCTAATGTCTCATTTGTGAGCTTGCAACTTGCAAAAGAAAAATAAATAAAACAAAAAAAAATGGTTTAAACACTTACTTGGCGCCACCAGAAAAGTTCTGATCACTTACACAGAGAGAGAGTAAAGCACTTGCAAAGTTCACCTTTTGTTAATTTTGTTATGGTTTGTAAAGTATTCATTTGTAATGTATTCGTAACAGAAATGTAAATATGTGATTTATTCTAAATTAACCTGAGGTATCAATGTGGCAAATTAACCTGAGGTATCAATGTGACAAATTAACCTGAGGTATCAATGTGACAAATTAACCTGAGGTATCAATGTGACAAATTAACCTGAGGTATCAATGTGACAAATTAACCTGAGGTATCAATGTGACAAATTAACCTGAGGTATCAATGTGACAAATTAACCTGAGGTATCAATGTGACAAATTAACCTGAGGTATCAATGTGACAAATTAACCTGAGGTATCAATGTGACAAATTAACCTGAGGTATCAATGTGACAAATTTACCTGAGGTATCAATGTGACAAATTAACCTGAGGTATCAATGTGACAAATTAACCTGAGGTATCAATGTGACAAATTAACCTGAGGTATCAATGTGACAAATTAACCTGAGGTATCAATGTGACAAATTTACCTGAGGTATCAATGTGACAAATTAACCTGAGGTATCAATGTGACAAATTAACCTGAGGTATCAATGTGACAAATTTACCTGAGGTATCAATGTGACAAATTAACCTGAGGTATCAATGTGACAAATTAACCTGAGGTATCAATGTGACAAATTTACCTGAGGTATCAATGTGACAAATTAACCTGAGGTATCAATGTGACAAATTAACCTGAGGTATCAATGTGACAAATTAACCTGAGGTATCAATGTGACAAATTAACCTGAGGTATCAATGAGACAAATTAACCTGAAGTATCAATGAGACAAATTAACCTGAGGTATCAATGAGACAAATTGACTCCTGCAGCTTGACGCTCGCTCCTGTAGCTTGACACTCGCTCCTGCAGCTTGACACTCGCTCCTGTAGCTTGGCACTCGCTCCTGTAGCTTGGCACTCGCTCCTGCAGCTTGACGCTCGCTCCTGTAGCTTGACGCTCGCTCCTGTAGCTTGACACTCGCTGCTGTAGCTTGACGCTCGCTCCTGTAGCTTGACACTCGCTCCTGTAGCTTGACACTCGCTCCTGTAGCTTGACACTCGCTCCTGCAGCTTGACACTCGATCCTGTAGCTTGACACTCGCTCCTGTAGCTTGACACTCACTCCTGTAGCGTGACACTGGCTCCTACAGCTTGACACTCGCTGCTGCAGCTTGGCACTCACTCCTGTAGCTTGACACTCGCTCCTGTAGCGTGACACTGGCTCCTACAGCTTGACACTCGCTGCTGCAGCTTGGCACTCACTCCTGTAGCTTGACACTCGCTGCTGCAGCTTGACACTCGCTGCTGCAGCTTGACACTCGCTGCTGCAGCTTGACACTCGCTGCTGCAGCTTGACACTCGCTCCTGCAGCTTGACACTCGCTCCTGCAGCTTGACACTCGCTCCTGCAGCTTGACACTCGCTCCTGCAGCTTGACACTCGCTCCTGCAGCTTGACACTCGCTCCTGTAGCTTGACACTCGCTCCTGTAGCTTGACACTCACTCCTGTAGCTTGACACTCGCTCCTGTAGCTTGACACTCGCTCCTGTAGCTTGACACTCGCTCCTGTAGCTTGACACTCGCTCCTGTAGCTTGACACTCGCTCCTACAGCTTGACACTCGCTCCTGTAGCTCCCAACGTCAAGAAACCGTCGTACTAAAGTGCCCTTGGCCTAACCTGCCAGAGGACCCAAAACAGAAAACGGGAGAGTACGTCAGGTTCGCCAGCCGCTAACCATGTTCTAGTACGACCAATTTGTCGGCCTTAGGTAGCGTGTACGTCAAAATGCGACGTGCTATTAGGAGTCTCCGCGGAGGTACAATGGTACAACTTGGTGTGGGACAAGTGTGGTACAATGGTACAACTTGGTGTGGGACAAGTGTGGTACAAGGGTACAACTTGGTGTGGGACAAGTGTGGTACAAGGGTACAACTTGGTGTGGGACAAGTGTGGTACAAGGGTACAACTTGGTGTGGGACAAGTGTGGTACAAGGGTACAACTTGGTGTGGGACAAGCGTGGTACAATGGTACAATCTGGTGTGGTACAATGGTACAACTTGGTGTGGGGCAAGTGTGGTACAAGGGTACAACTTGGTGTGGGACAAGTGTGGTACAAGGGTACAACTTGGTGTGGGACAAGTGTGGTACAAGGGTACAACTTGGTGTGGGACAAGTGTGGTACAAGGGTACAACTTGGTGTGGGACAAGTGTGGTACAAGGGTACAACTTGGTGTGGGACAAGTGTGGTACAAAGGTACAACTTGGTGTGGGACAAGTGTGGTACAATGGTACAACTTGGTGTGCCCCCCTTCCCCATAACTCTGAGCAGACAACTAATATGTTCCAATTACCATTGTGTTCTTGCCTATTAATGTGAACACAATTACCAACCTTTATTCTGTGTAGTTAACCATGCAGCGAGGCAGGAAGGATCTGGCAGGCGTATTACATTGACTTTATTGACGTGTAATTGGCGGGGTGTTGTTAGAGACGTGGGGGGGGGGGCGTCGTCAGGGACAAGGGGAGGTTGCCTTGGTAATGGGGTCGTCTGTCTATCTGGTCGTATTGGAAGGGTGGATTATTTTTATACTGCTATCTTCAGTGTTGTCACTACCGCTAGCCATTACTAGCCATCACTAGCCACCACTAGCAGCCACTACCAGCCACCACTAGCCACCAGCCACCACTAGCCACCAGCCACCACCAGCCACCACCAGCCACCACCACCGCTGCAGAAAGTCTCTACACACACATTACATAAACTTCTCTGCGCTAAGTGATTTTCATAAGACATAAACTGTCTGCTCCACTTATTGCCTGATTTTCTGCCTGTCTGCTTCCTGGTTTGTTTGTTCCTACCTGCTTGCCTTCATGCCTCTATGTCCATAGTCTGCAGGGCCCGCTGTCTGCCTTCTTCCTTACTTGTCTGCTTGTGTAATGCATATCTGCCTGCCTGCCTGCCTGTCTCCCTGCCTGCCTGCCTGGCTGCTTGCCTGTCTGTCTGCCTGCCTGCCTGCCTGCCTGCCTGCCTGTCTCCCTGCCTGCCTGCCTGCCTGCCTGTCTCCCTGCCTGCCTGCCTGCCTGCCTGCCTGCCTGCCTGCCTGCCTGCCTGCCTGCCTGTCTGCCTGCCTGCCTGCCTGCCTGCCTGTCTGCCTGCCTGCCTGTCTGCCTGCCTGCCTGCCTGCCTGCCTGCCTGTCTCCCTGCCTGCCTGCCTGTCTCCCTGCCTCCCTGCCTGTCTGCCTGCCTGTCTGCCTGCCTGCCTGCCTGCCTGCCTGCCTGCCTGCCTGCCTGCCTGCCTGCCTGCCTGTCTGCCTGCCTGTCTGCCTGCCTGTCTGCCGTTGTCTGCCTCAGCCAGGAGCTCGGGCGCTGCCACGGTGATGCACGACTATCGCCTCATGAGTCTTGCAATATAAGCAAATGATCTACAAAAATCTGCATCCTGGGGGTGAAATGTGGGTTACTCTGCTCCACTGGCTTTTATATGTGTGTACCCAACTGGTTGTGCCTCGGCTCTTTGGTCCCGCCTCTCCACCGTCAGTCATCTGGTGTACAGGTTTTCCGAGCCTATTGGGCTCTATCATATCTACATTTGGAACTGTGTATGGAGTCAGCCTCCACCACACCGCTGCCTAATGCATTTACTAACTACTCTGACACTGGAAAAGTTCTTTCTAGTATCTTTGTGGTTCATTTGGGGACTCAGTTTCCACCTGTGTTCCATTGTTCGTGTTCTAATCATGCTGAATATGTTTGTCAATGTCTACTCTGTCTATTCCAGTGAGAAGTTTGTAACTTGTAACTCTCTAACATGTCTCCCCTAACTCTTCAGTCTTCTAGTGACGTGATGTTTAATTCCAGAAGCCTTTCCTTGTAACTCGTACCTCTTGGCTCCGGGACTAGGCTGGTGGCATACCACCGAACTTTCTCTAACTTTGTGACATGTAGTTGACTTGGTATGGACCAATCTTAGAGTTGCATACTCCAGGATTGGTCTGACATATGCGGTATACAGGTTTCTGAATGATTCCTTTTTCAAGGTTCAAAAGACAGTTCAGATGTTGGCCAACCTTGTATAATAAGTCTATGATGATATTTCCTTTTGCAGTTGGCTGTTGTTGTTGTTTAAGATTCGCTACTTGGAACAAAAAGTTCCAAGTAGCACACAGGTTCTTCCCCCTGTTCCAGTTCACAGGGTGTCACCCACTCCCACGGTGCCACCCACTCCCAGGGTGCCACACACCTCCCACGGTGCCACACACCTCCCACGGTGCCACACACTCCCACGGTGCCACACACTCCCACGGTGCCACACACTCCCACGGTGCCACACACTCCCACGGTGCCACACACACTCCCACAGTGCCACCCACTCCCACGGTGCCACCCACTCCCAGTGTGCCACACACCTCCCACGGTGCCACACACCTCCCACGGTGCCACACACACTCCCACGGTGCCACACACACTCCCACGGTGCCACACACACTCCCACGGTGCCACACACACTCCCACGGTGCCACACACACTCCCACGGTGCCACCCATTCCCACGGTGCCACACACACTCCCACGGTGCCACACACTTCCACGGTGCCACACACTCCCACGGTGCCACACACTCCCACGGTGCCACCCACTCCCACGGTGCCACACACACTCCCATGGTGCCACACACACTCCCACGGTGCCACCCACTCCCACGGTGCCACCCACTCCCACGGTGCCACACACACTCCCACGGTGCCACCCACTCCCACGGTGCCACCCACTCCCACGGTGCCACACACACTCCCACGGTGCCCCACACACTTCCACGGTGCCACACACTTCCACGGTGCCACACACTCCCACGGTGCCACACACTCCCACGGTGCCACCCACTCCCACGGTGCCACACACACTCCCATGGTGCCACACACACTCCCACGGTGCCACCCACTCCCACGGTGCCACCCACTCCCACGGTGCCACACACACTCCCACGGTGCCACCCACTCCCACGGTGCCACCCACTCCCACGGTGCCACACACACTCCCACGGTGCCCCACACACTCCCACGGTGCCACACACTCCCACGGTGCCCCACACACTCCCACAGTGCCACCCACTCCCACGGTGCCACCCACTCCCACGGTGCCACACACACTCCCACAGTGCCACCCACTCCCACAGTGCCACTCACTCCCACGGTGCCACCCACTCCCACGGTGCCACCCACTCCCACAGTGCCACTCACTCCCACGGTGCCACCCACTCCCACAGTGCCACTCACTCCCACGGTGACTGCTCGCTGCCAGAATTTTATTCAAGATTTAATTTTTTAATTTCTCATTATGTAAACTTATGCGAGAGAGAACACAAAAGTTTTTTGGTTTATGTTGAAACAAACCTGAGCGTTTATTATTTAATTGTCGTTTAATATATATATATATATATATATATATATATATATATATATATATATATATATATATATATATATATATATCTTCTGATTTAGGGCTTCTATCCCTCTAACTATTTTCTGAAATATCTGTTGATTATTTCAGTGTTGCTTGTTAAGATGTCTCTGGTGATGGTCTTGATGTGTCTGGCTATATGTTCCTTGATGGAGCCCTGTTGCTTGTGCATTGTTAACCTAACCTAGAGACGTTGTTGTCTTGCCTATATACTGAGATCTTTGGGGCTGACAGTCCCCAAGTGGGCATGTGAAGGCATAGACGATGTTGGACTCTTTCAAGGTGTTCTGTTTGGTGTCTGGAGAGTTCTTCGTGAGTAGGTTGGCAGTCTTCTTGTTTTTGTAATAAATTCTTAATTATATCTTGGGTGCCTGACAGCTGAGTAGAGAGCGCTTCGGATTCGTAGTCCTGAGATTCGGGTTCGATTCCCGGTGGAGGCAAAGACAAATGGGCAAAATGTTTCTTTTACTCTGATGCCCCTGTTACCCAGCAGTAAATGGGTACTGGGAGTTAGACAGCTGCTACGGGCTGCTTCCTGGGGGTATATGAAACAAAAAGGAGGCCTGGTCGAGGACCGGGCCGCGGGGACGCTAAGCCCCGAAATCATCTCAAGATAACCTCAAGATAGATCTTCTGATTGGTGTCTGTGGGGATAATGTTCCTATTAATAATATCTTTCAAAACTCTCCGTTATATGAGAGCCGTGGCAAAGAAGTTCCTGTAAAACACTCTAATATGAGGTACAGATGTTGTGTTGGTTGACTCTTCATAGGGTGCTTGGCGTGTCATCTTTCTTGTATTGACGTCTTCAACATAACCTTTAGAGAAGCCATTGTTGACTAGGACCTGCCTTACTCTACAATGTTCCTCGTCGACCTGCTTCCAACCAGAGCTATGAGTGAGAGCACGGTCGACGTAAGCGTTGACAACACTCCTCTTGTACCTGTCTGGGCAGTCACTGCTAACATTAAGGCACATTCCTATGTTCGTTTCCTTAGTGTAGACTGCAGTGTAGAAGCCACCATTCCTTTCCGTGACTGTTACATCTAGAAAGGGCAGCTTCCAGTCACTCTCCACCTCGTAAGTGAAACTTTACGTGGAATTTTGCTCGAATGCCTCCTTTAGCTGCTGCAGACGTCTGACATCAGGTATTAAGTCCATGTCATCTAAGACCCTCAGTTCAATGGTACCATAACTGGTCACTCACCAGGAACCTATGAGAGGTAGGAAGGGAGGAGAGGACCTGAAAGTGGAGGTCCTGGTAGCCACCAGCTTGGGTAAGACCTAAGCTTCCTCGCCTCCTGTGGACGTCTTGGCTAAGCTTAAGATATTCGCGCAGTTTCAGCAGGCTAAATCTGGAGCTTTTATAGTTAACTCGTCCCCTTAGTTAGCCGTAAGTGGAAATTATGATCTGAAGCAATTTTGCTTTTGTTGGACTTGGAGGTCACCCTTAGGGGAGTGTGGCCTGTGTGGAGAGGTCACCCTTGGGGGAGTGTGGCCTGTGTGGGGAGGTCACCCTTGGGGTGTGGGGCCTGTGTGGGGAGGTCACCCTTAGGGGAGTGTGGCCTGTGTGGGGAGGTCACCCTTAGGGGAGTGTGGCCTGTGTGGGGAGGTCACCCTTGGGGAGTGTGGCCTGTGTGGGGAGGTCACCCTTGGGGGAGTGTGGCCTGTGTGGGGAGGTCACCCTTGGGGGAGTGTGGCCTGTGTGGGGAGGTCACCCTTGGGGGAGTGTGGCCTGTGTGGGGAGGTCACCCTTGGGGAGTGTGGCCTGTGTGGGGAGGTCACCCTTGGGGGAGTGTGGCCTGTGTGGGGAGGTCACCCTTGGGGGAGTGTGGCCTGTGTGGGGAGGTCACCCTTGGGGGAGTGTGGCCTGTGTGGGGAGGTCACCCTTGGGGGAGTGTGGCCTGTGTGGGGAGGTCACCCTTGGGGGAGTGTGGCCTGTGTGGGGAGGTCACCCTTGGGGGAGTGTGGCCTGTGTGGGGAGGTCACCCTTCGGGGAGTGTGGCCTGTGTGGGGAGGTCACCCTTGGGGGAGTGTGGCCTGTGTGGGGAGGTCACCCTTGGGGGAGTGTGGCCTGTGTGGGGAGGTCACCCTTGGGGGAGTGTGGCCTGTGTGGGGAGGTCACCCTTGGGGGAGTGTGGCCTGTGTGGGGAGGTCACCCTTGGGGGAGTGTGGCCTGTGTGGGGAGGTCACCCTTGGGGGAGTGTGGCCTGTGTGGGGAGGTCACCCTTGGGGAGTGTGGCCTGTGTGGGGAGGTTACCCTTGGGGTGTGGGGCCTGTGTGGGGAGGTCACCCTTGGGGGAGTGTGGCCTGTGTGGGGAGGTCACCCTTGGGGGAGTGTGACCTGTGTGGGGAGGGAAGCTGTCTCACTGGACGTGTGTGTGGAGGGAAGCTGTCTCACTGGACGTGTGTGTGTGTTGAGGGAAGCTGTCTCACTGGACGTGTGTGTGTGGAGGGAAGCTGTCTCACTGGACGTGTGTGTGGAGGGAAGCTGTCTCACTGGACGTGTGTGTGGGGAGGGAAGCTGTCTCACTGGACGTGTGTGTGTGGAGGGAAGCTGTCTCACTGGACGTGTGTGTGTGGAGGGAAGCTGTCTCACTGGACGTGTGTGTGTGGAGGGAAGCTGTCTCACTGGACGTGTGTGTGTGGAGGGAAGCTGTCTCACTGGACGTGTGTGTGGGGAGGGAAGCTGTCTCACTGTACGTGTGTGGAGGGAAGCTGTCTCACTGGACGTGTGTGGAGGGAAGCTGTCTCACTGGACGTGTGTGTGGGGAGGGAAGCTGTCTCACTGGACGTGTGTGGAGGGAAGCTGTCTCACTGGACGTGTGTGTGGAGGGAAGCTGTCTCACTGGACGTGTGTGTGGAGGGAAGCTGTCTCACTGGACGTGTGTGGAGGGAAGCTGTCTCACTGGACGTGTGTGGAGGGAAGCTGTCTCACTGGACGTGTGTGTGGAGGGAGGGAAGCTGTCTCACTGGACGTGTGTGTGTGGGGAGGGAAGCTGTCTCACTGGACGTGTGTGTGTGGGGAGGGAAGCTGTCTCACTGGACGTGTGTGTGTGGGGAGGGAAGCTGTCTCACTGGACGTGTGTGTGTGGGGAGGGAAGCTGTCTCACTGGACGTGTGTGTGGAGGGAAGCTGTCTCACTGGACGTGTGTGGAGGGAAGCTGTCTCACTGGACGTGTGTGTGGAGGGAAGCTGTCTCACTGGACGTGTGTGGAGGGAAGCTGTCTCACTGGACGTGTGTGTGGAGGGAAGCTGTCTCACTGGACGTGTGTGTGGAGGGAGGGAAGCTGTCTCACTGGACGTGTGTGTGTGGGGAGGGAAGCTGTCTCACTGGACGTGTGTGTGTGGGGAGGGAAGCTGTCTCACTGGACGTGTGTGTGTGGAGGGAAGCTGTCTCACTGGACGTGTGTGTGTGTGGGGAGGGAAGCTGTCTCACTGGACGTGTGTGTGGAGGGAGGGAAGCTGTCTCACTGGACGTGTGTGTGTGGGGAGGGAAGCTGTCTTACTGGACGTGTGTGTGGAGGGAGGGAAGCTGTCTCACTGGACGTGTGTGTGTGGGGAGGGAAGCTGTCTCACTGGACGTGTGTGTGTGGGGAGGGAAGCTGTCTCACTGGACGTGTGTGTGTGGGGAGGGAAGCTGTCTCACTGGACGTGTGTGTGGAGGGAAGCTGTCTCACTGGACGTGTGTGTGGAGGGAGGGAAGCTGTCTCACTGGACGTGTGTGTGGAGGGAGGGAAGCTGTCTCACTGGACGTGTGTGTGTGGGGAGGGAAGCTGTCTCACTGGACGTGTGTGTGTGGGGAGGGAAGCTGTCTCACTGGACGTGTGTGTGGAGGGAAGCTGTCTCACTGGACGTGTGTGTGTGGGGAGGGAAGCTGTCTCACTGGACGTGTGTGTGGAGGGAGGGAAGCTGTCTCACTGGACGTGTGTGTGTGGGGAGGGAAGCTGTCTTACTGGACGTGTGTGTGGAGGGAGGGAAGCTGTCTCACTGGACGTGTGTGTGTGGGGAGGGAAGCTGTCTCACTGGACGTGTGTGTGTGTGGAGGGAAGCTGTCTCACTGGACGTGTGTGTGGAGGGAAGCTGTCTCACTGGACGTGTGTGTGTGGGGAGGGAAGCTGTCTCACTGGACGTGTGTGTGTGGAGGGAAGCTGTCTCACTGGACGTGTGTGTGTGGAGGGAAGCTGTCTCACTGGACGTGTGTGTGTGGAGGGAAGCTGTCTCACTGGACGTGTGTGTGTGGAGGGAAGCTGTCTCACTGGACGTGTGTGTGTGGAGGGAAGCTGTCTCACTGGACGTGTGTGTGTGGAGGGAAGCTGTCTCACTGGACGTGTGTGTGTGGAGGGAAGCTGTCTCACTGGACGTGTGTGTGGGGAGGGAAGCTGTCTCACTGGACGTGTGTGTGTGTGGAGGGAAGCTGTCTCACTGGACGTGTGTGGAGGGAAGCTGTCTCACTGGACGTGTGTGTGGAGGGAAGCTGTCTCACTGGACACGTGTGTGGAGGGAAGCTGTCTCACTGGACACGTGTGTGGAGGGAAGCTGTCTCACTGGACGTGTGTGGAGGGAAGCTGTCTCACTGGACGTGTGTGTGGAGGGAAGCTGTCTCACTGGACGTGTGTGGAGGGAAGCGGGTTTCCTTCTCAAATGCGGGTAGAGGCGGGTACACTGAGCCAGCACATCTGTCTCCACACCCGCCAGGTAGAGCAGGTGTGGAGAGACACCCTAGAGCAGGTGTGTGGGGGGACACCCTAGAGCAGGTGTTGGGACACACACCCTAGAGCAGGTGTGGGGGGACACCCTAGAGCAGGTGTGGGGGGGACACCCTAGAGCAGGTGTGTGGGGGGGACACCCTAGAGCAGGTGTGGGGGGACACCCTAGAGCAGGTGTGGGGGGGACACCCTAGAGCAGGTGTGGGGGGGACACACCCTAGAGCAGGTGTGGGAGGAAGATCGTACCTTACAACACAGAGATAATCAGTGGGGTTCACCCTATTATTACTTACTCATCTCCTGCCAGACTTAATGAACGCTCAGATTTGCATATTCGATGTCCACTTTCCACAGGAAGGGAGGGAGGGGGGGGATGGAGGGAGAGGGAAGGATTGGGAGGGAAGGAGGGAGTGGGGGGGAGGGGTGGGAGGGAAGGACGGAGGGAGGGAAGCAGAAGAGAAGCATAGGGAGAAGGAAGGATAAGAACGAGAGATAGAGAGAGAATGGAATGAGAAAGGAAGTAAGATTGGAAATGATAAAGCAAGAGAGAGAGAGAGAGAGAGAGAGAGAGAGAGAGAGAGAGAGAGAGAGAGAGAGAGATAGAGATGGAGATATAAGGAAAGGAAGAAAGGGCAACCCCCCCTCCTCCTCCTCGAGGACAACCCCCCCCCCCCTCAAGGACAACCTCTCCCCCCCCCACTCAAGGACAACCCCCCCCCCTCGAGGACAATCTCTCCCCCCACCCCACCCCCCTCAAGGACAACCTCTCCACACCCCTCTCAAGGGGCAACAAACCCCCCCGCAACCTTCAACTTGGCCCAAGACGCCCCGGCAACACTTCCTCGACTCCTAAAAGCTAAAACAGGACAAGAAAACTTGAGAGAAAAAAACACAACAGAAGCGAAATAAACTGTGGATAAGACGTGCTAGAAAGTCTTGAAGAGGAAGAGAAGAGTTGATCTGTGAAGGTAGTTGGGCAGACCGCCGTCAGGGGGCAGTCAGGCGAGACGCTAAAGTATTGACCCTGGTTAACACAAAGTAAGTAAATAATCCGGAAGGAAAATGTGAAGTTTTTGGGAGAAGGAAAAATGCGGGTTGGGTATTTTGATGCCTGGTGGGGGGGGGGGGGGGGAGTGGGGAGGGGGGGTTGGGGGTGGGGGGAGGGGGGGACGGGGGGGAGGGGGGTGAGGGGGGATGTTATGGGGCGGGTAGGGGGAGGTGCATGATGAGGGGGGGGGATGGGGGGGGGTGCCTTCAGGGTGTGACAAGACGAGCCTCGTTAGTGCGGATGTTCAGCCCACAGGTGATATGGTGACTTGTTGTCGTGTTCGTTATGCTGAGGTTCCTTGTACAGTATCCCACCTTCCCTGCCGCCGTCTTTGTCCGCACGCACGCACGCGCGCGCACACAGAAGACAGAAGAGTAAGGGGAGACATGATCACTACCTACAAAATTCTCAGAGGAATTGACAGGGTAGATAAAGATAAACTGTTTAACACGGGTGGTACGCGAACAAGGGGACACAGGTGGAAACTGAGTACCCACATGAGCCACAGAGACTTTAGAAGGAACTTTTTCAGTGTCAGAGTAGATAACAGGTGGAATGCATTAGGCAGTGATGTGGTGGAGGCTGACTCCATACACAGTTTCAAGTGTAGATATGATAGAGCCCAGTAGGCTCAGGAACCTGTACACCAGTTGAGTGATAGTTGAGAGGCGGGACCAAAGAGCCAGAGCTCAACCCCCGCAAACACAACTAGGTGAGGACACCTAGTTCAGTACACACACATAGGGGCTGGCTGAGTGGACAGCGCTCTAGAATCGTAGACCTAGAGACCCGGGTTCGATCCCGGCAGCCGGCGGAAAAACAAATGGGTAGAGTTTCCTTCACCCTGATGCTCCTGTTACCTAGCAGTAAATAGGTACCTGGGAGTTAGACAGCTGCGACGGGCTGCTTCCTGGGTGTGAGTGTGTGTGTGTGTGGGAAAAAAAAAATATTGGTTAGTAGTTAGTAACAGTTGATTGACAGTTGAGAGGCGGGCCGAAAGAGCAGAGCTCAACCCCCGCAAGCACAACTAGGTGAATACAACTAGGAGAATACAAGGAATAGTTCAGGACCTTGTATACCACGTATGTCAGACCAATCCTGGAGTATGCTGCAAGTAGAGAGTGGGAAAGAGGGGAGAGAGAGAAGGGGGGGGGGGGTGAGAGAGGGGAAAGAACAGGATGCTGGAAGGAAAGAGAGACCCGGGCACAGCCGGGTATCCTCACTACAAATACAATAAAATACTGATAATGGCAATAACAAAGGAACATACAAATAAACAATAATTTAATCACAAATGAGAAATAAAGAAAAAACACGAAAATGGACAAAAAAATCGACAAATAAAGAGAACACAAAAGGAACAAAACACAAAGAGGAACAAAAACACATGAAATAAAACACGGAAAAACGAAAAAGAGGAGAAACAAACAAAACTCGAAAAACATAAACACGTCGCTTGGGAATAACGACAAAGGGAATAGTGAACAACAGGAACAAAACAGGTATTAGGAAGAAAATGAGATTCTGGATAAACCCGAATAATCCAGGAGGTTGAGAGAGGGAAGGGGGAGAGAGAGTGTGTGTGAGTGTGTGTGAGTGTGTGTGAGTGTGTGTGAGTGTGTGTGAGTGTGTGTGAGTGTGTGTGAGTGTGTGTGAGTGTGTGTGAGTGTGTGTGAGTGTGTGTGTGTGTGTGTGTGTGTGTGTGTGTGTGTGTGTGTGTGTGTGTGTGTGTGTGTGTGTGTGAGTGTGTGTGAGTGTGTGTGAGTGTGTGTGAGTGTGTGAGAGTGTGTGAGAGTGTGTGTGAGTGTGTGAGAGTGTGTGAGAGTGTGTGAGAGTGTGTGAGAGTGTGTGAGAGTGTGTGAGAGTGTGTGAGAGTGTGTGAGAGTGTGTGAGAGTGTGTGAGAGTGTGTGAGAGTGTGTGAGAGTGTGTGAGAGTGTGTGAGAGTGTGTGAGAGTGTGTGGGAGTGTGTGGGAGTGTGTGGGAGTGTGTGGGAGTGTGTGGGAGTGTGTGGGAGTGTGTGGGAGTGTGTGGGAGTGTGTGGGAGTGTGTGGGAGAGTGTGGGAGAGTGTGGGAGAGTGTGGGAGAGTGTGTGAGAGTGTGTGAGAGTGTGTGAGAGTGTGTGAGAGTGTGTGAGAGTGTGTGAGAGTGTGTGGGAGTGTGTGGGAGTGTGTGGGAGTGTGTGGGAGTGTGTGGGAGTGTGTGGGAGTGTGTGGGAGTGTGTGGGAGTGTGTGGGAGTGTGTGGGAGTGTGTGGGAGTGTGTGGGAGTGTGTGGGAGTGTGTGGGAGTGTGTGGGAGTGTGTGGGAGTGTGTGGGAGTGTGTGGGAGTGTGTGGGAGTGTGTGGGAGTGTGTGGGAGTGTGTGGGAGTGTGTGGGAGTGTGTGGGAGTGTGTGGGAGTGTGTGGGAGTGTGTGGGAGTGTGTGGGAGTGTGTGGGAGTGTGTGGGAGTGTGTGGGAGTGTGTGGGAGTGTGTGGGAGTGTGTGGGAGTGTGTGGGAGTGTGTGGGAGTGTGTGGGAGTGTGTGGGAGTGTGTGGGAGTGTGTGGGAGTGTGTGGGAGTGTGTGGGAGTGTGTGGGAGTGTGTGGGAGTGTGTGGGAGTGTGTGGGAGTGTGTGGGAGTGTGTGGGAGTGTGTGGGAGTGTGTGGGAGTGTGTGGGAGTGTGTGGGAGTGTGTGGGAGTGTGTGGGAGTGTGTGGGAGTGTGTGGGAGTGTGTGGGAGTGTGTGGGAGTGTGTGGGAGTGTGTGGGAGTGTGTGGGAGTGTGTGGGAGTGTGTGGGAGTGTGTGGGAGTGTGTGGGAGTGTGTGGGAGTGTGTGGGAGTGTGTGGGAGTGTGTGGGAGTGTGTGGGAGTGTGTGGGAGTGTGTGGGAGTGTGTGGGAGTGTGTGGGAGTGTGTGGGAGTGTGTGGGAGTGTGTGGGAGTGTGTGGGAGTGTGTGGGAGTGTGTGGGAGTGTGTGGGAGTGTGTGTGGGAGTGTGTGGGAGTGTGTGGGAGTGTGTGGGAGTGTGAGTGTGTGTGTGTGTGTGTGTGTGTGTGTGAGTGTGTGTGTGTGAGTGTGTGTGTGTGAGTGTGTGTGTGTGAGTGTGTGTGTGTGAGTGTGTGTGTGTGAGTGTGTGTGTGTGAGTGTGTGTGTGTGAGTGTGTGTGTGTGAGTGTGTGTGTGTGAGTGTGTGTGTGTGAGTGTGTGTGTGTGAGTGTGTGTGTGTGAGTGTGTGTGTGTGAGTGTGTGTGTGTGAGTGTGTGTGTGTGAGTGTGTGTGAGTGTGTGTGTGTGTGTGTGTGTGTGTGTGT
>NC_091207.1:22808583-22826083 GCF_040958095.1 Procambarus clarkii | reverse complement strand
ACATCACTTCCTAGTGCATTCCATTTGTCAACCACTCTGACACTAAAAAAGTTCTTTCTAATGTCTCGCTGACTCATTTGGGTACTCAATTTCCACCTGTGTCCCCTTGTGCGTGTTCCACCCATGATAAACATTTGGTCTTTGTCTACCCTGACAATTCCTCTGAGAATTTTGTAGGTAGTAATCATGTCCCCCCTAACTCTTCTGTTTTCTAACGCCCGTAGAATTTAATTTTTAATCTACGGGAATTTTTAATTCCCGTAGTCTCTCCTCGTAGTTCATACCTCTCAGTTCGGGTACTAATCTGGTGACAAATCTTTGAACCTTTTCCAGTTTAGTCTTATGCTTAACTAGATATGGACTCCATGCTGGAGCCGCATACTCCAGGATTGGTCTGACATATGTGGTATACAAGGTTCTGAATGATTCCTTACACAAGTTTCTAAAGGCTGTTCTTATGTTAGCCAACCTGGCATATGCTGCTGATGTTATCCTAATGATATGGACTTCAGGGGACAGGTGTGGCGTGATATCAACCCCCAAGTCTTTCTCTCTGATGAAGAATTTAATCTTGCAAATGATACCTTGTATCTGGCCTCCAGCTCCCTACACCGATCTTCATTCCATTACATTTGCTCAAATTAAACTCTAACAACCATTTGTTGGACCATTCTTTCAGTTTGTATAGGTCTTCTTGAAGCCACAAGCAGTCCTCCTCTGTCTTAATCCTTCCCATAATTTTGGCGTCGTCAGCAAACATTGAGAGGAATGAGTCTATACCCTCCGGGAGATCATTTACTTATATCAGAAACAGGATAGGTCCAAGCACAGAGCCCTGTGGGACTCCACTGGTGACTTCACGCCATTCTGAGGTCTCACCCCTCACTGTAACTCTCTGCTTCCTATTGCTTAGGTACTCCCTTATCCACTGGAGCACCTTACCAGCTACACCTGCCTGTTTCTCCAGCTTATGTACCTGGGGCCAGATTCACGAAAGCACTTACCCAAGCACTTACGAACCTGTCCATCTTTTCTCAATCTTTGGCGGCTTTGTTTCCAATTATTTAACAGTTAATGAGCTCCGAAGCTCCAGGAGGCTGTTTATAACAATAACAACCGATGAATCGGAAGTTTTAATACTTGTAAACTGTTTAATAAATGTAACCAAAGCCGTCAAAGATTGAGGAAAGATGTACACGTTCGTAAGTGCTTGCGTAAGTGCTTTCGTGAATCTGGCCCCAGCCTCTTATGGGGTACTGTGTCAAAGGCTTTCCGACCGTCCTACAAAATGCAGTCCGCTCAGCCTTCTCTTTCCTGCTAAATCTTTGTCACCTGATCGTAGAAGTCTATTAACACCAGTGAGGCAAGATTTACCATCCTTCAATAACCAAGTTTCGAAGATCGTCTAAAACATATAATAACCTCACGTGGGGAAGTTTCCAAGTTCGCAAACTGTTTAATAAAGTTAGACTAAGCCGCAGTGATCAATGAGAGATGTACAGGTTTCGTAGCTGGTCACGTAAAGTGTTGATGAATGCACACAGATGGAGATGGAAGTTGAGAGGGTTGGGCGTACATCAGAAAACGGAGTTATAGTGGCCATGGAGGACAGAAGAAAATGTATATATGATGGTTAGCATTGTAAATGTCTGGCCACGTCTGTGGTAGAAAATAATAATACAAAAAAGTGACCATTTTGTGGGTTGGTATTTAATTATGTAGTTGTTGTGAAGGCTGAGGAGAGAGAGAGAGAGAGAGAGAGAGAGAGAGAGAGAGAGAGAGAGAGAGAGAGAGAGAGAGAGAGAGAGAGAGAGAGAGAGAGAGAGAAAGTTCGAAATTACTTTCCTTGGCATACCTGTGTGTACAATAATGACAGTACAATATGTCCGGTTGTTCACTGTGGTTATCAAGAAGTGCTTAGAGCAGCACAGAGTCCAGAGTGACCTCTGTCAGGTCAGAGGTCAGGTCTAACTCCTCCCTGTCACGCGGGCAGTTAAAGTTCACCTTCTCATAATTGTTCGACATTGATGCAGCGCTGCTATAATATGGTAAGCCTTTAATGGCCGCCACAGATTTATGTTTGAGGGAGAAGTACGGTTGTGCAACCCGTCCTCGACTCAAGTCCATTACATCCAGCGGTCGACCCCACAGACGCATTCATTAATTTTTTACTTGCTGTTCATTCAAAACGGGAATTTTCTCAAGTATAAATTAATATTATAATATATTAGCATATTGTGTATATATATATGCATAGGTTAGGTTAGGAGTTTAGGTTCTGTTGGCGATTATTTGTATTTGTAGTACGTGGGCGAAGCATTTATAGCGTTGTGGTTCGAACAAAATTCGTCAGTGAAGCACTTGTTCCGGAAGTGTTCGAACGTCAGCAGTTGAGTCGTGTGTAAACCGTTTTTCATTCATAAACAGGGGGTTTGGTGGGTGCATGGAATCACTTTTGGATCTTTGATTGGAGGACGGGCTGGGTTGTGTGTACATTCTCGACTCACACTCGAAAATCCCGGGTTCGAATCCCAGGCAGGATGGAAATGGTTGGGTGCGTTTCCTATCCAGCTCGTCATGCTAAGCTTTCCCAACGTCAAGAAAATGGTCAGTTTAAAGTAGTCTCTCCTAACCTACCAGAGGACCCATAAACAGAAAACGGGACAGTACGTCACTTTCGCCAGCCGCTTCCATTTTCTAGTACGACAATTTTGGGCCTTATGTAACGCATACGTGCGAAAAGCGACGTTCTGTGTAGGACAGGTTGTCCTATCACCTAATGCTTCTGTTCACCTAGCATTAAATAGGCACCCAGGAGTTAGTCAGCTTGTGTGGTTATCTTCAGGTTATATCTTAAGATGATTTCGGGGCTTAGCGTCCCTGCGGCCCGGTCCTCGACCAGGCCTCCTTTTTGTTACCCCCCCCCCCAGGAAGCAGCCCGTAGCAGCTGTCTAACTCCCAGGTACCTATTTACTGCTAGGTAACAGGGGCATCAGTTGGGTATCAGGGTGAAAGAAACATTTTGCCCGTTTGTCTCCGCCTCCACCGGGGATCGAACCCGGAACCTCAGGACTACACAGAGAGACAAAGACATAAGTTATAAGATCGGATAAACAGACACGCGGATAAACGGTACTCCCCTAACAATTAATCCGAATCAGAAAAGGGCTCGCCCTTCAAGCCTCGCCAACCACCTTGTTACACCCACTACGTCTTAAGTTATCCTCGCGTTGGAATTCTTACTCAACTCTGGCTTTAAAGTTGAGGATGGAGGCGGCGTCTACGACTCGCTGCTCCTTCACCTGACCACCAGTTCGGGGTACAAGTGTTTCCGAATAGTGTTTCCGAATAGTGTTTCCGAATAGTGTGTCCGAACAGTGTGTCCGAACAGTGTGTCCGAACAGTGTTTCCGAACAGTGTTTCCGAACAGTGTTTCCGAACAGTGTTTCCGAACAGTGTTTCCGAACAGTGTTTCCGAACAGTGTTTCCGAACCGTGTGTCCGAACCGTGTGTCCGAACCGTGTGTCCGAACAGTATTTCCGAACATTATTTCCGAACAGTGTTTCCGAACAGTGTGTCCGAACAGTGTTTCCGAACAGTGTTTCCGAACAGTGTGTCCGAACAGTGTGTCCGAACAGTGTGTCCGAACAGTGTGTCCGAACAGTGTTTCCGAACAGTGTTTCCGAACAGTGTTTCCGAACAGTGTTTCCGAACAGTGTGTCCGAACAGTGTGTCCGAACCGTGTGTCCGAACAGTGTTTCCGAACAGTGTTTCCGAACAGTGTTTCCGAACAGTTGTGTGGCCAGTTTCCCCCTGGGTCCTCCAGTCATAATAGATTTACATTTGATGCGTCTGTCCCTGTCCACCTGGTCCATTTCCCCTCATTATCTTGCATGTTGTAATGGACAGAAGGACAGGCGGACATTTGGGCAGGTGGACAGGCGGACATTTGGGCAGGTGGACAGGCGGACATTTGGGCAGGTGGACAGGCGGACATTTGGGCAGGTCGACAGGCGGACATTTGGACAGGCGGACATTTGGACAGGTGGACAGGCGGACATTTGGGCAGGTGGACAGGCGGACATTTGGGCAGGTGGACAGGCGGACATTTGGACAGGTGGACAGGCGGACATTTGGACAGGTGGACAGGCGGACATTTGGGCAGGAGGACAGGCGGACATTTGGACAGTTGGACAGGCGGACATTTGGACAGGCGGACATTTGGACAGGTGGACAGGCGGACATTTGGACAGTTGGACAGGCGGACATTTGGACAGGTGGACAGGCGGACATTTGGACAGGCGGACATTTGGACAGGTGGACAGGCGGACATTTGGGCAGGTGGACAGGCGGACATTTGGACAGGTGGACAGGCGGACATTTGGACAGGCGGACATTTGGACAGGTGGACAGGCGGACATTTGGGCAGGTGGACAGGCGGACATTTGGACAGGTGGACAGGCGGACATTTGGACAGGTGGACAGGCGGACATTTGGACAGGCGGACATTTGGGCAGGTGGACAGGCGGACATTTTTTGCAGGTGGACAGGCGGACATTTGGACAGGTGGACAGGCGGACATTTGGACAGGTGGACAGGCGGACATTTGGGCAGGTGGACAGGCGGACATTTGGACAGGTGGACAGGCGGACAGGTGGACAGGCGGACATTTGGACAGGCGGACATTTGGGCAGGTGGACAGGCGGACATTTGGGCAGGTGGACAGGCGGACATTTGGACAGGTGGACAGGCGGACATTTGGACAGGCGGACATTTGGACAGGTGGACAGGCGGACATTTGGGCAGGTGGACAGGCGGACATTTGGACAGGTGGACAGGCGGACATTTGGACAGGTGGACAGGCGGACATTTGGACAGGTGGACAGGCGGACATTTGGGCAGGTGGACAGGCGGACATTTGGACAGGTGGACAGGCGGACATTTGGACAGGTGGACAGGCGGACATTTGGACAGGCGGACATTTGGGCAGGTGGACAGGCGGACATTTGGGCAGGTGGACAGGCGGACATTTGGACAGGTGGACAGGCGGACATTTGGACAGGTAGACAGACGGTCATTTGGGCAGGTGGACATTTGGACAGGTGGACAGGCGGACATTTGGACAGGTGGACAGGCGGACATTTGGGCAGGTGGACAGGCGGACATTTGGACAGGTGGACAGGCGGACATTTGGACAGGTGGACAGGCGGACATTTGGACAGGCGGACATTTGGGGAGGTGGACAGGCGGACATTTGGGCAGGTGGACAGGCGGACATTTGGACAGGTGGACAGGCGGACATTTGGACAGGTGGACAGGCGGACATTTGGACAGGCGGACATTTGGACAGGTGGACAGGCGGACATTTGGGCAGGTGGACAGGCGGACATTTGGACAGGTGGACAGGCGGACATTTGGACAGGTGGACAGGCGGACATTTGGACAGGTGGACAGGCGGACATTTGGGCAGGTGGACAGGCGGACATTTGGACAGGTGGACAGGCGGACATTTGGACAGGTGGACAGGCGGACATTTGGACAGGCGGACATTTGGGCAGGTGGACAGGCGGACATTTGGGCAGGTGGACAGGCGGACATTTGGACAGGTGGACAGGCGGACATTTGGACAGGTGGACAGGCGGACATTTGGGCAGGTGGACAGGCGGACATTTGGACAGGTGGACAGGCGGACATTTGGACAGGTGGACAGGCGGACATTTGGACAGGCGGACATTTGGGCAGGTGGACAGGCGGACATTTGGGCAGGTGGACAGGCGGACATTTGGACAGGTGGACAGGCGGACATTTGGACAGGCGGACATTTGGACAGGTGGACAGGCGGACATTTGGGCAGGTGGACAGGCGGACATTTGGACAGGTGGACAGGCGGACATTTGGACAGGTGGACAGGCGGACATTTGGACAGGTGGACAGGCGGACATTTGGGCAGGTGGACAGGCGGACATTTGGGCAGGTGGACAGGCGGACATTTGGACAGGTGGACAGGCGGACATTTGGACAGGCGGACATTTGGGCAGGTGGACAGGCGGACATTTGGGCAGGTGGACAGGCGGACATTTGGACAGGTGGACAGGCGGACATTTGGACAGGTGGACAGACGGTCATTTGGGCAGGTGGACATTTGGACAGGTGGACAGGCGGACATTTGGACAGGTGGACAGGCGGACATTTGGGCAGGTGGACAGGCGGACATTTGGACAGGTGGACAGGCGGACATTTGGACAGGTGGACAGGCGGACATTTGGACAGGCGGACATTTGGGCAGGTGGACAGGCGGACATTTGGGCAGGTGGACAGGCGGACATTTGGACAGGTGGACAGGCGGACATTTGGACAGGTGGACAGGCGGACATTTGGACAGGTGGACAGGCGGACATTTGGGCAGGTGGACAGGCGGACATTTGGACAGGTGGACAGGCGGACATTTGGGCAGGTGGACAGGCGGACATTTGGACAGGTGGACAGGCGGACTATGGTAAATACGACCATATTAGTGTGATCAGAGATGTAGTGGTAGTTCCCCCCTAATTATAAATACAAATTTATCGTTAATAATCTTTGACCATCTGGCTCCAGAGTGGTGGCGCCTGTGGCTGAAGTTACTGCTCGTTGCCAATCAGAAGAGAGATCCATATAGATCCTTAATTGTGATTGGTGCTCAGGCAGCCCTCAAAATGGCTGGAGCTTCCAGGAGACGCTGGACAACTGCTCTTAAGGAAGACTTCATTCTTTGGCGGACACTGTACATTCACTGTACAGTGTACAGTGATACTAGGGATACAGTGACACAGTATACTAGGGGGACACAGTGTACAGTGACACAGGACACAGTGTACAGTGACACAGTATACTAGGGGGACACAGTGTACAGTGATACTAGGGATACAGTGACACAGTATACTAGGGGACACAGTGTACAGTGACACAGGGCACAGTATACTAGGGAGACGGTGTATAGTGACACAGTACACAGTGGAAGTATTCAGTAATCCTATACATCATTCGCCACAAGAAGCAGAGAGGTCTTGAGAAACTCCTGTGTGTGTTGGAGGAGGACTGGCTGTTTGGAGGCGGCGGGAACTGTATGAAGGCCAGCTATAGAGACCTTCATGTTCACCAACCCCCACGCCACCAGCCGTGGGGGTTCGCCTTAGCCCGTGCTACCTGCATCTTTTTCGTTCTGAGTAGCTGAATCGGGCGGAAAATTTCTTTCCGATGTCTCGTGAGAGAGAGGAGACAAATCAGATAAGCTCTTCCACTCATTATCCAACTCATTCTCCTCCTCCCCCTCTCTTTCTCCTCCTCCTGCTCGTTCTCCTCCTGTTCTTCCTTCTCCTCCTCTTCATTCTTCTCCTATTCCTCCTCCTCCTAAGGGAGCCGGTCGGCCGAGCGGACAGCACGCTGGACTTGTGATCCTGTGGTCCTGGGTTCTATCCCAGGCGCCGGCGAGTAACATTAGGCAAAGATTCTTTCACCCTATGCCCCTGTTACCTAGCAGTAAAATAGGTACCTGGGTGTTAGTCAGTTGTCGCGGGCTGCTTCCTAGGGGTGGAGGCCTGGTCGAGGACCGGGCCGCGGGGACACTAAAGCCCCGAAATCATCTCAAGATAACCTCAAGATACCCACTTCAGGCTCTACTTCTCCATAACTGTTCACTGACAAGAGGGAGGGACGGAGGGAGAGATAGGGAGGAAGAGAGAGAGACAGAAGCCGAGAGACAGAGGGAAAGTGAGAGAGTGAGAGAAAGACAGAGGGAGAGAGAGCGAGAGAGAGGGGGGGGGGAAGGAGGTTAAGAGACATTAGCGCGTCAACCAACTAGATTAAAGACTCATTTCTAAGCCTTCAACACAATTTTAAATATAGAAATATTAGAATCCATTTTTTTTAAGTAGAAATAGAATTCTAAAAATATAATTATTGTTTTCCAACTGGGATTTTAATGGAATATTCTTGCTATCGCTTTCTGCGACAAAAATTATAAATAGAATAGTTCCGTTTCCCCTCCAGTATGAATACAGAGCTTCAAGCATTTAAATAATTCCCGCTGAAAGATTTTCCTCGTTCTTTATGTGTACTTTAGGCTCCCATGAGCAAATATTCCCGTTTTCCTTCATACAAATTCCAGTATAAACCGTTTTCAGTTTTCCAGGATATCCTGCCAAACATAATTTTACTTTTTGTTGGAACATTCGCGAGGTGCGTGTGTGTGTGTGTGTGTGTGTGTGTGTGTGTGTGTGTGTGATCTCGCCTATATGTAATCATCTAAATACGCTTGAAAGGTCGAGCTTCAGCTCCCTAGTCCCACGTTTCCAGCATTGGGAGAGTTATTGTCATGATTCTTGGCGGGGTTTCCGTTGAAAGTTGGCTTCGAAGTTCATCTTAACATTGTTATTGTGTCTTAGTTCATTTGTACTCCTGTGTCTCCTGCTTCCACCGGCGTGTCTCCAGCTTCCACCGGTGTCTCCTGCTTCCACCGGTGTCTCCTGCTTCCACCGGTGTCTCCTGCTTCCACCGGTGTCTCCTGCTTCCACCGGTGTCTCCTGCTTCCATGGGTGTCTCCAGCTTCCACCGGTGTCTCCTGCTTCCATGGGTGTCTCCAGCTTCCACCGGTGTCTCCTGCTTCCACCGGTGTCTCCTGCTTCCACCGGTGTCTCCTGCTTCCACCGGTGTCTCCTGCTTCCACCGGTGTCTCCAGCTTCTACCGGTGTCTCCTGCTTCCACCGGTGTCTCCTGCTTCCACCGGTGTCTCCTGCTTCCACGGGTGTCTCCAGCTTCCACGGGTGTCTCCAGCTTCCACCGGTGTCTCCTGCTTCCACCGGTGTGTCTCCAGCTTCCACGGGTGTCTCCAGCTTCCACCGGTGTCTCCGGCTTCCACCGGTGTGTCTCCGGCTTCCACCGGTGTGTCT
This sequence comes from Procambarus clarkii, assembly GCF_040958095.1. Taxonomy (NCBI): domain Eukaryota; kingdom Metazoa; phylum Arthropoda; class Malacostraca; order Decapoda; family Cambaridae; genus Procambarus; species Procambarus clarkii. The sequence goes on along the minus strand of NC_091207.1, from coordinate 22,817,156 downwards.
CCGGCTTCCACCGGTGTGTCTCCGGCTTCCACCGGTGTGTCTCCGGCTTCCACCGGTGTGTCTCCGGCTTCCACCGGTGTGTCTCCGGCTTCCACCGGTGTGTCTCCGGCTTCCACCGGTGTGTCTCCGGCTTCCACCGGTGTGTCTCCGGCTTCCACCGGTGTGTCTCCTGCTTCCACCGGTGTGTCCTGCTTCCACCGGCGTGTCTCCTGCTTCCACCGGCGTGTCTTCGGCTTCCACCGGCGTGTCTCCAGCTTCCACCGGCGTGTCTCCAGCTTCCACCGGTGTGTCCTGCTTCCACCGGTGTGTCTCCAGCTTCCACCGGCGTGTCTCCAGCTTCCACCGGCGTGTCTCCAGCTTCCACCGGCGTGTCTCCAGCTTCCACCGGCGTGTCTCCAGCTTCCACCGGCGTGTCTCCAGCTTCCACCGGCGTGTCTCCAGCTTCCACCGGCGTGTCTCCTGCTTCCACCGGCGTGTCTCCAGCTTCCACCGGCGTGTCTCCAGCTTCCACCGGTGTGTCTCCTGCTTCCACCGGCGTGTCTCCAGCTTCCACCGGTGTGTCCTGCTTCCACCGGTGTGTCTCCGGCTTCCACCGGTGTGTCTCCGGCTTCCACCGGTGTGTCTCCGGCTTCCACCGGTGTGTCTCCGGCTTCCACCGGTGTGTCTCCGGCTTCCACCGGTGTGTCTCCGGCTTCCACCGGTGTGTCTCCGGCTTCCACCGGTGTCTCTCCGGCTTCCACCGGTGCGTCTGCGGCTTCCACCGGTGCCTCTGCGGCTTCCACCGGTGCCTCTGCGGCTTCCACCGGTGTCTCTGCAGCTTCCACCGGTGTCTCTGCAGCTTCCACCGGTGTCTCCGGCACTTGTCTTCTGATCCTACAATTTCTAATTTTTAATATTGCCTGTTTGTCCATTCTGTCAATCCCATTAGTCTTATACGTTACACACAATATCTTTAACGTTGTTATCATATCTCCGCTGTTTCTTGTTCCCTCTAACGTTGCCAGATTGAGTGGTCTGTTGGTGTAAGTGTTTCGTCACCTCTTGACCCAAAGGTCGCAAACGTTTTTCTTATTTTGAGTATCTAAGGTTGGGACTCTGGACCGGGGCTGCATATTCAAGTGTTGGTCTTACATACGTTGTTTATGATGTTCAGATGGCGTCGTTATATAGGTACCTGTGAGATGTTTATAGAGATCTGAAATGTTTGCTGATGTCGTGCTCCGACCGCCGGTTTTACCTGAATTTACCTGAGGGCCACTAACGCCAGTGGTCTGGACGAGGGCTGGAAGCCGGCGGCTTGTCTGATACATAAACTCTTGGGTCGACCTTCCCCTTTTGTTTGGTTTCCAGGAGTGTTAATGACAGCCTGTCCTGGTGCCCTTGTGGGTGGCATTCTGCCTTCTATCCAATCATCACATACTGTTTCTCTGTCTCTCGTTATTCCTATATATTCAAATGAACAAATCCACAAGGGCCGTGCCGAGGGTTTGAATCTACGTCAGAGAGGATCCCAGACGCTGCCTTAATCGACTAAGCTACAACATGGTAAAAAGAATTGCAACCTCTGCAATTCTTTTACACAGCCATTCCTGCGATGTTGTCCTGGTGTGTGAGTTCATGGTTAGCTCGTAAATATTAATCCATAGTTGCACTTTTCCTCGTCACTTGTTACGTTGTCCTCTACCAATTATTTGATGTCCCCGTTGGAAACATGGTGTTTTGTAATCGTGTCATTTTGTTTTGTTTCCGCTATTGCTATTTCGTCGGGTTCCATCTCTCCAATTCTCTCTTGTAATTATTGTACCTTCTACTCACGGTACTGTGGGGCTAGGAGCCACACTACTGTGGGGCTAGGAGCCACACTACTGTGGGGCTAGGAGCCACACTACTGTGGGGCTAGGAGCCACACTACTGTGGGGCTAGGAGCCACACTACTGTGGGGCTAGGAGCCACACTACTGTGGGGCTAGGAGCCACACTACTGTGGGGCTAGGAGCCACACTACTGTGGGGCTAGGAGCCACACTACTGTGGGGCTAGGAGCCACACTACTGTGGGGCTAGGAGCCACACTACTGTGGGGCTAGGAGCCACACTACTGTGGGGCTAGGAGCCACACTACTGTGGGGCTAGGAGCCACACTACTGTGGGGCTAGGAGCCACACTACTGTGGGGCTAGGAGCCACACTACTGTGGGGCTAGGAGCCACACTACTGTGGGGCTAGGAGCCACACTACTGTGGGGCTAGGAGCCACACTACTGTGGGGCTAGGAGCCACACTACTGTGGGGCTAGGAGCCACACTACTGTGGGGCTAGGAGCCACACTACTGTGGGGCTAGGAGCCACACTACTGTGGGGCTAGGAGCCACACTACTGTGGGGCTAGGAGCCACACTACTGTGGGGCTAGGAGCCACACTACTGTGGGGCTAGGAGCCACACTACTGTGGGGCTAGGAGCCACACTACTGTGGGGCTAGGAGCCACACTACTGTGGGGCTAGGAGCCACACTACTGTGGGGCTAGGAGCCACACTACTGTGGGGCTAGGAGCCACACTACTGTGGGGCTAGGAGCCACCACCCACACTACTGTGGGGCTAGGAGCCACCACCCACACTACTGTGGGGCTAGGAGCCACCACCCACACTACTGTGGGGCTAGGAGCCACCACCCACACTACTGTGGGGCTAGGAGCCACCACCCACACTACTGTGGGGCTAGGAGCCACCACCCACACTACTGTGGGGCTAGGAGCCACCACCCACACTACTGTGGGGCTAGGAGCCACCACCCACACTACTGTGGGGCTAGGAGCCACCACCCACACTACTGTGGGGCTAGGAGCCACCACCCACACTACTGTGGGGGCTAGGAGCCACCACCCACACTACTGTGGGGGCTAGGAGCCACCACCCACACTACTGTGGGGGCTAGGAGCCACCACCCACACTACTGTGGGGCTAGGAGCCACCAGCAACACTACTGTGGGGCTAGGAGCCACCACCCACACTACTGTGGGGCTAGGAGCCACCACCCACACTACTGTGGGGCTAGGAGCCACCACCCACACTACTGTGGGGCTAGGAGCCACCACCCACACTACTGTGGGGCTAGGAGCCACCACCCACACTACTGTGGGGCTAGGAGCCACCACCCACACTACTGTGGGGCTAGGAGCCACCAGCCGTGACTCAGGCTCACGAATCATGGCACAGTTTGTGTGGGGTGTTAGTGGCGTGATTCTATTTTTTTCCCTCGTGAAACTCGCTAAAAAATGACTAGACGAGCTAAGCAATTAAATCCCGCCCCGGAATGGGAAATTGGCAATAAATCTCCCGTTGTGGATTATTAATCCGGCTTAGTTTTGTGAGCGTGTTGTGGTGAGGTGGTGTTGTACTTACATAGTTGTGCTTGCGGGGGTTGAGCTCTGGCTTTTTGGTCCCGCCTCTCAACTGTCAATCAACTGGTGTACAGGTTCCTGAGCCTATTGGGCTCTATCATATCTACACTTGAAACTGTGTATGGAGTCAGCCTCCACCACATCACTGCCTAATGGATTCCATCTGTTAACTACTCTAATGGACCCATTATGCGATAAACACCATCAATACATTCGATATAACAAATACAGTCACTGAGAGAGGTGTCGACGACATACATGCAGACTTTGTTATACAAGCCCCTTGGGAATCTCTGCCAGCAGACTTTAATATTATGGTTCTTGAAGGAAAAAAGAACCGGACAAATCCTCATCTGCTACGTAACATTGCACAGATGCATATAGAAGCAAACATGGCATCCGACAGCTTCACTTACTTCACAGATGGATCAGTAGACCAGCAGGGACAAGAAACCGGAGGTGCAGTTAAAGCAGGAAACTCTGTAAACAGTTGGAGACTATAAAATGGGTGTTCGACTTTACATACATAGATCCTAGCCATTCAAAAGGCTTTGGAATATGCTCATCCTGAACACCGACAACATGTTATCATACATACAGATTCAAGAATTGTCATTGAAACCTTGCAACAAGAATACATACGTGAACACAGCACTGTGGAGAAATGCCCGACAGACCACTGGAACATTATCAAACACAGTGCATAGTTACAAACCTATTAAGATTTCAACTAGCTTTAACAGAAGAAGAAGAAGTTGATAAACACATTATCTCCCACATGATACCTTGCTCCTGGCCTCCTGCTCCCTACACCTATCTTCCTTACTTTACATTTAATTGGGTTAAACTCTAGTTTGTTGGACAATTACTTCAGTTTGTTGAGGTCTTCTTGAAACCTCATGCTGTCCTCTGTCCTCTCTCTAGATGTGTTACAAGGTTTTTTCTCGCGATCTTCTCCATCACCTTGCATGGTTTACAAGTTAACGATACTGGCCTGTAGTTCAGTACCTCTTGTTTGTCACCCTTTTTGTATATTGGGACTACATTAGCCGTCTTCTATATTTCTGGTAGGTCTCCCGTCTCCAGTGACCTACTACACCATGGAAAGTGGCAAGCAAAGTGCTTCTGCACTCTCTTTCAGTACCCATGGTGAAATTCCGTCCAGCCCAACAGCCATTCTCACGTTCAGATCCAACAGATGCCTCTTGACCTCATTTCTGGTAATTTCGAACCCAAGACCGCCTGGTTTACTGCCATCCCTCCTAGCTCAAGGACTTCACCTCGTTCTATTGTGAAGACTTCCTGGAATCTCTTGAGTTTTCCACACACCTCTTTGTCTTTCTCTGTGTATCTGTCCTCACTCATTCTCGGCTTCATCACCTGTTCTTTCACTGTTGTTTTCCTCCTGATGTGACTGTGGAGCCGTTCTGGTTCCGTCTAGTGTTCGCTGGACCAGACGTTGTTCGGTCGTTCGCTGGACCAGAAGTTGCTCGGTCGTTCGCTGGACCAGACGTTGTTCCGTCGTTCGCTGGACCAGACGTTGTTCGGTCGTTCGCCGGACCAAACGTTGTTCGGTCGTTCGCCGGACCAAACGTTGTTCGGTCGTTCGCCGGACCAAACGTTGTTCGGTCGTTCGCCGGACCAGACGTTGCTCGGTCGTTCGCCGGACCAGACGTTGCTCGGTCGTTCGCCGGACCAGACGTTGCTCGGTCGTTCGCCGGACCAGACGTTGTTCCGTCGTTCGCTGGACCAGATGTTGTTCGGTCGTTCGCCGGACCAGACGTTGTTCGGTCGTTCGCCGGACCAGACGTTGTTCGGTCGTTCGCCGGACCAGACGTTGTTCGGTCGTTCGCCGGACCAAACGTTGTTCGGTCGTTCGCCGGACCAAACGTTGCTCGGTCGTTCGCCGGACCAGACGTTGCTCGGTCGTTCGCCGGACCAGACGTTGCTCGGTCGTTCGCCGGACCAGACGTTGCTCGGTCGTTCGCCGGACCAGACGTTGTTCCGTCGTTCGCTGGACCAGACGTTGTTCGGTCGTTCGCCGGACCAGACGTTGTTCGGTCGTTCGCCGGACCAGACGTTGTTCGGTCGTTCGCCGGACCAGACGTTGTTCGGTCGTTCGCCGGACCAAACGTTGTTCGGTCGTTCGCCGGACCAAACGTTGCTCGGTCGTTCGCCGAACCAGACGTTGCTCGGTCGTTCGCCGGACCAAACGTTGCTCGGTCGTTCGCCGGACCAAACGTTGTTCGGTCGTTCGCCGGACCAAACGTTGCTCGGTCGTTCGCCGGACCAAACGTTGCTCGGTCGTTCGCCGGACCAAGCGTTGCTCGGTCGTTCGCCGGACCAAGCGTTGCTCGGTCGTTCGCCGGACCAGACGTTGTTCCGTCGTTCGCCGGACCAGACGTTGTTCCGTCGTTCGCTGCCAGATGTTGTCTTGGGAATATAGGCGGGTTGTGATGTCTGTCACCGGAACATGTGGAGTTTTATGTGTTCTCTTGTTCCAGAGAACAGAGGCCAGAGGGCCGCGGAGGCCAGAGGGCCGCGGAGGCCAGAGGGCCGCGGAGGCCAGAGGGCCGCGGAGGCCAGAGGGCCGCGGAGGCCAGAGGGCCGCGGAGGCCAGAGGGCCGCGGAGGCCAGAGGGCCGCGGAGGCCAGAGGGCCGCGGAGGCCAGAGGGCCGCGGAGGCCAGAGGGCCGCGGAGGCCAGAGGGCCGCGGAGGCCAGAGGGCCGCGGAGGCCAGAGGGCCGCGGAGGCCAGAGGGCCGCGGAGGCCAGAGGGCCGCGGAGGCCAGAGGGCCGCGGAGGCCAGAGGGCCGCGGAGGCCAGAGGGCCGCGGAGGCCAGAGGGCCACGGAGGCCAGAGGGCCACGGAGGCCAGAGGGCCACGGAGGCCAGAGGGCCACGGAGGCCAGAGGAGGTGTGGGTGTTATGAGGAAAGAGTCGTATGGCGGCTTCTGGAGCCGTGTCAACATTACAGGAGGTGAGCCGGAGGAGCCCCGCTCTCACACACTCATAACCCACTCCCCCCAAGCTCCCCCCCCCCACCTACCTCCCTCCAAGCTCCCCCCCCCCACCTACCTCCCCCCTAGCCTCCCCCCCTTACCTCTCTTTTGAGATATATACAAGAGTTGTTACATTCTTGTACAGCCACTAGTACGCGTAGCGTTTCGGGCAGGTCCCTGGAATACGATCCCCGCCGCGAAGAATCGTTGTTACAACCAAGTACACATTTTACTGTTGAGTTAAACAGAGGCTACAGTTAAGGAATTGCGCCCAGTAAATCCTCCCCGGCCAGGATACGAACCCATGACATAGCGCTCGCGGAACGCCAGGCGAGTGTCTTACCACTACACCACGGAGACTGTAGACTGTCTTCATTATTATACAGGGAGTGAATGTGAGTGGGCCAGTGAGCAGAGACTTGGGAGGGCCTGCTTGAGCAGGTGTTCTGGCAGAGCTGCTACAGGCAGCAGGCAGCAGCTCTGCTACAGGCAGCAGCTCTGCTACAGGCAACAGGCAGCAGCTCTGCTACAGGCAACAGGCAGCAGCTCTGCTACAGGCAACAGGCAGCAGCTCTGCTACAGGCAACAGGCAGCAGCTCTGCTACAGGCAGCAGGCAGCAGCTCTGCTACAGGCAGCAGACAGCAGCTCTGCTACAGGCAACAGACAGCAGCTCTGCTACAGGCAACAGGCAGCAGCTCTGCTACAGGCAGCAGGCAGCAGCTCTGCTACAGGCAGCAGGCAGCAGCTCTGCTACAGGCAGCAGGCAGCAGCTCTGCTACAGGCAACAGGCAGCAGGCAGCAGCTCTGCTACAGGCAGCAGGCAGCAGCTCTGCTACAGGCAGCAGGCAGCAGCTCTGCTACAGGCAGCAGGCAGCAGCTCTGCTACAGGCAACAGGCAGCAGCTCTGCTACAGGCAGCAGGCAGCAGCTCTGCTACAGGCAGCAGGCAGCAGCTCTGCTACAGGCAGCAGGCAACATCTCTGCTACAGGCAGCAGCTCTGCTACAGGCAGCAGGCAGCAGGTCTGCTACAGGCAGCAGGCAGCAGGTCTGCTACAGGCAGCAGGCAGCAGGTCTGCTACAGGCAGCAGGCAGCAGGTCTGCTACAGGCAGCAGGCAGCAGGTCTGCTACAGGCAGCAGGCAGCAGGTCTGCTACAGGCAGCAGCTCTGCTACAGGTAGCAGGCAGCAGCTCTGCTACAGGCAGCAGGCAGCAGGTCTGCTACAGGCAGCAGGCAGCAGGCAGCTCTGCTCATGGCCTCACTGGGGCTACATCAAGCATTTCTCCATCCACTTAACGAAACCTTTACATCTGCCCTTAATCCTGGAGGCTTTAGTTACACTGATCAAGCAGGTTATGAGCTCCGACATGTTATAATTTAAGGTTATTGTTGTTGTAAACAACCTCGTGGTGCTTCGGGACTCATAAACCAGTTATTAAATGTAAACGAAGCAACTGTATTAAGATAACGAACTCCGTCAGTAGTTGCGTCAATGGTTGACGCAACTCCTTCTCTTCTTGAGGTTATCTTGAGATGATTTCGGGGCTTTAGTGTCCCCGCGGCCCGGTCCTCGACCAGGCCTCCACCCCCAGGAAGCAGCCCGTGACAGCTGACTAACACCCAGGTACCTATTTTGCTGCTAGGTAACAGGGGTATAGGGTGAAAGAAACTCTGCCCATTGTTTCTCGCCGGCGCCCGGGATCGAACCCAGGACCACAGGATCACAAGTCCAGTGTGCTATCCGCTCGGCCGACCGGCTCCCTTGCTCAAGTCTATGATCTAAGAGGACTGAGCTACAAGGAGAGACTCGGGGAACTAGTTTTTATCTCGCTGGGGGGGGGGGGGGGGCAAAAAATAAGTAGGAGGTGATATGATCACGACATACAAAATCCTTATAAACACAGGACAAAAGTGAAATGTTAAGGATGAAGAGCGGCGAGAAGAGAGGACTTGAGTCTCAGGGGAGCTGTGAGTGTGTAAGGAAGCACTTTCTTGAGTGTAAGTGGAGTGAGCAAGTGAAGTGAGTTGAAAGTGGAAGCAGTTGAAGCTTACTCTATACGACAACTTTTAAGAGTAAGGGGTGATAAGGGGCACCATCAGGGTCGTTGGCAACCGGGGACAGAAAGGCAGGTCTTAGGAGCTGAAGCTCACCCCTTTGCCTCCACGTATCTGACACCTG
>NC_091207.1:22798583-22806083 GCF_040958095.1 Procambarus clarkii | reverse complement strand
TGTGAAGATGGAAGGGGGTAGTGGGATGGGAAGCCTGGGGACTGATGGGAGGGGTCCCTCTCGGGGAAAGGGGCTAGGGGGGGGCGCCTGTTGGGGGTGGGGTTCCCCTGTGGCAATGGGCTGGGGGGCGCCTATAGGGGGGGTCGAGGTGAACTTGCAATATTTCAAACTAAGTGTTTTTTTCCCCCCATGTGTGCTGAACTTTGGAGATAAACTTGTCTCCGGCTCAGCGGGGCAAACGGTTATTATGGGGAGTGAACTTGTAGGGTGAAGAGAGCCCTATGGGCGCTCTAGAGCTTCTGCTGGAGGAAACGGGTGTTGGCGAGAGGTCTTGGACGTGCTGGGGGAGTGGGGGGGGGAGTAAGCTGGGGAGAGGTTCTGAACGCCCTGGACCTGCTGGGGGAGTGGTGGAGAATAAGCTGCAGTGAGGCTTTGAATGCTTTGGACTTGACTGGGGGGGGGGAGGGGGGAGGAACAGTAAGCTGGGTGAAAGGTTAGAGCATTCTGAACCTGATGGGGAGGGAGGGTAAGCTGGGGAGGGAGGGTAAGCTGGGGAGGGAGGGGGGTAAGCTGGGGAGGGAGGGGGGTAAGCTGGGGAGGGAGGGGGGTAAGCTGGGGAGGGAGGGGGTAAGCTGGGGAGGGAGGGGGGTAAGCTGGGGAGGGAGGGGGGTAAGCTGGGGAGGGAGGGGGGTAAGCTGGGGAGGGAGGGGGTAAGCTGGGGAGGGAGGGGGGTAAGCTGGGGAGGGAGGGGGGTAAGCTGGGCAGGGAGGGGGTAAACTAGGGAGGGAGGGGGTAAGCTGGGGAGGGAGGGGTAAGCTGGGGAGAGACGGGGGGAGGGGGTACAAACGAAGGTACCTCCATCTCTGCCCAACTCCTCCGAGACAGCGAAGTCCTTCTTATCCAGTACTGATTACTTCCATTTCCTTAATAAAATGGTAACAAAGACTTAGCTCGTTATCTTGCCGACGGCCATTAGTTTGATTGGTAGTTTGGGACGCAGCTCCTCTGGTCTGCTGGCTGGCAGCTGATCAAAATATGGCCTGATTATTGATCATTGTTTAGACGCTCCGAACCTCTACCTTGCGATTTCTGATCAACGGATTAACTGTATTTTGTGTTGGTTGAATATAAGAGTATTGTAACGACCGCCGCCCTGGTCACAGACCCCAAGAAAGGTAACCGAGGACCATTTCAGAAACCTGGACCAGAAATGTCCAAATTTAACTACCAAGTAGGTGGTGTGGAGGTCACATTAAAAAGCAAAATCAATAAACAATTCAAACTCTGGCAGAGTCGAAGTCCGAAGTCGAAGTCCCACTCCAGTAGCACTTAATGTCTCGTGGGAGAGACGACTGACTGCCCTCTCAGCACCTGCAGGACACTTCTGAAGCAGCCAGTCACCTCTGTCAGGTCGCGGGAGAAGTTTTAGACAGTCAGGTCCACACATTGGGTCATGGCCAAGTCCTGCCGCACCTTGTAGCTGTCAAGTGTTGCCCGCTAAAGCTTACTCTTGCCCCCAACAGTTAGCTTTGCCAGAATAATATTGACAACTGGCTCGGGGTGGCTATGGAACCCTTAGTTAGGCCAACCTCTTCCCCAGCTCACCAAAGGAGGAGTAATTACTACTTAATCAAGGTTAATAACACTTACTTAAATGACTGATCATATACCACAGTCATCATCTAATATAATATATATATATATATATATATATATATATATATATATATATATATATATATATATATATATATATATATATATATATATATATATATATATATATTTTTTTTTTTAATATTTTATAATATTTTGGTAGTAGTCTTTCTTGTAAACATATGTTGTTGAATATGAACGAAAAGTTAAGATTAATAATTCTAACACGAATTTTCTCAATATTTCTTATGTTTTTCTTCACTGTCGGTGGTAATAAAAATATCAATTCTCCAAAATTCATTTTTTAATTGTCTGACGCCTGAACGCGTTTCGTAATGCTTATTACATTTTCAAAGACTTAATTTACACACAGATTCATCGAACTTATACTCATTTTGGGTGAGGTGATATGGTACAAAGTTTTGGGTGAGGTGAACAAACTTATGACAAACACAAGACGGAACATGAAACAATGCGTATAAATTAGATATGAGAACTGCATAAGGTCTATTGGCCCATACTTCCTATTATTGCTTCTATATTGGTTCGGCGTCTTGAAGTGGGTAGAATATAGTTGTGCATTAATTGGCTGGTGTTGACTTTTTGATGTGAAGTGCCTCACTGATGTCGAGCCGCCTGCTATCACTGTACCTATCGATGATTTGTGTTGTTTGTTAAGATTTCTCTGGTGATGGTCTGGTTGTGGGAAGAGATTATATGTTCCTTGATGGAGCCCTGTTGCTTATGCTTTGTTAATCGCCTGGAAAGAGACGTTGTTGTCTTGCCTATATACTGAGTTCTCTGGGGCTTACAGTCCCCAAGTGGGCATTTAAAGGCATAGACGACGTTGGTCTCGTTTAAGGCATTCTGTTTGGTATCTGGAGAGTTTTTTCATGAGTAGATTGGCCGTTTTTTGTTTTAATAAATTGTCAATTGTATTTTCTGATTTTTGTCTGTAGGGATAACGTTCCTATCAACAATATCTTTCAGGACCCTTTCCTCTGTTTTATGAGCCGCCGAAAAGAAGTTCCTGTAAAATAGTCTAATAGGGGGTACAAGTGTTGTGTTGCTTGACTCTTCAGGGGTTGCATGGCATTTCACCTTTCCATTTATGATGTCTTCAACGAAACCGTTAGGTAAGTCGTTGTTGACTAAGACCTACCTTACCCTACAGAGTTCTTCATCGACTTGCTTCCAATCTGAGCTGTGGCTGAGAGCACGGTCGACGTAAGCGTTAACAACACTCCTCTTGTACCTGTCTGGGCAGTCACTATTGGCAGAGGCACATTCCTATGTTGGTTTCCTTAGTGTAGACTGCAGTGTGGAAACCTCCGCTCCTTTCCATGACTGTTACATCTAGAAAGGGCAGCTTCCCATCCTTCTCCATCTCGTAAGTGAAACGCAATACAGAATTCCGCTCAAATGCCTCCTTCAACTGCTGCAGACATCTGGCATCAGGTACCTGCATAAAAATGTCAACATACCTGCAGTATATGGCAGGTCTCAAGACCATGTCAACTAAAACCCTCTGCTCGATGGTGCCCATGTAGAAGTTCGCAAACAGGACACCTAGGGATGGGGGAACCCATGGCGACCCCATCTACTTGCTTATACATGTGGCCATCTGGGCTCAAGAAGGGTTCCTCTTTAGTGCAGACTTGGAGTAGTTTCCTCAGTGTCTTTTCAGACATGTCAAGAGGAGTGCAACCTGGGTCACGATACACTCTGTCTGCTATCATCCTGATTGTTTCGTCCACTGGCACGTTGGTAAATAGTGACTCTACATCCAACGAGGCTCTTATCCCCGTGACCTGCGCTCCCCGCAGTAGGTCAACAAATTCCTTGGGAGACTTCAGGCTGAAAGCACAAGGCACGTAAGGAGTCAGCAACCCGTTTAGTCGTTTAGCCAGTCTGCATGTGAGTGTGGGTATCTGGCTGATGATTGGCCGAAGTGGGTTTCCAGGCTTGTGGGTCTTGACATTTCCATAGGCATACCCAAGTTTGTATTCCCCAACAACTTTTGGCAGGTGGAGTCCGGATTTCTTGGCATTCACAGTTTCGATCAATCTGTTTACCTTCGTTTTAAATTCGGCTACCTAGCCTAGCCTAGGCTACCTAGCCTAGCCTAGGCTACCCAGCCTAGCCTAGGCTACCCAGCCTAGCCTAGGCTACCCAGCCTAGCCTAGGCTACCCAGCCTAGCCTAGACTACCCAGCCTAGCCTAGCCTAGGCTACCTAACCTACGCTAGGCTTGACTAGGCTACCTAGCATCATGACACTATTTAGGCTCCGTCCTGCTCTGCCCTAAACAACTGCTTGTTCTTTAACCTACTCCTATCCCTCCCCCCCTCAGCCACTGACAATTCTTCAAGCTCCCCCCGTTTCTCTATCCCCCGGCTGTTAAATGAATATTAAGCTGCTCATAACCCCACAAACGCCTGTCAGCTAATGAAGTCAATCAGGGAATTAACATCACCACCACCACACAGTGGGCCTGGCCGCGGGGAGAGGCTACCAGGTGAACAACGACTCCAAAACATGAGATGCAAATGGCTGCTGCTTTTGCATTTCTTGGCAGATGCCGGTAAGTGAATATGGTAATGTTGTGGGTGGTGTGTGGGCGGTGTTATGGGTGGTGTTGGTGGTGTGTGGGCGGTGTTGTGGGCGGTGTTGTGGGCGGGGTGTGGGTGGTGTTGTGGGCGGGGTGTGTCACGCTGCCTAGCGGAGGGAGAGACATTGGATCGTCGCTTGGAGCCTAAACGCGCTGGGATTTCAATTTTTATCTGTCACACACACACGCACACGCACGCACGCACACACACACACACACACACACACACACACACACACACACACACACACACACACACACACACACACACACACACGTAGAGGTGGAGCGGTGGAGTCTGACTCCATACATGGATGCAATTGAAGATATGAGCCCAGTAGGCTCATGAATCTGTACACCAGTTGATTGACAGTTGAGAGGCTGAAGCTGAACCAAAGAGCTGAAGCTCAATTCCGGCAAGCACAACTAGGTGAGTACACACATACCAGAGAAGATGTAAACACTACGAATCTAAATCACGTCTTAAACTTGTTCATAGTTCATTTCCTCAACTCCCGGTACTGAACGTTTACAACATCTTGAGGTTATCTTGAGATGATTTCGGGGCTTTTTAGTGTCTCCGCGGCCCGGTCCTCGACCAGGCCTCCACCCCCAGGAAGCAGCCCGTGACAGCTGACTAACACCCAGGTACCTATTTTACTGCTAGGTAACAGGGGCATAGGGTGAAAAAAAAACTCTGCCCATTGTTTCTCGCCGGTGCCCCGGGATCGAACCCGGGACCACAGGATCACAAGCCCAGCGTCCTGTCCGCTCGGCCGACCGGCTCCCTGCCATATAATAATTCCCCCACAGGAAAAATTGGTTAGACAACATCTCCGTTCTCGCAATTAAACTCTTTGTTCTGTTTTTGTTTCATTATTATTTTTGGGCGGCAAATGTTGTCAACTCGAACTTGTTCTAACTCTCCCGTTTGACAGCCGTCTGGTCCCCTGGAGCTTGACGGCGGGTGATCTTGGGAGGGGAATGAATCCAAGGCTTTGTCGCGGCAAACTTGGCCACTTTGAGAGGAAGTCTGACACAGGAGAGAGCTCGCCAAAGAAGGGGACAAGGCAAAGGAACTATCCTGAGGACTGCGCCAAGCACTGAGAAGGGATCAGGATAGGGATTTGGGATGAGACGGTTGAGAGAAAGGAGGCTTTACGATCTGGCTTTACGCAGGTCGGCGTTCAATCCCCGATCGTCCAAGTAGTTGAGCATCATTCACTTTCCCTCCGTGCCATCCGGCTGGGCGGGTCTGTATGTAGCTGACTGGTCGATGAGAAGTTGGACTGGTCGGCTAGACTGTCTGTCCACTTGTGGCGTGGTGGCGCGAAACTGTCCGTGATGGCGATGTCTCATCACCAGGAAATCAATAGACGAGTGACATTGGGCTAGGACGAGAGGGAAGAGAAGAGAGGGAAAGGAAGGAAGGAAGAACAAAGAGGATTAGAAAAGGAGACGGGAAGGAAGGAGAGAGAGGGTACAAGAAGAGGAGTGGAGAGAGAAAGTAAGAGGAGAGAGGAGGGTAGGTGAGAAGACACACGTGGTGATGTGAGGGAAGAGGAGACCTAAAGAGAGGGAAAGGAACAATAGAGAAGAAGCAGGAAACGTGAGAGAGAAAAAAAGAGAGACAAAAAGAGTACAATCATTGAAAGCTAGAGTGACAAGAGTCTCTGACACAACCTCCGTCTCCTCTCCTCAAAACACCTCACCTATTCCACAGACAGTGGTTTCAAGGTGGACCTCGAAGGCACTGAGAACCCCAAAGACCCCAGAGGGCCCAGAGACCCCCCAAAGACCCCCCTGGAGGACCCCCCATACACATCAGGTTCTCATGGGACCAGGTGCAGGACCCTTCAACACTCCAGGCATACTTCACAACACTCTCAACATTCACACAGTTATACGGATGGCATCTTCCAAGACGCGCTGCATGATCTTGTTACAGATCACCAAGACTCGTGTGTCTTGTTGATCTGCAGTCAGAAGACTCGTGTCACCTTGCCACGAGTCTCTCCAGCAATTGTTGTCAACCAAATCCTGCCAAATTGGGTTATTTTTCTGTGGCTTGACAAGAGTCTTGGCGGAGTTCGATGTTCAGATTATTTGCTAAGGAGCGGGTGAGTGTGGGATGATATTATTCTCACGCGGCTGTGAAGTCGCCAGTTCCCATTAGTATAATTAATTGGTAGTGGTTATTCTGTCTCTGCCTGTCTTCCTGTCGGTCTGTGTCTGTTCTCGGTCAGTTCGCCTCTGTTAGTTTCTTTACAAGTCTGTCTCTGTGTTCCTTTGTTTTTCTGTCTTGCAAAGGGGAGAACAGACAAGAACTAGCTGCCTTAGACTCTGTGAAGGGGGAGTGCAGAGTGTGTCAAGAACTAAGTGATGCTAAATATCCCCATCACACAGGATGGTTAGTCATACAGAGGCACGTGATCAGTAGTCTGTACTGATAAACTCTGGCTGCATTATGAGGATATCCTCAAGAACACGAGAGGTAATAAAGTCCAAAGCTTCAGGTACCTCATGCTAACGGGTCTGAATGGTCTAATAACTGGGCATTCAGTGATGTAGTGCGGGAGATCATGCCGTAGTTCCTGCTCACAGAGTTTGCAACTGGAGTGCTCAGGATTGGGAGACCCGTCACCTGCAGCCACCTGCCACAGGTAACGGTAACCCAACCTGATCCTTGCAACCACTGTGTCGCACAGTCTAGTGGACGTTTTGTGCTGTCCATAGATGTAGGTTTCAGATCTGAACAAATCATAGCTTTTTATACCTGTGCTTTCAAGTCGTTGGGAGTCAGTAATTTCTCTCCTATCAGACCTGAGTGTTTGGACCAATAAAGTTTTGACAGCAGAGATGGGGATACCAAGGTCTAATTTACTTCACAAAGCTTTGTTACATGAACAAATCCACAAGGGCCGTGACGAGGATTCGAACCTGCTTCCGGGAGCATCCCAGACACTGCCTTAATCGACTGAGCTACGACAGGGTTAAAAGAGTTGAAACCGAAGTTCTATTGAACTTATGGGTGTTTGTTACATGTTTGTCTGCAATGTTTGTGTCATTATGGTGGGATACATTTATGTGAGATGATATCCAATCAAGAGAGGTTCTAAACCCTTTAGAATCTTCAGAGGAGCAGACTTTGAATCACAAAATATTATTCCTCCTCCAATGTTTTTTAATGTGCTGGTAGCTAGGTGTAATGCTGCTAGTTCTGCTTGTGTGGAG
>NC_091207.1:22778583-22793583 GCF_040958095.1 Procambarus clarkii | reverse complement strand
CTGGAGCAACAGGGCCAGACTTTAATAATGAAGCCTTATGCTTCTTTATGCAAGTCTTGACCTGTCCGACGACGGTAGGCTAGGCATCGAAATATTTTATTCCAATAGGCCTAGGACTTACGGGGTCTATAGAACATTCCTTATGACGTACGCATAGGGAAAACTATTTCAGGGTTGTGAAAACTATTTCAGGGTTAAACAGAAGCGTCCATAATCAGGGGTCCAGATTCACGAAGCAGTTTACGCAAGGACTTACGAACGTGTATATCTTTCCTCGACCTTTGGCGGCTTTGGTTACATTTATTAAACAGTTTACAAGCATGAAAACATTCAGAGGCTTCACGTCGTCATTCTGTGAATGATCAGAAACATGTTAATATAAACATAATGTAGAGCAGTGTGCGCTGGCTACTGAGCACTTCTGTAATGCGACGCACGCACGCGCGCGCGCACACACACACACACACACACACACACACACACACACACACACACACACACACACACACACACACACACACACACACACACACACACACACGCACGTCGCAACACGCACTCAATGCCTATGAACGCACGCAAATCCTCCCCGTCGTAACGCAACCTATCCTCCTAAGAGAACGTCGGATTTTGACGTATACGTTAACTAGGGCTAAAAATTGTCGTACCAGAAAATGGTTAGCGGCTCGCGAAAGTGACGTACTGTCCCGTTTTCTGTTTTGGGTCCTCTGGTCGGTTAGGATAAGGGCATTTTAGTACGACAGGTACTTAAGGAGTCAGAGAAGGAAAAAGACTTGGGGGTTGATATCACGCCAGACCTGTCTCCTGCAGCACATATCAAGCGGATAACATCAGCGGCATATGCCAGGTTGGCCAACATACGAACGGCATTCAGAAACTTGTGTAAAGAATCATTCAGAACTTTGTATACCACATATGTCAGGCCAATCCTGGAGTATGCAGCCCCAGCATGGAGTCCATATCTAGTCAAGGATAAGACTAAACTGGAAAAGGTTCAAAGGTTTGCCACCAGACTAGTACCCGAGCTGAGAGGTATGAGCTACGAGGAGAGACTACGGGAATTAAACCTCACTTCGCTGGAAGACAGAAGAGTTAGGGGGGACATGATCACCACATTCAAGATTCTGAAGGGGATTGATAGGGTAGATAAAGTCAGTCTATTTAACACAAGGGGAACACGCACAAGGGGACACAGGTGGAAACTGAGTGCCCAAATGAGCCACAGAGATATTAGAAAGAACTTTTTTAGTGTCAGAGTGGTTGACAAATGGAATGCATTAGGAAGTGATGTGGTGGAGGCTGACTCCATACACAGTTTCAAGTGTAGATATGACAGAGCCCGATAGGCTCATGAATCTGTACACCTGTTGATTGACGGTTGAGAGGCGGGACCAAAGAGCCAGAGCTCAACCCCCGCAAACACAACTAGGTGAGTACAACTAGGTGAGTACAGCTGGGACTGGCTTAACTGTCTCAAGTGAACAGCTCCTCAAACAAGAAGATTAACATCTGTCAACCCTTAAAATCTTACGTTAACTTGCGGGTGCCAAATGGGGGAATCTTTTAAGAACAGAATCTGTATTTGACAAAGTGTTTTCCTAACACACAATGTGGGGTTTATTATTCTACACATACTTCTAATGTCTCTCAGGTGTTCACATTCACGTAGATAGTGGTCAAGGCGGTGTCCATCACTCTCACCACAGATTCTACAACTCCGCTGCTCAACTGTTGTTTCCATCCTGAATCTCCATGGATATTTGTATCCAAGATGGATTCTCGCTATTACTGATTCTCTCCCTCGTCCTCCTCCTCTTCGGCCATAATGATTGGGATTGCCAGCTGCAACCATGTTGTACCATCGTACAGATTCACTGGTTTGTGCTTCTATCCTCCTTTCCTCAGTTACCTTGTCACGGTGATGTTGCCTGATAATACCTCTAATTTGTAGTAGAGTCTTGGGTATGAAGTATTCAATATGGTCTCCTTCAGCGCCTTCAGCAGCCAGCACATCTGCTCGTTCATTCCCACATATTCCAACATGGGAGGGGATCCACAGGAACTTGACGACCCTGATTGGTTAGTACTCTCACAGCTCTCTTAATTTCAGCGACTATCGCAAGATTTTCTGCCCGATTTACAACAAGGCTTTGTAGCGCTGCTTTTGAGTCAGTGCAGATCACTGTACCATTAGTGTTTCTTTCAAGGAATTTTAACGCCATAACAATGGCAGTTAGCTCCGCTTGCGTTGAAAAGGCATAGTTCTCAATGCGTGCTTTTTCTTCATTTCTGCGTTGAAAAGCATTATTCCTAATTAGAGTGTGTGCTGCACCAGCCCTGCCATTGACAGGATTAGATGTAGATTTGATCTAGTTCATCTCCGGCTTCTTTATAAATTTCTTCAAGATACTTGTGCCTCATTTCTTGTGGCATCATGTTGGTTTTCTTCCTATTGGGGAGTGTTGTACATGCTGCTATGGCGGTGTGTCCACTCACAGGATGAGTGGCGCTGCCCAATACTGTCACTATGGCGGAGTGTCCACTCACAGGATGAGTGGCGCTGCCCAATACTGTCACTATGGTGGTGTGTCCACTCACAGGATGAGTGGCGCAGCCCAATACTGTCACTATGGTGGTGTGTCCACTCACAGGATGAGTGGCGCTGCCCAATACTGTCACTATGGCGGTGTGTTCACTCACAGGATGAGTGACGCTGCCCAATACTGTCACTATGGCGGTGTGTTCACTCACAGGATGAGTGACGCTGCCCAATACTGTCACTATGGCGGTGTGTCCACTCACAGGATGAGTGGCGCTGCCCAATACTGTCACTATGGCGGTGTGTCCACTCACAGGATGAGTGGCGCTGCCCAATACTGTCACTATGGCGGTGTGTCCACTCACAGGATGAGTGGCGCTGCCCAATACTGTCACTATGGCGGTGTGTCCACTCACAGGATGAGTGACGCTGCCCAATACTGTCACTATGGCGGTGTGTCCACTCACAGGATGAGTGGCGCTGCCCAATACTGTCACTATGGCGGTGTGTCCACTCACAGGATGAGTGACGCTGCCCAATACTGTCACTATGGCGGTGTGTCCACTCACAGGATGAGTGACGCTGCCCAATACTGTCACTATGGCGGTGTGTCCACTCACAGGATGAGTGGCGCTGCCCAATACTGTCACTTTGGCGGTGTGTCCACTCACAGGATGAGTGACGCTGCCCAATACTGTCACTATGGCGGTGTGTCCACTCACAGGATGAGTGACGCTGCCCAATACTGTCACTATGGCGGTGTGTCCACTCACAGGATAAGTGACGCTGCCCAATACTGTCACTATGGCGGTGTGTCCACTCACAGGATGAGTGCCGCTGCCCAATACTGTCACTATGGCGGTGTGTCCACTCACAGGATGAGTGGCGCTGCCCAATACTGTCACTATGGCGGTGTGTTCACTCACAGGATGAGTGACGCTGCCCAATACTGTCACTATGGCGGTGTGTCCACTCACAGGATGAGTGGCGCTGCCCAATACTGTCACTATGGCGGTGTGTCCACTCACAGGATGAGTGACGCTGCCCAATACTGTCACTATGGCGGTGTGTCCACTCACAGGATGAGTGGCGCTGCCCAATACTGTCACTATGGCGGTGTGTCCACTCACAGGATGAGTGACGCTGCCCAATACTGTCACTATGGCGGTGTGTCCACTCACAGGATGAGTGACGCTGCCCAATACTGTCACTATGGCGGTGTGTCCACTCACAGGATGAGTGACGCTGCCCAATACTGTCACTATGGCGGTGTGTCCACTCACAGGATGAGTGGCGCTGCCCAATACTGTCACTATGGCGGTGTGTCCACTCACAGGATGAGTGACGCTGTCCAATACTGTCACTATGGCGGTGTGTCCACTCACAGGATGAGTGACGCTGCCCAATACTGTCACTATGGCGGTGTGTCCACTCACAGGATGAGTGACGCTGCCCAATACTGTCACTATGGCGGTGTGTCCACTCACAGGATGAGTGACGCTGCCCAATACTGTCACTATGGCGGTGTGTCCACTCACAGGATGAGTGGCGCTGCCCAATACTGTCACTATGGCGGTGTGTTCACTCACAGGATGAGTGGCGCTGCCCAATACTGTCACTATGGTGGTGTGTCTACTCACAGGATGAGTGGCGCTGCCCAATACTGTCACTATGGTGGTGTGTTCACTCACAGGATGAGTGGCGCTGCCCAATACTGTCACTATGGCGGTGTGTTCACTCACAGGATGAGTGGCGCCGCCCAATACTGTCACTATGGCGGTGTGTCCACTCACAGGATGAGTGGCGCTGTCGAATACTGTCACTATGTCGGTGTGTCCACTCACAGGATGAGTGGCGCTGTCCAATACTGTCACTATGGCGGTGTGTCCACTCACAGGATGAGTGACGCTGCCCAATACTGTCACTATGGCGGTGTGTCCACTCACAGGATGAGTGACGCTGCCCAATACTGTCACTATGGCGGTGTGTCCACTCACAGGATGAGTGGCGCTGCCCAATACTGTCACTATGGCGGTGTGTTCACTCACAGGATGAGTGGCGCTGCCCAATACTGTCACTATGGTGGTGTGTCTACTCACAGGATGAGTGGCGCTGCCCAATACTGTCACTATGGTGGTGTGTTCACTCACAGGATGAGTGGCGCTGCCCAATACTGTCACTATGGCGGTGTGTTCACTCACAGGATGAGTGGCGCCGCCCAATACTGTCACTATGGCGGTGTGTCCACTCACAGGATGAGTGGCGCTGTCGAATACTGTCACTATGTCGGTGTGTCCACTCACAGGATGAGTGGCGCTGTCCAATACTGTCACTATGGCGGTGTGTCCACTCACAGGATGAGTGACGCTGCCCAATACCGTCAATATGGCGGTGTGTCCACTCACAGGATGAGTGGCGCTGGCCAATACTGTCACTATGGCGGTGTGTCCACTCACAGGATGAGTGACGCTGCCCAATACTGTCACTATGGCGGTGTGTCCACTCACAGGATGAGTGACGCTGCCCAATACCGTCAATATGGCGGTGTGTCCACTCACAGGATGAGTGACGCTGGCCAATACTGTCACTATGGCGGTGTGTCCACTCACAGGATGAGTGACGCTGCCCAATACTGTCACTATGGTGGTGTGTCCACTCACAGGATGAGTGACGCTGCCCAATACCGTCAATATGGCGGTGTGTCCACTCACAGGATGAGTGGCGCTGCCCAATACTGTCACTATGGCGGTGTGTCCACTCACAAGATGAGTGACGCTGCCCAATACTGCCACTATGGCGGTGTGTCCACTCACAGGATGAGTGGCGCTGGCCAATACCGTCAATATGGCGGTGTGTCCACTCACAGGATGAGTGGCGCTGCCCAATACTGTCACTATGGCGGTGTGTCCACTCACAAGATGAGTGGCGCCGCCCAATACTGTCACTATGGCGGTGTGTCCACTCACAGGATGAGTGACGCTGCCCAATACCGTCAATATGGCGGTGTGTCCACTCACAGGATGAGTGGCGCTGCCCAATACTGTCACTATGGCGGTGTGTCCACTCACAAGATGAGTGACGCTGCCCAATACTGTCACTATGGCGGTGTGTCCACTCACAGGATGAGTGGCGCTGGCCAATACTGTCAATATGGCGGTGTGTCCACTCACAGGATGAGTGGCGCTGCCCAATAAACTCGCCCCTCGGGGCAAAATTGAAATTAAATTTGGGAACTTGGGAGGACGAGGGGCATGACGGCCCGGGTGGACCTGTCGGCTCTCCCTGGACGGAAGTCTAATTAGCGCAGGAAGTTAGTTACGCTTCCCTGAGTGGTTTGCTGCATACCTGACCCTTCCTGCAGGGGAGGGCCCTTGCCTCACCACCATCCCTACCTCACGTCAGCCTCCCCTTCCCCTCCCTTACAGGATGCTGGGGTAAAGGGTAGAGAATCTTTGCATCTTACCTTAAGATGTGAACAGCTTATCTCGTTCGTATTCGCTCCCCCCATCGAATGTTGACGTGAAGGGAGAGAGAGGGGGGAGGGGGGGCTGTTGCTTTCATTCCTCCTCCCCTACCTACCACCAGAAGGGGGCACTGGCTCCTCCTCTACTTACCAGAAGGGGGTACTGGCTCCTCCCTTTACCTACCAGAAGGGGGTACTGGCTCCTCCCTTTACCTACCAGAAGGGGGTACTGGCTCCTCCCTTTACCTACCAGAAGGGGGCACTGGCTCCTCCTCTACTTACCAGAAGGGGGTACTGGCTCCTCCCTTTACCTACCAGAAGGGGGCACTGGCTCCTCCCCTACCTACCAGAAGGGGGCACTAGCTCCTCCCCCTACCTACCAGAAGGGGGCACTGGCTCCTCCCCTACCTACCAGAAGGGGGCACTGGCTCCTCCCCTACCTACCAGAAGGGGGCACTGGCTCCTCCCCTACCTACCAGAAGGGGGCACTGGCCCCCCATCCCCTCTCCTTACCCCCTAACACCCCCCACAACCCATCATCGTGGACCCCCTCCGCCAGCCATAAGACATTCCTCGCGCGTAGTGCTGTCGACATTTGAGTTCTGGAGCTTCCCTTTTCGTCGCAGCATTTCCCGTCCTGGAAAATTGAGGACGGTGGGTGGGAGGACCCGGCCCCCCATCCCATCCCTCCCTCCTTGTGGGGGTCCCTTCCGTCCCACGGGACGGTGCCTCCCTACCCTCCCACCCTTCCCACCAAGTCGCCAATTCCCATTCCCTGCGGCTTCCCCGCCTGCGTCCTGACGAAATATTTTACCGAGATATAAAGTTAATGTGATGGCCACACTCTCCCTCGTGGATAGCCATGACATGTCGGGCTATCCACGCCCGACGTGGGGGGCGTGGATAGCCCGTCGGGCTATCCACGCCCGAGCCTACATACGGGACCTCTGTCCCGTATGTAGGCTCTGGTACCCGAGTAGACGGGGCCTGACGGCTGAGTGGACAGCGCTCGGGTGTCATAATCCTAAGGTTCCGGGTTCGATCCCCGGCGGAAACAAATGGGTAGAGTTTTTTTCCCCCTGATGGCCTCTCGTCACCTAGCAGTAAATAGGTACCTGGGAGTTAGACAGCTGCTACGGGTTGCTTCCTTGGGTGAGGGGGGGGTAACAAAAAGGAGGCCTGGTCGAGGACCGGGCCGCGGGGACGCTAAGCCCCGAAATCATCTCAAGATAACGGAGAGAAAGAAGAAGTTGTGGAAACCACCTCCATCGATAATTTCTAAAGCCATACTCGACTAAGGAACCTGGCCTTAAGTAGTTAAGTAGTTACATTATTACTCAATGCAGGTACAACGAGGCTAGTGGGCGGGGCATATAGAGCTGGACCCCACTACTAGGTGAATAATAGGTTCGTACTAGGTGAGTACTAGGTGAGTACTAGGTGAGTACTAGGCGAGTACTAGGCGGGTACTAGACGAGTACTAGGCGAGTACTAGGCGAGTACTAGACGAGTACTAGACGAGTACTAGACGAGTACTAGGTGAGTACTTCCCCCTACACACTAAAAGGAGAAGTACTTTGTTTAGCGAACGGTTTATCCAAGTTATTTTTAGTCGTATAATTTGCATATGACAACAACGTTAAAGGTTTTAAAAGCCCAATTGCGCGCGTAATCCCGGTCTGAGAGCCTCCAGGCGAAGCTCTTGAAGAAGCTTAGCCTGGTCAGCATAAGCTACTAGACGCCGTAAGCTTAGCCTGGTCAGCTTAATCTCCTGGACGTCACCAATACTTCACTGCCCGCCAAACACACACCGAAACTACGACGTTGGTACAACGTTCGAACAAGTTTTAACACTTAACCAGCTATAACAACCAATATAGCAAGTTGTAACAACGTTCTAATACTTCATAAACACGTTAAGCCAAGATGTAACAACTTTATTACAAGTTGTAACAAGCGGAAAATGGAGACAGTTTCGGTTTGTGTTTCCAGGGTGGTGACGTCTCGCTACCCTTAAGATCTCACCTCTCACAGTGACTGGCTGTCTTCTGTTGCTTAGGTACTCCCTTATCCACTGGAGTACCTCCCCCTGTCACTCCTGCCTGCTTCTCCAACTTGTGCTCTAGTCTCTTATGGGGTACTGTGTCAAAGGCTTTCTGGCAATCAAAAAATATGCAGCCTGTCCACTCTTCTACTGTATTTTTTAATTTATATCACCTACTTGTCTTGTGAAGGTTGTGGTTAACCTCAAGGTAACCTTGAGGTTACCTTGCGGTGCTTCCGGGGCTTAGCGTCCCCGCGGCCCGGTCGTCGACAAGGCCTCCTGGGTATATGTTTGGCAATCGGGTCTACCAAACTGTTAAACGGGGTTTGTTAACTGTTAAATGTGTTAAATCAAACTGTTTAATCGCAGTTTGACGAATGAATCACAGCCTGGATGATCAAGTATCCTTTGGAGGCGTTTATCATGTTCTCTCTTGAACACTGTGAGGGGTCGGCCAGTTATGCCCCTTATGTGTAGTGGAAGCGTGTTGAACAGTCTCGGGCCTCTGATGTTGATAGTTCTCTCTTGAACACTGTGAGGGGTCGGCCAGTTATGTCCCTTATGTGTAGTGGAAGCGTGTTGAACAGTCTCGGGCCTCTGATGTTGATAGTTCTCTCTTGAACACTGTGAGGGGTCGGCCAGTTATGTCCCTTATGTGTAGTGGAAGCGTGTTGAACAGTCTCGGGCCTCTGATGTTGATAGTTCTCTCTTGAACACTGTGAGGGGTCGGCCAGTTATGTCCCTTATGTGTAGTGGAAGCGTGTTGAACAGTCTCGGGCCTCTGATGTTGATAGTTCTCTCTTGAACACTGTGAGGGGTCGGCCAGTTATGCCCCTTATGTGTAGTGGAAGCGTGTTGAACAGTCTCGGGCCTCTGATACTGATAGTTCTCTCTTGAACACTGTGAGGGGTCGGCCAGTTATGTCCCTTATGTGTAGTGGAAGCGTGTTGAACAGTCTCGGGCCTCTGATGTTGATAGTTCTCTCTTGAACACTGTGAGGGGTCGGCCAGTTATGCCCCTTATGTGTAGTGGAAGCGTGTTGAACAGTCTCGGGCCTCTGATGTTGATAGTTCTCTCTTGAACACTGTGAGGGGTCGGCCAGTTATGTCCCTTATGTGTAGTGGAAGCGTGTTGAACAGTCTCGGGCCTCTGATGTTGATAGTTCTCTCTCAGAGTACCTGTTGCACCTCTGCTCTTCAACGGGGGTATTCTGCACATCCTGCCATGCCTTCTGGTCTCATGAGGAGTTATCTCTGTACTCACCTAGTTGTACTCACCTAGTTGTGCTTGCGGGGGTTGAGCTCTGGCTCTTTGGTCCCGCCTCTCAACCGTCAATCAACTATGCAGGTTTGGACGTAGTTCCTCTAATATATTCCATGATTAAACAATTATATATCTTTGTCGCCTGGGCTCTAGAAAATATACTTTGAGAAAGTTTTGGCGGTCCCAATAATTTAGATGTTTTGCGGAATGGATTCTGGCAGTAAAAGAGCTTTGCACGTTCTCCAGGTCAGCAATTTCTCCAGCTTTGAATGGGACTGTTAGTGTGCAACAATATTCCACCCAAGAGAAAACTTGTGTCTTGAAAAATCTCATTAATGATTTGACTTCCCTAGTTTGGAAGGTTCTTGTTATCTAACAAGCCATTTTTCTTGCAGTCGTGACAGCTACTTTATTGTGATCTTTAAAGGTAAGGTCATTAGACATGACTACTCGAAGAACTTTGCTGTTGCTTCTCTCTCTCAATAGTGTGGTTTGACTGCGTTTTATATATGTGGTTTCTGTTTTCATATTTTATTTTTTGCCGTAACGGAGTACCTGGAACTTACTTTCAATGACCATCATTTTATTTTCCGTGGCCCAATGAAAGACCTGATTAACATCAGATTGGAGGGTTGCTCCGTCCTTTATATTGTCTAATGTCATAAAAATCCAAGTGATATCTGCAAATGATGATACAGAACTATAGTGGACTCGCTGCCGGCGCCATTGCTAGCTTTGCATCTCTGACATGAGGATGTGAAAAAGTACCCATGTATGCTATCTTGGGGGGGGGAGGGGGAGACATTTCACGGTTGATGCCACGGATTTTACTTTCTTGACTATGACACACTGCGTTCTGTTCGTTAGGAAGTTAAAGATCCATCTCCCTACTTTGCCAGTAATTCCCTTTGTGTGCACTAACTCCATGATCATATTTGCCGAAAAGTTTCACGAAATTTGTGTACAATATATTTGCGTTCTGTTTCTGTGGTATGACGGTCAGGTTATGGTGGTCTAGCAAATGTGAGAGGCATGAGTCTACTGTTTTGACCCCAGCTTCTCTAGACGATTTAATTACATGTGTTTTGTGATGTTAATTCGTATAGCACTCTTTCAAAGATTTTCTTGATGTGTGATAGCAGTGCTATCGGACTATAATTTTTTTACCTCTGCTTTATTCCCTCCTTTATGGAGTGGTGCTATCTGCACTTTTTTTTTACCATGGATAACGTCAGTATCTCCAAAAAGTGTTTAGGGCCTTACTTTGTGATGATTTCAGGGCTCAACGTCCCCGAGGCCCGGTCCGCGACCAAGCCTCCTTATTTTTTATATTTTTGGGCCTATAATAGTATTTTTTGTTTAACCTTTTTTTTATTATTGCAGAATTTTAGGAGTCTAGGCTTAATGCAGAGTGCCTGGGCATGCTGTCTATGGCTACTCAAAGTCCAGTGGGCTTAGGGTGATATCTGATATATGACTCGATATTGATATCACATTCATGAAGAATTCGTTTGGATTGTTGATCTTCAGTGTCATCAGGAGGTTTACTGAAAATAGAGCCATACTGTATCCTCATGATTTCATTCATTTCTTGATTGTAGTTAGGAGCCGGTCGGCCGAGCGGACAGCACACTGTACTTGTGATCCTGTGGTCCTGGGTTCGATCCCAGGCGCCGGCGAGAAACAATGGGCAAAGTTTCTTAAACCTTATGCCCCTGTTACCTAGCAGTAAAATAGGTACCTGGGTGTTAGTCAGCTGTCGCGGGCTGCTTCCTGGGGGTGGAGGCCTGGTCGAGGACCGGGCCGCGGGGACACTAAAAAAAAAGCCCCGAAATCATCTCAAGATAACCTCAAGATAGTCTGTAAAAGTTCCGTCACCCTTGTGCAAGGGCCATACGCTAGATGTAGTTTTTATTCTAAGTTTTGCAAAAAGAGAAGAAATATTTTGATTTTCATTCAATGTCAGTGATGGCTTTTTTTTCTCTCTCTGTCTCTCTATCTTTCTCTCTCTCTCTCTCTCTCTCTCTCTCTCTCTCTCTCTCTCTCTCTATCTTTCTCTCTCTCTCTCTCTCTCTCTCTCTCTCTCTCTCTCTCTCTCTCTCTCTCTCTCTCTCTCTCTCTCTCTCTCTCTCTCTCTCTCTGTCTCTCTGTCTCTCTCTGTCTCTCTCTGTCTCTCTCTGTCTCTCTCTGTCTCTCTCTGTCTCTCTCTCTCTCTGTCTCTCTCTCTCTCTTTGTCTCTCCGGGATTTTACACGAATCTTGCAGCTTTAGTTCGAGTGCTTCGATTTCTCTACATAACCTTCCTTGTCGTTCTTGGGATAGGGCGAGGCAGCTGAGTAGCTGTGTTATTGGTTTTCTTCACTCTAGTGGGAACGCTGTTTCTCTCTCTCTCTTAGTGGCATAAGACTGGAAGATATATTTTTTTTTTTTAGATATATACAAGAGTTGTTACATTCTTGTAGAGCCACTAGTACGCGTAGCGTTTCGGGCAGGTCCCTGGAATACGATCCCCGCCGCGAAGAATCGTTGTTACAACCAAGTACACATTTTACTGTTGAGTTAAACAGAGGCTACAGTTAAGGATTTGCGCCCAGTAAATCCTCCCCGGCCAGGATACGAACCCATGACAGCGCTCGCGGAACGCCAGGCGAGTGTCTTACCACTACACCACGGAGACTGGTGCCTAGGATATATGCCTAGTGCCACTGTGCCTACACTCTCTCCACACCCTTGTTTAGCCTTGCATTTGTGAGGCAAGATGTACCATCTCTCAATACGTTCTGGTGTGTGTTACAACTTCCATTCTCCTCCTCTTTGGGAGCCGGTCGGCCGAGCGGACAGCACATTGGACTTGTCATCCTGTGGTCCTGTGTTCGATCCCAGGCGCCAGCGAGAAACAATGGTCAGAGTTTCTTTCACCCTATGCCCCTGTTACCTAGCAGTAAAATAGGTACCTGGGTGTTAGTCAACTGTCACGGGCTGCTTCCTGGGGGTGGAGGCCTGGTCGAGGACCGGGCCGCGGGGACACTAAAAAGCCCCGAAATCATCTCAAGATAACCTCTACCAGCCTCTTTCTCGCAATCTTTCTTATCACCTTGCATGTTATGGTAAGGGACTTTGCCTGTAGTTCAGTGATTCCTATCTGTGTCTCTGCTTGGATTTTGGAACTACATTTCAACATTCTGGTAGGTTTCCAATTTGCAGTGACCTATTGTATATCATAGAAAGTGGTAAGCACAGTGCTGATGCTTCACCTATTAATATCCATGGTGAAATTCTGTCTGGACCAGCAGCCTTTGTTATGGACAGTTCCAGCAGATGCCTACTGACCTCATCTCTGGTAATGTCAAATTCCTTCTGTACTGCTTGCTTTAGCACCGTCTTCCTCAGTTTGGGCACATGTCCTTGTTCTATTATGAAGTCCTCCTGAAATCTCTAGTCGAGATCCTCACACACCTCTTTGTCATTCACAATGAGTCTGTCCTCCCCATTTCTAAGTTTCATTACCTGTTCCTTCTCTGTTGTTTCCCTCCTGCTGTGGCTGTGAAGCAGTTTGGGTTGGGTTTAGTTTATCTGCGATGTCGGTTCCATGCTGCCTTTTTGCTTGGCTTCTCACACTGAAGAATTCATTCGTGGCTCTTTGGTCTCTCTCTCTTCGCTTTCTAATATTCGGTTATTTCATTAGCTGCTACACGCCCTTGTAGCAGGGCGTGTAGCAACTTAGAGTTAGCAACCAACTTAGCAACCAAGACTTAGACCTTGTACGTAATTTGTTACAGCCTTCATTAAGCAATGAAATCCTTGTTTGTATTTCTTTCATTTTCAACCGGGACAAACTTGTCTATTGCTTCTTGACTCTAATGGTGATGGAGTCCATCATGTCTTGGACAAGGCTTTTCTCTCAATTTTGCTTTCTGTAGTATTCCAGTTAGAAAATTCTCTCATCTCACCTTAGCTTCCTTTTCACTTTACCAGCCTCTTTGCCTTTTGATATCTTACTGGAGTAAGCTATCCTTGCTTCCACCAGATCCTCAAATGTCAATACACTGTGGCCATTCATTCCCACGGGGCGTCCAGTATGACTTCCCTTATATCTGGCTCGTTCAGTGTGGATATCAGGTCAAGTCTGGCGGGTTGGTCATTACCGTGCATTCTTGTGGGGTCCCCTGACATACTTGGAAAGTTCCTCGTTGACTTGCCCAATAGTTTAGCTCTCCGTATTCACCTAGTTGTGCTTTGGGGGGGTTGAGCTCTGCTCTTTCGGCCCGCCTCTCAACTGTTAATCAACTGTTACTAACTACTTTTTTTTCACACACACACACACACACACACATACACACACACACACACACACACACACACACACACACACACACACACACACACACACACATCTCCAGGAAGCAGCCCGTGACAGCTGTCTAACTCCCAGGTACCTATTTACTGCTAGGTAACAGGGACACCAGGGTGAAAGAAACTCTGCCCATTTGTTTCTGCCGGCCCTGGGAATCGAACCCCGGACCACATGACTACGTATCAAGCGTGCTGTC
Source organism: Procambarus clarkii (assembly GCF_040958095.1). Classification (NCBI taxonomy): domain Eukaryota; kingdom Metazoa; phylum Arthropoda; class Malacostraca; order Decapoda; family Cambaridae; genus Procambarus; species Procambarus clarkii. The sequence continues at coordinate 22,779,704 of NC_091207.1, read as the reverse complement.
CCATGTGTGTGTGTGTGTGTGTGTGTGTGTGTGTGTGTGTGTGTGTGTGTGTGTGTGTGTGTGTATGTGTGTGTGTATGTGTATGTGTATGTGTATGTGTATGTGTATGTGTATGTGTATGTGTGTGTGTGTGTGTGTGTGTGTGTGTGTCGAAGACCATCAAGATTATAATTTAATATCTATTAACGCCATTCAACCAGGCTGTTGGTGTTTGCATAAGTGCTGCAACTGTTGCCTTAATGGTGTTATCTTAGAGGTTATCTTAGATGATTTCGGGGCTTTTTTTTTTTTTTAGTGTCCCCGCGGCCCGGTCCTCGACCAGGCCTCCACCCCCAGACAGCTGACTAACACCCAGGTACCTATTTTACTGCTAGGTAACAGGGGCATAGGGTGAAAGAAACTCTGCCCATTGTTTCTCGCCGGCGCCCGGGATCGAGCCCGGGACCACAGGATCACAAGTCCAGCGTGCTGTCCGCTCGGCCGACCGGCTCCAGTGTTAGAGTCTTGGCCACGTCGTCTTAGATGATGGGGGGGGGGGCGCATCTCCCCCCTATATCACATGACTTATTAACACAGAACAATAAATTCAGGAGAACGTGAAGGATCTGTGAAGGAGTATTGAAGCCGTACGATGAAATCGAACCTTTCTGTTTGCTTCAGGAGTCCGGAGACGCGGGTTCGATTCCATCGTGGGGCTTCGATATTGATTCATCCGGGCACTGTCTTGCGAGGTGAAGTATGCAGCAGACACTGCACCAGTGACGCAGCAGACAAGCAGACAGACGCGTGGTGGGTGAGTCCTGGTGGGACTCATCCACCAGGCGTCACCCCCACACAAGCGGGACTCACCCACCAGGGGTCACCCACACACAAGCGGGACTCACCCACCAGGCGTTACCCACACACAAGCGGGACTCACCCACCAGGCGTCACCCACCAGGCGTCAGTCCCCAGACGTCACCCAGTAGGCGTCACCCAGCAGACGTCAGCCACACACAAGCGGCCTTAACCCTTACCCAAGTTTGAATAATGGAAGTGTTTGGGGAGGGTGACGAGTTCTTAATGACGCCGGCCGTCGACCTCAGGCCGCTGATGATCCAAGTTTAAAGATGGAGAGTTGA
>NC_091207.1:22738583-22773583 GCF_040958095.1 Procambarus clarkii | reverse complement strand
AATTCTGAGGAAATTTTTCAATTGAATTCTGATGAAATTTTTAAATGGAATTCTGAGGAATTTTTTAAATGGAATTCTGAGGAAATTTTTAAATGGAATTCTGAGGAAATTTTTAAATGGAATTCTGAGGAAATTTTTAAATGGCATTCTTAGGAAATTTTTAAATGGAATTCTGAGGAAATTTTTAAATGGAATTCTGAAGAAATTTTTAAATGGAATTCTGAGGAATTTTTTCTATGGAATTCTGAGGAAATTTTTAAATGGAATTCTGAAGAATTTTTTAAATACTAAATGTCTACCTGGTTTCCCCAGTTCCCACAGTACATAAAGATATACATTATATCAAATTCCACAATTTGTACACTGTTAACTCTTATATTAAAAAGTTACTTTCTAATATTCAAAGACATAAGTATTCTCAAATTAGTTTCACTTCATGTTTACGAACAACTTCACTCTTGGCAACTGTTTAAGTCTTAAGACATAGAGATCCTTCAACCTTTGACCTCAGATCCGGTGCTGTCTATCTTTCTACTATGTGTTCGAACTGTGATGTTCGAACACATGGGAAAACACCTCACGGCACCTTTAAACACCGTATTTGTGAACTAATGGATATTTCTTACCGCACAGGGGCCAGATTCACGAAGCAGTTACGCAAGTACTTACGAACGTGTACATATTTCCTCAATCTTTGACGGCTTTGGTTACATTTATTAAACAGTTTACAAGCATGAAAACTTGCCAATCAACTGTTGTTATTGTTATAAACAGCCTCCTGGTGCTTCGGAGCTCATTAACTGTTTAATAATTGTAAACAAAGCCATCAAAGACTGAGAAAAGATGTACAGGTTCGTAAGTGCTAGCGTAACTGCTTCGTGAATCTGCCCCCACCCCCCTGGTTTGCTTCTTAAGGCAAGTTCCTTCCTCTGCTCTCCGAGATCACTGTGAGGAATTGATGGCCACCCTTTCACAAACAGTGATTTCGCTCTTCTGTTTTCCTTAGTTAATAATAATTATTTAGGAACAGTACATACATAGTTGCAGCGTTACAGTACAAACATTCTGTTAGATTTAAAGATAGAGGTAGTACATACAATACCTAAAGCCACTAGGACGCATAGCGTTTCAGGCAAAAGTTCGACCCGGTCGGGAGGGAGTCGGTCGGCCGAGCGGACAGCACGCTGGACTTGTGATCCAGTGGCCCCGGGTTCTATCCCGGGCGCCGGTAAGAAACAATGGGCAGAGTTTCTTTCACCCTATGCCTCTGTTACCAAGCAGTAAAATAGGTACCTTGGGTGTTAGTCAGCTGTCACGGGCTGCTTCCTGGGGGTGGAGGCCTGGTCGAGGACCGGGCCGCGGGGACACTAAAGCCCCGAAATCATCTCAAGATAACCTCAAGATAACCTGATCCGTCTCGCACGAACGAACTCATGAGCAGGATCGAAGCCTCAGGTGAACGCTTCGAAGCCCTCGACTCAGTCGTTGACGCAATTATTGACGTCGTCTTTGATGCATGTCGTTGAGGTCTCTTACTGATGTTGATCTTTGTATATATCTTTGTACTCTACTTTTGTATGTGGTTCAATTTAGGATTTAAAATTTGCGACTGTGTTAAGTCATTTAATGATGTGAATAGTTTTGATGTTATGGTTTGGTCTCATCTGCCGTTTTTTTTTTTTTTTGTTTTAGCGGTGAAGATCTGGTTAGGACTCCTTCTCTGTTATTTTACAGGAACTGAAGAATGTGTGTCTTTTCACTTATTATAGTTTTCTGCTTTTTCTCTGTCTCTGTCTGTCTCTCTCTGTCTCTCTGTCTCTCTCTCTGTCTCTCTCTCTGTCTCTCTCTCTGTCTCTCTCTCTCTCTCTCTCTCTCTCTCTCTCTCTCTCTCTCTCTCTCTCTCTCTCTCTCTCTCTCTCTCTCTCTCTTCTCTCTCTCTCTCTCTTCTCTCTCTCTCTCTCTCTTCTCTCTCTCTCTCTCTCCTCTCTCTCCTCTCTCTCCCTCCCCTCCCCCCCTCCCACTCGTCCACTACTTAATGCTGGCACCATGATCACTAATCTCTGGGAGGCAGCAGGTGAGAATTGCTCGTTCCCTGACCAATTACCTATTGGTTGATGGTGATTAGTATTAGACTACACCTCCCCCCCCTCCCCTTCCATCTGGCCACTCTTCCCAGCCCCCCCCCCCCGTTCCAGCCTGTGGGAGTTGACCCTTCAGTGGTACCCCTGCTTGTTCCACGGACCGTCGTGGCAATTAGAGGTAGTTTGGCACGTGTAGTAACGTAAATGGTACATATTGAGCAATCAGGCGGACCAGTTATGTTACATATACTTATTTACATATAGTATAGATATGTAACTGCAACATAAGTGATCAAATCTCTTTATTCGTCTGTCTGTCCATAGTTGGAGGTCAAAGGCTCAGGTCTAGCCGCACTAAAATGTCAAAACTTATTAGTTTATCTTGTAGAAATATACACACTATTATCCACTGAATTCGGGAAAATGAACATAAAATATTATGCTATTGTTACTTTGGTCGTAATGGCATGAAACAAACGATCCTTCCATTGCTTCAAAGAGCTGTCTCAAATCCCCATTTTGTTTTTAATTCAAAGCAAATGGATAACTATTCTGTTTTATTAATGTTTCGCATTGCCCAAGCTCCTCTCACCAGAGGGCCACCCACACGGCAGTGGTGGACAAAGTGACACTGTGCCAGGTGTGACAAAGTGGCACTGTGCCAGGTGTGACAAAGTGGCACTGTGCCAGGTGTGACAAAGTGACACTGTGCCAGGTGTGACAAAGTGGCACTGTGCCAGGTCTGACAAAGTGGCGCTGTGCCAGGTCTGACAAAGTGGCACTGTGCCAGGTCTGACAAAATGGCACTGTGCCAGGTCTGACAAAGTGGCACTGTGCCAGGTCTGACAAAGTGGCACTGTGCCAACAAAGTTGTTGCAACAGCTCTTGTGGCACTCCACTCCTTCCCTCTACTCTGATATCTCTCACCGTAACTCATTGTTCCCCGCCTGAGAGATACTCCCCCCCACCAACTGTATGACATTCCCCTCCCCCCCCCCCCCCAGGGCTGTGTAGGAGCCTGTTGTGCAGGGCAGTGATACTACTCTCCGCCATCCCAGGAATATGCAGTCAACCTAGCTCTTTCTTGTTAGTGTTCTGTCGTCATTTAGTATAGAGGAAGGGAAGGGAATTATCAGAGGGGAAAGCGCCATCTTATCTTGAGGTTATCTTGAGATGATTTCGGGGCTTTAGTGTCCCCGCGGCCCGGTCTTCGACCAGGCCTCCACCCCCAGGAAGCAGCCCGTGACAGCTGACTAACACCCAGGTACCTATTTTACTGCTAGGTAACAGGGGCATAGGGTGAAAGAAACTCTGCCCATTGTTTCTCGCCGGCGCCTGGGATCGAACCCAGGACCACAGGATCACAAGTCCAGCGTGCTGTCCGCTCGGCCGACCGGCTCGGCCATTAAGCCATTACGACTATATAGCACTGGGAAGGGGTCAGGATAAGGATTTGGGATGGGACGGGTGGAAAAGGAATGGTGCCCAACCACTTGTGGACGGTCGGGGATTGAACGCCGACCTGCATGAAGCGAGACCGTCGCTCTACCGTCCAGCCCCAAGTGGTTGGGTCATGAGAAATAATTGGGTTGTAAAACCGGATTTTTTCATCGTCAAAACCAAGGCGATGTTTGGATTTAAACAATTGAGCTGCTCTAAATGGTTTTGTTAGTGGTGATGACCTTTGTGGCAGCGGTTCTTGTCTCCCACTGTTCTTGCTGGTTGACTAAACAATACACAGGTCATGACAATGTACAAGTCTTCTCTCTTTTCAGCGAAGTGTGTGTGTTTGTGTGTGTGTGTGTGTGTGTGTGTGTGTGTGTTTTGAACCCCCTCTTTTTTAGCAGTTCATTGTTCAGTGTACTGACTCCTGACCTATTTTTTCCTTTATCATATCTACTAAATCTCTCCTCTCTCTCTCTCTCTCTCTCTCTCTCTCTCTCTCTCTCTCTCTCTCTCTCTCTCTCACTCTCACTCTCATGTTTGTAACTCATTTTCTATGTATGTGCTTTTACCTGAATTAACATATTTTGTTTTTATTGAGTAAGCAGCCCGCATCACCTGCCTAACTCCCAGGTACCTATTAATGGTAAGGCAACTGAGTCGTGTACGTAATTACCTAAGTGTAGTTACAGGATGAGAGCTACGCTCGTGGTGTCCCGTCTTCCCAGCACTCTTTGTCGTATAACGCTTTGAAACTACTGACGGTCTTGGCCTCCACCACCACCTCACTTAGCTTGTTCCAACCGTCTACCACTCTGTTTGCAAAAGAAAACTTTCTAATATTTTTTTCGGCATCTTTGTCTCCTTATCTCGAATCTGTGTCCTCTTGTTCGTGAAGTTGCTGGCTTCAGGAATTCGTCTTTGTCTATTTGGTCGATTCCTGTTAGTATTTTGTAAGCGGTGATCATGTCGCCTCTTTTTCTTGTATTTTCTAGCTTTGGCATATTTAACGCCTCTTCGTAACTCTTGCTTTTCAGTTCCGGAAGCCATTTTGTAGCATGTCTTTGCACCTTCTCCAGTTTATTGATGTGCTTCTTGAGATTTGGGCACTATACAACTGCTGCATATTAAAATTTTGGTCTCACAAATGTCATGAACAAATTCTTCAGTATTTCACCATTCATATAATTAATTTAATTAATTAATTAAATTTAAAGCAAGTCTGAAGTTGGAAAGCGACGCAGACACTCCTCTCACAATGTTCTTTAAGTGTTCCTCTGGCGACAGTTTACTATCCCAAACCAAAATATCCAAATATGCGTGTGTGCGTGTGCGTGTGTGCGTGTGTGCGTGTGTGTGTGTGTGTGTGGGCTCGTTTGTATAACGCTTTTAAGTGTACATGTCCACATGATGTATGTACAATCCTAAGGAACAGCATCACTATTCAATGACTGTTGCATTTATGAGAGCAGCCGGCGAGTGGAGGATGGGAGGTAGGATTGAATGTCGGCGCCTGGTGTGACCCGGGTTGACCTGCTGGCCCTCAAGATCAACCCGGGACGCCCCCTCCTCTATCCCCCATCATCATTGCCTAACCGCTACATGTTCCTCTGGTACCTCTGGAGACGTCCGTCGTCTCAATCCAGATTTCGGGAGCGGATTCGTCTAGTGACGCGTCTCTCTTCAATCCGGATTTGTGTGAGTGACTCCCTCTGTTGACGTTTTTGTTTTCAATCCGGATTTCTTGGGCGAATCCGTCTAGTGACGCGTCTCTTTCCAATCCGGATTTGTGTGAGTGACTCCCTCTGTTGACGTTTTTGTTTTCAATCCGGATTTAGGGGGCGAACCCGTCTAGTGACGCCTCTCTCTTCAATCTGGATTTGTGAGAGTGACCCCCTCTGTTGACGTTTTCAATCCGGATTTCTTGGGCGAATCCGTCCACTGACGCTCGTCTCTTCAAATCCGGATTTGGTAAACATTTATTATTGTTGTTTTTTCTCTCTAAAGGTTCAGGGAGCCGGAACCACTAGAGGTCAAGGCTTTCCGTAAATAATTTAGACAAGTCACTCCCATCACCAACTTTGTGCGCCGTAAAGACAACAGTAAGTTCCCAGTTTAAGCAAAACTTCTGCTCTGTGACACGACTGAAACTGCCCCCTTGCAGCTTGTTGACCTTTGACCTCTCTTTATCGGATCACCGGCGATTCACCCCCCCCCCACCCCGTCTCCTCTCCGAGGCTAAGGTCCTCGAGGTTGACCTCAAGTGTCACGTGTTACCACTTGACCTTCTGCTTGAGGTGGACCTTGAGTGCCTGCCTTGTTGACGTCAGGTCATGTACACAGTGTCTCAAATAGAAGGAGAAGAAGAAGAAGGGAAGAAATATAGATAAAAGGAAGGGAAGGGAACTATCAGGGGGAAAGCGCCAAGTCATTACGACTATATAGCACTGGGAAAGGGTCAGGATAAGGATTTTGGGAGGGGACGGGGGAGGGAGGAAAGGAGTGGTACCCAACCACTTGGACGGTCGGGAATTGAACGCCGACCTGCATGAAGCGAGCCCGTCGCTCTACCGTCCAGCCCAAGTAGTTGAGCATATAGATGAAAGGAGAAAAAGTAAAAAAATTACAATTGATAATAATAAATCATAAAAATAGAAACTCAATTACACAGTCGAAACCCCAACCTTCTGCGTCACGCAACAGCCAGCCTCCTCTCTGCGTCACGCAACATCTAGCCTCCCCTCTGCGTCACGCAACATCTAGCCGCCTCTCTGCGTCACGCAACATCTAGCCGCCTCTCTGCGTCACGCAACATCTAGCCGCCTCTCTGCGTCACGCAACATCTAGGCTCCCCTCTGCGTCACGCAACATCTACCCTCCTCTCTGCGTCACGCAACAGCCTCGACTCCTAGCACAGTTTTTAATTAAATGCGGTGTGCTCTAGGGAGAGATAGAGAAGAGAGCCGGGTCGTAGGAGCTAGAACCTGCGTCATCTGTGTTGACACACCTGCAAGGCAGCCCTGAGAGAGACAGAGAGACAGAGAGACAGAGAGACAGAGAGACAGAGAGACAGAGAGACAGAGAGACAGAGACACAGAGAGACAGAGACACAGAGAGACAGAGACACAGAGAGACAGAGACACAGAGAGACAGAGACACAGAGACACAGAGAGACAGAGACACAGAGACACAGAGACACAGAGACACAGAGAGACAGAGACACAGAGACACAGAGACACAGAGACACAGAGACACAGAGACACAGAGAGACAGAGACACAGAGACACAGAGACACAGAGAGACAGAGAGAGAGAGAGAGAGAATATTATCACCAAAATTCTAAACGCCAAAAGCATCGTTCAGAAGAACACCAAACGGTCGCTTTCATTGGCCAGTTTTAAGAATTTTTGGGGGTTTTTGTTTTAGTTAAACACTTGCACGCTACAGAGGGGAGTACGACACACAGTTTAAAATTAGGAGACGTTGTTACACCGTGTGACCAGCACGCTGGGGAGATGTGAGGTAAAGTATTGCGGGTTCACTCTTTTATGCTCTTGATAAACACCTTGAAAATAATGTTTTTGCTCTTAAGTTTTTAAGTTTTTCACACACACACACTCACTCACTCACTCACTCACTCACTCACTCACTCACTCACTCACTCGCTCGCTCGCTCGCTCACTCACTCACTCACTCACTCACTCACTCGCTCGCTCGCTCACTCTCTCACTCACACTCACTCTCTCACTCACACTCACTCACTCACTCACTCACTCACTCACTCACTCACTCACTCACTCACTCACTCACTCACTCACTCACTCACTCTTGGGGGCCTGACGGCTGATCTCCGAACCCTAATCTTAGGGTCCGGGGATCGATCACCGGCGATGGTGAAAACAAATGGGCAAAGTTTCATTCACCCTGATGCTCCTGTTCACCGAGCAGTAAATAGGTACCTAGGAGTTAGACAGCGGCTACGGGCTGCTTCCTGGGGGAGTGTGTGTGTGTGAGTGCGTGGAAAAAAAAATAATCAGTTGATTGATTGACAGTTAAAAGGCGGGCCCAAAGAGCCGGAGCTCAACCCCCGCAAGTCTCTCCACCTCTCTCTAACCTCCATCAACTCTACCCAGCTCCAGGAATTTGTTCCACCCTATGGAAGAAGGTAGATGTTGTTGTTTAAGATTCGCTACTCGGAACAAAGCTCAAAGTAGCACGGGCCATGGTGAGCCCGAACTAGAAGGTAGATGCTGTTCCAGTACACAAATATTAGAGTAGTTCAATGGTGGGTAACTAAAGACCAGGGCCCAGATTCACGAAAGCACTTACGCAAGCACTTACGAACGTGTACATCTTTCCTCAATCTTTGACGGCTTTGGTTACATTTATTAAACAATTTACAAGCATGAGAACTTGCCAATCAACTGTTGTTATTGTTATAAACAGCCTCCTGGTGCTTCGGAGCTCATTAACTGTTTAATAATTGGAAACAAAGCCGCCAAAGATGGAGAAAAGATGTACAGGTTCGCAAGTGCTTTCGTGAATTTGGCCCCTGTGTCACTACTCTCCACGACTGGTCAATGCTCTTGAGACCTTAACCTCTGAGCAAATGACATGATTGGCGCCATTTCTGGCTCATCAACGGTTACAATGTGCTCGACAGTATGGTCTTAGAAGAAGTCCCTTTGCTGCTGCTCTCTTGTTAAATCTCTCCACTAAATGGCATCAGTCACTGGCAGAGTACAAGATCAGCAGTGTTGGTGCTCTAGACATAGCAGGTGTGTTTAGTCAGGTCTGGCGGGACTCTGGAGTACTGCTCAACCTCCTTGTACGAGATATCTGAGGTGTTACTTTACTGCTAGTAAAGGTTTACCTTCAAGAACAGACTCTGAGAGTGTAGTCGTCAATGGGGCTGAATCAGAGGCACTTTAGTTGGGTCAAGGGCACCACAGGGTACGGCAGGGGTACCACAGGGCACTGCAGGGGTACCACAGGGCACCACAGGGTACCATAAGGTTCTACAGTGTACCACAGGATTCCACAGTGTACCACAAGATTCCACAGGGTTCCACAGGGTTCCACAGGGTACCACAGGTTGCCACAGGGTTCCACAAGGTTCCATAGGGTACCACAAGGTTCCACAGGGTACCACACGGTTCCACAGGGTTTCACAGAGTACCACAGGGTTCCACAGGGTACCACAATGTTCCACAAGGTACCACAGGGGTACCACAAGATTCCACAGGGTACCAAAAGATTCCACAAGGTTCTGTTGACCAAACCACAGCTCAGAATATTCAAGTACCTTCATTGAGACAATAAGATACATCTCAGAGGGACAGAGTAGCTTTGGCTAGTTCTACCCTAACCCATCAGAAGATGGAGAAGCGGCGAGGTTTCTATCCCTCCTGGACCATCATCAGGTCATATGTGCCTGGATAACGGTCCAGGACTCACAAGATAACGGTCCAGGACTCACAAGATAACGGTCCAGGACTCACAAGATAACGGTCCAGAACGGACCGAAACGTGGTTGCTTCACCATCTTCTGACTTACGATTTGGTTATCATAACTTCAGCCCCGTTATCGTGACTCGTCGTCTATATTACGCTGTGTTACTTGACTTAGTTTACTTGGGTTTACCTTATGAAAGAGTATAGTAAGAAATCAATTAGACCTTTGTTTAGTTCACGCACTTATTACGCGTCTTGTAAACTATGTGCTGCCTCTCCCAACAGCGGTTAAATAATTAATGCAGCAAATACAATACGAATACATCAATACAATCCACAATTCACCACTCTAGAAATTCATCTTAAACTAAATCCACTACAGTCGTGAAAGTGCTCAGACTCCTCCTCCACCAAGAGACCTGACTCTGTCAGCACAGTCTGAACTATTAACTTCAAAGTCCAACTCGTACCTTACCAGAGGTCTGCACGGGACCCAGGCTGTCACACGGACTCGCCTCACATTGGTGGATGGCATCCTGGATGGATGGATGAGAGCCTAGTGGGTGTTCTGACGCTGGACTTGTGTGCCAATGCAGACAAGGACCAGGATCAAGTCATGCAGACAAGTCCAACGTCATAGGCACTGACGCTGGACTTGTGTGTATGACTTGGTCCAGTCCTCAGTGCCGCTGACATCCAGCTTCTGCAGGTAGAGGCATTCCTCTTTCAGTCAACATCTTTCTTGTATACAAAGCTGATTCTACTGCCTTTGCCTCCCCCCCGTTCGTAGAGTACAAGCTATTTTCACCCCTTCTGGGCCCCGCGAACCATCCTCTTCCCGCCAGAACTAGCCTCGGAGGCCCTCTCACAAGTGTTACCCCAATACCCCAACCTGTCCCTAGCACGTGCCGATGACCTGGTAGCTGAAATGATCTTCCACAAATTAATGTTTGCAGAGGATGCAAAATGAGAATAATCAGAGCAGAAAGGGATTGCATCACCCTCCATGGGAACCATGACACAGTACACAGGTACCCATAGAAATAACAACTAGGCTTTTTAACTCTGCCAAAATGCAAATTTCTTAGAACCTCATAACGGCCGAAAGTTATGAGGTCTAAGAAAATAAATATTCTAGCTAGTTCTTCGCTCTACAAGTGAACTCACAAGCCCCCCCCCCTCCCCCACCTCTTCTGTAGAGCCAGTCTCACAAGCTCTATTATGAGTAATATTGACTCTGTGAGTGACTCTGTCTCTTAAGGCTGTACTCCTAGAGACTAACCAATCCCATGTCACCGTTTGACAGAAAATTAATGAGTGTGCGGGTTAGGAGTTCTTGACACCTGTTCAACTTGGCTGTTAATGGCCAGTGGGATTACTTCTTCTTCTAGCAGCGTCTGGGATGCTCTAAGACGCAGGTTCGAATCCTCGTCACGGCCCTTGTGGATTTGTTGTTGTTCTTGACAGTAGGAGCAGTTTGCATGACGGGTTTGTCCTCTCGATGACTGCACCGGTACACATGTTGGGAGACAAGATTATGTTGACGATGATAAGAGTTCCAAAGGTGCTTGTTGTGTTGTGGTGTAAATAGAGGAGCGGCGACTGAAACAGAGGTGTGTGTTGGGGGGAGACTTGTCGCACAAGACAACACATATATGACTTATTGCTTACAGTCACTAATTTGCTTATAAATAAGTACATATATGACATAATCCAAGCTATATTTTATTCAAGGCACTAACTTTTTCTTTCAGTTTTATTAAACAATAGAGATTTTATACAAAATTTGACAATATTCTGAGTTACTTTACAATTTATTTAAATATTTTAATTTGTTTTATTATTTTTTATAAAACTGTAATATCAATATAGGTATAGCTTCAGTACTAATTGTAATATCTTAACATACTAAGAAGATTAGGTTAGGTTGTGGTTTTCTATTCAACTTTTCAAGATAAACTCAAATATTCACAATAAATAAGTATGTCACATATGCACTTATTCATAAGCAAGATATTGACTATAAACAAGTGCGAGAACGGGTTGGTCGCACCGTCGGCCGAGCCGGTCGGCCGAGCGGACAGCACGCGGGACTTGTGATCCTGTGGTCCTGGGTTCGATCCCAGGCGCCGGCGAGAAATAATGGGCAGAGTTTCTTTCACCCTATGCCCCTGTTACCTAGCAGTAAAATAGGTACCTGGGTGTTAGTCAGCTGTCACGGGCTGCTTCCTGGGGGTGGAGGCCTGGTCGAGGACCGGGCCGCGGGGACACTAAAAGCCCCGAAATCATCTCAAGATAACCTCAAGATAACCGTAGGACGGTGTGTTGTGTTTATGGCGTCAGCTGATCCTTGGTGCTGCGACGGGGCAGGCAGTTGTTCTCTGTGTTTAGCTGTTGGTGGCGGCAGGTATATATGTGGCCTCTTGACACCTTTCGTACCCACGCCCAGGCCAGGGGCCAGATTCACGAAAGCAGTTACGCAAGCACTTACGAACGTGCACATCTTTCCCCCAATCTTTGACGGCTTTGGTTACATTTATTAAACAGTTTACAATCAAAAACTTCCCATTCAACTGTTGTTATTGTTATAAACAGCCTCCTGGTGCTTCGGAGCTCATTAACTGTTTAATAATTGGAAATAAAGCCGCCAAAGATTGAGAAAAGATGTGCAAGTTCGTAAGTGCTTGCGTATGTGCTTTCGTGAATCTGGCCCCTGGGCACGAAATCTGACGGCTGTATCTAGGCTTAGTACACCACACCCTATAATACAGTGGTGGATATGTTATACAGACTCTGTTATACAGACTCCGTTGGAGGGACTCTATTATAAAAGCTCTGTCATAGAGGCTTTGTTATAGAGGTTCTGTTAGAAAGACACTCGTCTACGGGTCCGATTACAGAGACTTTGCTATCGAGGTTCTTTTACAGAGGCTCTCTTATACATGCTCTATTATAATGCTCGGTTATAAAGGCTCTATTATACACCGTTTGTGCTACTGTAATATACAGTACTTGTAATCTTACGGGCTATTCATGCCCGTGCCACCTCTTGATTGATGAAGATTAAACCAACCCAACAAGAGTAATCATCCACAGCCCCGCTCCTGTGCCAGGCAAGTCCACAACGGGCTCACCATAGCCCGTGCTACTTTGGAAACTTTTGTTCCGAGTAGTTGAATCTGAAACAACAGTAATCATCAGTGTAATTTCAACAGTGGTTCAGTACACACGGTTAAGAGGAACCTTAACCACACGACGTGTACAGTTCCAAACGATCCCCAATCGCTTCAGCTTCGACACAGAGCAGACAGTCAGACTCCATGCGCATCGAGCCGCTGCACGCTCTCGTCCCGCACTCGGTTCTCTGCTCTGCTGCACTCAGTTCTCTGCTCTGCTGCACTCAGTTCTCTGCTCTGCTGCATTCAGTTCTCTGCTCTGCTGCACTCAGCTCTCTGCTCTGCTGCACTCAGTTCTCTGCCCTGCTGCACTCAGCTCTCTACTCTGCTGCACTCAGTTCTCTGCTCTGCTGCACTCAGTTCTCTGCTCTGCTGCACTCAGTTCTCTGCTCTGCTGCACTCAGTTCTCTGCTCTGCTGCACTCAGTTCTCTGCTCTGCTGCACTCAGCTCTCTGCTCTGCTGCACTCAGTTCTCTGCTCTGCTGCACTCAGTTCTCTGCTCTGCTGCACTCAGTTCTCTGCTCTGCTGCACTCAGTTCTCTGCTCTGCTGCACTCAGTTCTCTGCTCTGCTGCACTCAGTTCTCTGCTCTGCTGCACTCAGCTCTCTGCTCTGCTGCACTCAGTTCTCTGCTCTGCTGCACTCAGTTCTCTGCTCTGCTGCAGACTTTGTCTCAACGTCTACGAGACTGCCCAGAAACCTTGGCCATGTAATTATTGTGGCCATGTTTTTTGCACACCTTTTCTTCATTTGTTAATTGTTCTTAAGTTTTATTTTAATGCATATGTTCTTTTATTCTCCCTGCTCTTCCTTCCTCCTCCCCCCCCCCTCCCTCTCTCTCTCCCTCTCCCTCCCTCTCTCCCTCCCTCCCTTCCCTCTCACGAGACATCAACCTGCAGCCCCACAGAGATCGCCACAGGCAACACGTTCCTATTAATTTAGTAACTTTGACTATGAATGGAAAAAGTTGGACAAGTAATTAACTCGTGGTTCAAAGAGTGAATGAGAGAGAGAGAGAGAGAGAGAGAGAGAGAGAGAGAGAGAGAGAGAGAGAGAGAGAGAGAGAGAGAATATGAGATAAGTAAATAAAACAGAAACCTACAAAAAAACAGAGAGAAAAAAAGCCAAAGAGAGGTAAGGATAAAGACAGGGAGAGGGACAAAAGAATGCGAACGAGGGGGTTATCTTGAGGTTATCTTGAGATGATTTCGGGGCTTTTTAGTGTCCCCGCGGCCCGGTCCTCGACCAGGCCTCCACCCCCAGGAAGCAGCCCGTGACAGCTGACTAACACCCAGGTACCTATTTTACTGCTAGGTAACAGGGGCATAGGGTGAAAGAAACTCTGCCCATTGTTTCTCGCCGGCGCCTGGGATCGAACCCAGGACCACAGGATCACAAGTCCAGCGTGCTGTCCGCTCGGCCGACCGGCTCCGGGGGAGGGAGAATGAATGATAAACAAAGACACAGAGAGAAAGAAAGAAAAATAACTGCTCTACACTGCGCTTTGAGGCCCATTAACCCACTAAATTGGTGAACGATTGTCCTCATTCGTGAGCAGATTCGTGTGTGTAGTCTGTATATATTATACGGTGGTATGGGTGTATTTTATGTGGGTGTCACTATATTGTATGGTTGTATGAGTGTATTGTATGTGGATATGGGTGTATTGTATGGTTGTATGAGTGTATTGTATGTGGATATGGGTGTATTGTATGGTTGTATGAGTGTATTGTATGTGGATATGGGTGTATTGTATGGTTGTATGAGTATTGTATGTGGATATGGGTGTATTGTATGGTTGTATGAGTATTGTATGTGGATATGGGTGTATTGTATGGTTGTATGAGTGTATTGTATGTGGATATGGGTGTATTGTATGGTTGTATGAGTGTATTGTATGTGGATATGGGTGTATTGTATGGTTGTATGAGTGTATTGTATGTGGATATGGGTGTATTGTATGGTTGTATGAGTGTATTGTATGTGGATATGGGTGTATTGTATGGTTGTATGAGTGTATTGTATGTGGATATGGGTGTATTGTATGGTTGTATATATGTTTTCTGAACATGAAGTGACTGTATTGTGTGTATTAACAGGGTTTTAGGTTGTTACAATGTGCTTGTATGTTAATAAATGTATCGAATGTTGGAAATACTGTATTGCAAGGTTGTATGACTGTATTATGTGGTTGCTCTGACAACCTTGTGTCAACATTAACCACTGCCAACCTTGTGACACCAACATTAACCACTGCCAACCTTGTGACACCACCATTAACCACTGCCAACCTTGTGACACCAACATTAACCACTGCCAACCATGTGACACCAACATTAACCACTGCCAACCATGTGACACCAACATTAACCACTGCCAACCATGTGACACCAACATTAACCACTGCCAACCTTGTGACACCAACATTAACCACTGCTAACCTTGTGACACCAACATTAACCACTGCCAACCTTGTGACACCAACATTAACCACTGCCAACCTTGTGACACCAACATTAACCACTGCCAACCTTGTGACACCACCATTAACCACTGCCAACTGTGTGTGACACCAACATTAACCACTGCCAACCTTGTGACACCAACATTAACCACTGCCAACCTTGTGACACCAACATTAACCACTGCCAACCTTGTGACACCAACATTAACCACTGCCAACCATGTGACACCAACATTAACCACTGCTAACCTTGTGACACCAACATTAACCACTGCCAACCTTGTGACACCAACATTAACCACTGCCAACTGTGTGAGACACCAACATTAACCACTGCCAACCTTGTGACACCAACATTAACCACTGCCAACCTTGTGACACAAACATTAACCACTGCCAACTGTGTGAGACACCAACATTAACCACTGCCAACCTTGTGACACCAACATTAACCACTGCCAACCTTGTGACACCACCATTAACCACTGCCAACCTTGTGACACCAACATTAACCACTGCCAACTGTGTGTGACACCAACATTAACCACTGCCAACCTTGTGACACCAACATTAACCACTGCCAACCTTGTGACACCAACATTAACCACTGCCAACCTTGTGACACCACCATTAACCACTGCCAACTGTGTGTGACACCAACATTAACCACTGCCAACCTTGTGACAACAACATTAACCACTGCCAACCTTGTGACACCAACATTAACCACTGCCAACCATGTGACACCAACATTAACCACTGCCAACCTTGTGACACCAACATTAACCACTGCCAACTGTGTGTGACACCAACATTAACCACTGCCAACCTTGTGACATCAACATTAACCACTGCCAACCTTGTGACACCAACATTAACCACTGCCAACTGTGTGTGACACCAACATTAACCACTGCCAACCTTGTGACACCAACATTAACCACTGCCAACCTTGTGACACCAACATTAACCACTGCCAACTGTGTGTGACATCAACATTAACCACTGCCAACCTTGTGACACCAACATTAACCACTGCCAACCTTGTGACACCAACATTAACCACTGCCAACCTTGTGACACCAACATTAACCACTGCCAACCTTGTGACACCAACATTAACCACTGCCAACCTTGTGACACCAACATTAACCACTGCCAACCTTGTGACACCAACATTAACCACTGTCAACCTTGTGACACCAACATTAACCACTGTCAACCTTGTGACACCAACATTAACCACTGCCAACCTTGTGACACCAACATTAACCACTGCCAACCTTGTGACACCAACATTAACCACTGCCAACCTTGTGACACCAACATTAACCACTGCCAACCTTGTGACACCAACATTAACCACTGTCAACCTTGTGACACCAACATTAACCACTGTCAACCTTGTGACACCAACATTAACCACTGTCAACCTTGTGACACCAACATTAACCACTGCCAACCTTGTGACACCAACATTAACCACTGCCAACTTTGTGACACCAACATTAACCACTGCCAACCATGTGACACCAACATTAACCACTGCCAACTTTGTGACACCAACATTAACCACTGCCAACCTTGTGACACCAACATTAACCACTGCCAACCATGTGACACCAACATTAACCACTGCCAACCTTGTGACACCAACATTAACCACTGCCAACCTTGTGACACCAACATTAACCACTGCCAACCTTGTGACACCAACATTAACCACTGCCAACCATGTGACACCAACATTAACCACTGCCAACCTTGTGACACCAACATTAACCACTGCCAACCTTGTGACACCAACATTAACCACTGCCAACCTTGTGACACCAACATTAACCACTGCCAACCTTGTGACACCAACATTAACCACTGCCAACCTTGTGACACCAACATTAACCACTGCCAACCTTGTGACACCAACATTAACCACTGCCAACCTTGTGACACCAACATTAACCACTGCCAACCATGTGACACCAACATTAACCACTGCCAACCTTGTGACACCATCATTAACCACTGCCAACCTTGTGACACCAACATTAACCACTGCCAACCTTGTGACACCAACATTAACCACTGCCAACCTTGTGACACCAACATTAACCACTGCCAACCTTGTGACACCAACATTAACCACTGCCAACTTTGTGACACCAACATTAACCACTGCCAACCTTGTGACACCAACATTAACCACTGCCAACTTTGTGACACCAACATTAACCACTGCCAACCTTGTGACACCAACATTAACCACTGCCAACTTTGTGACACCAACATTAACCACTGCCAACCTTGTGACACCAACATTAACCACTGCCAACTTTGTGACACCAACATTAACCACTGCCAACAGCGCCACAAATCGTCTTGTACAGTCCTGATTCTCAAACAATTTTTCACGATTTTTTTTATAAATATTCACCCAAATTATTTTTTTTTAACATTCAAAAACAATTCACAAGTGACAATCAAAACGGAGACTTTTTTTGGGGTCAATTACATCACACGACTTTAATAACAAACACAAAAATGCTCACTTTTGTGGGCTTTTGTGTTCGTTTAATTTGGTGAAGGACTTGACATGAAAATGGAATTTTGTTTTTAGTTTCCAAGGGTGGCAACACTCCAGAGTATTTCACAAAATGTTTAAATATTATGTATATAATACCTATATAATATATATAACTGAAAACTCACACCCCAGAAGTGACTCGAACCCATACTGCCAGAAGCAATGCATCTGATGTACAGGATCCCTTAACCACTCGACCAACACGACCGGACAAAAGAGGATGGTAGCCGAGGCTATTTCCATCCCCCCGCCGGCACTCGGTTGGTAATCTTGGGCATGGTATTTTATCAAATCACCTCATTCTTTGGGGCACACGTGAGGAACACAAATGCGAACAAGCCTGAACGGTCCCCAGGACATTATGCAACTGAAAACAGTGGTTGGTCGAGTGGTTAAGGGAGCCTGTACATCAGATGCATTGCTTCTGGCAGTATGGATTCGAGTCACTTCTGGGGTGTGAGTTTTCAGTTGCATATATGCCTGGAGATCGTTCAAGCTTGTTCGCATATAATATATATATTTTATATATTTAATATATCAGGTATATATAAATATACCTAATACACTAGAAATAATAATAATATTACTAGCTAATATTTCCTGTATACTCAATGTTTGGTGATAATGCAAAACTTATGAGATGGATTAAGATAGCAAGAGACTGCTTGATGGCCAGGACATACTGAAGGAATAGTTAAAGAAATGGCTACTAGAGTTTAACTTTACTAAGTATAAAGTATTGAAAATAGGTGTAGCAAGTTGCCAGTTTCAAATGCAGGTATGATAGAGCCTAATTAGGCTCAGGAACCTGTACACATAGGTAATTGACATTTGAGAGGCGGGATCAATGAGCCGAAGCACAACCCCCACAAGCACAGCTAGATGAGTACAAGTAGGTGAGTACACACACACACACACACACACACACACACACACACACACACACACACACACACACACACACACACACACACACACACACACACAAGACTTATCTTAATGCCACCTCCTGCACCATGTCGTCTTAAACCCCTAAGTGTTTGTCTTAGTGGAGGTGTGGCTGACATGCCTGTCTTATCTCTCTCTCTGTCTCTCTGTCTCTCTGTCTCTCTCTCTCTCTCTCTCTCACTCTCTCTCTCTCTCTCTCTCTCTCTCTCTCTCTCTCTCTCTCTCTCTCTCTCTCTCTCTCTCTCTCTCTCTCTCTCTCTCTCTCTCTCTCTCTCACACTCTCTCTCTCTCTCTCTCTCTCTCTCTCTCTCTCTCTCTCTCTCTCTCTCTCTCTCTCTCTCTCTCTCTCTCTCACACTCTCTCTCTCTCTCTCTCTCTCTCTCTCTCTCACACTCTCTCTCTCTCTCTCTCTCTCTCTCTCTCTCTCTCTCTCTCTCTCTCTCTCTCTCTCTCTCTCTCTCTCTCAGTGAGACATATCAGTGAGACATATCAGTGAACCTACGCAGGTACAAGGTGATGGCAGCTAACAATCTAAAGCATTATAAACGAGAGGGAGGCTGACGGAGAGAGTGTAATAGCAACAAAAAATAGTCTTGAGATTCAAACAGGCACAGAGATCCTTGATACACACAACAGCTGAGCAGCGGAGGTGCAGAACCTGCGGTGGGAGTGACGGACTCTTCCTGTGAGTGGACACACCACCATAGTGGCATGTACAACACTCCCCAATAGGAAGAAAACCCTCACTCACAGGATGAGTGGCGCTGCCCAATACTGTCACTATGGTGGTGTGTCCACTCACAAGATGAGTGGCGCTGCCCAATACTGTCACTATGGCGGTGTGTCCACTCACAGGATGAGTGCCGCTGCCCAATACTGTCACTATGGCGGTGTGTCCACTCACAGGATGAGTGGCGCTGCCCAATACTGTCACTATGACGGTGTGTTCACTCACAGGATGAGTGGCGCTGCCCAATACTGTCACTATGGCGGTGTGTCCACTCACAGGATGAGTGGCGCTGCCCAATACTGTCACTATGGCGGTGTGTCCACTCACAGGATGAGTGCCGCTGCCCAATACTGTCACTATGACGGTGTGTCCACTCACAGGATGAGTGACGCTGCCCAATACTGTCACTATGACGGTGTGTCCACTCACAGGATGAGTGACGCTGCCCAATACTATCACTATGGCGGTGTGTCCACCCACAGGATGAGTGGCGCTGCCCAATACTGCCACTATGGCGGTGTGTCCACTCACAGGATGAGTGACGCTGCCCAATACTGTCACTATGGCGGTGTGTCCACTCACAGGATGAGTGGCGCTGCCTAATACTGTCACTATGGCGGTGTGTCCACTCACAGGATGAGTGGCGCTGCCCAATACTGTCACTATGGCGGTGTGTCCACTCACAGGATGAATGACGCTGCCCAATACTGTCACTATGGCGGTGTGTCCACTCACAGGATGAATGACGCTGCCCAATACTGTCACTATGGCGGTGTGTCCACTCACAGGATGAGTGGCGCTGCCCAATACTGTCACTATGGCGGTGTGTCCACTCACAGGATGAGTGGCGCTGCCCAATACTGTCACTATGGCGGTGTGTCCACTCACAGGATGAGCGGCGCTGCCCAATACTGTCACTATGGCGGTGTGTCCACTCACAGGATGAGTGACGCAGCCCAAAAATTCGTCCAAAAGGCAAAATTATATATATATTTCTTTTAACTGTTCGGACTTTTGTTCATCAAAAATTATCCTCCTAATAAATATAACTTCACGGAGCTCTATGTATAGAGATGAGCTCTAATCACAGATCTGTGGCACACTTTTGTTTCAAGTGCTGCTCTGACCCCCCTATCACCAACACACACAAGTTGCTCTCATAACCCAACCTGAAGCTCCACACGTAGACATCTCCAGTTGGATATAAATGAAAGATGAATCTGGTAGTCGTAATGTATTTATATTAAAATATATATATATATATATATATATATATATATATATATATATATATATATATATATATATATAATATGAACAGGCTTGAATGGCCCCCAAGCATATATGCGACTGAAAACTCCACACCCCAGAAGTGACTCGAACCCAGACCACCAGGAGCACAATGCAACTAGGGTACATGGTACCTTAACCGCTTGACCATCATTGACCGTACAAAAGACGATGGTGGCCGAGGCTAATTCCCCATCGCCCCGACAGCACTCTGGTGGTAATCTTGGGCTTAGTATTTTATCAGATCACCTCATTCTTTGGGGCACACGTGAGGAACACAAATGCGAAATGAGTTTTCAGTTGCATATATGCCTGGGGACCATTCAGGCTTGTTCGCATATATATTATATAATATATATATATATATATATATATATATATATATATATATATATATATATATATATATATATATATATATATATTCCCCCTAATGTATATTAGTGTGTATATATTCCCCTAGTGTATATTTGTGTACATATATTCCCCTAGTATTATATTAACAAAAATATAAATAAAAAATGGGCAGGAGAAAGTGGAGGGCCTTCCGAAGACAGAGACCAGGAGCTAGAGGTCAGTCAGGGACTGTGTTCTTGACCAACCTGACCTCCTACTCAGAACGTCGCATTTCCGTCGTATGCGTTACATAAGGCCCAAAAATTGTCGTGCTTAGAAAATAGAAGCGGCTGGCGAAAGTGACGTACTGTCCCGTTTTCTGTTTAGGGGTCCTCTGGTTGTAGGTTAGGAGAGACCACTCTAAATTGACCGTTTTCTTGACTTTGGGGAAATCTTAGGAGGACGGGCTTGATTGACAGCATCGTGGGGAAGTTTTGCCGGCTCTGGGACAGTCTTGAGACGGCACGAGTGACGGTGTGGACAGGAGGAGTGACTACAGTGACGGTGTGAATATTGGAACACCATCTCTCTGTTTGTTATCGCAGGAGTATGCATTAATTCAATGAGTGTGTCATCCGCTGTGCAAATGTTGACCTCAATCCCCAGCTTCCTACAGCACCTGTTCCTCGTGTGTGTGTGTCAATGACCCCAAACTGGACCTACCTGGTACCTTACTGGGGTGCAAGACTCGGGTCTTGGGCCCTGCCTTTTGCTTATTGTACCTAGTGTACCAGTACTTCCATGTCATTTTGGGAGAAAAGTGTCTGTCTGTCTCTGTCTGTCTCTGTCTCTCTGTCTGTCTCTGTCTCTCTGTCTGTCTCTGTCTCTCTGTCTCTGTCTGTCTGTCTCTGTCTGTCTGCCTGTCTGCTCGGGTCTTCAAGCTGTTTAACTTAAGACTTACATAAGTGTAATGTAAGTAGTTATCAGGAGGAAGTAAGTAGTAAGCCAGTGTGAGTATCTGAGTACTCATACTAGCAGTGTGAGTATCTGAGTACTCATACTAGCCAGTGTGAGTACTCAGATACTCATACTTGCAGTGAGTACGGTTACCCCTGTTGCGCGCGCTTATGGAGTCAATTAACAGCGAAATGTACC
Source organism: Procambarus clarkii (assembly GCF_040958095.1). Classification (NCBI taxonomy): domain Eukaryota; kingdom Metazoa; phylum Arthropoda; class Malacostraca; order Decapoda; family Cambaridae; genus Procambarus; species Procambarus clarkii. The sequence continues at coordinate 22,751,923 of NC_091207.1, read as the reverse complement.
AATCTAACACTTAATTTAGTCTGCTTTTGTGAAATTAAAAACTTGCTGATTTTCTTAATTATTAGCGTTTGCTTCGTAGTAAAGAGGTCAAGTTACATTCGGGTTACTAATAGTCAAGTTTTATTTATGAAAAACTTGACTATTAGCGAATGCGATAGTAATGAGTGAGAATGGTTGTTAACTCTTATTATATGGATGATGAGCAAGATATATATATATATATATATATATATATATATATATATATATATATATATATATATATATATATATATATATATTGTGTGTGTGTGTAAATCACGAAAATTGACGTGATTAAAAAATGTGACAGTGTCAGATCACGGAGGAAGAATTGAAACAGGAATTTCCTTAAGTACTTTCGTATATTAATACAGTTTCAGAAGGAATGATTTACAAGTCAAATATTGGACAAATATATAGGCAGGAGAGAGACATGAAGTGAAGTGAGGTACAATGAAAAAATGAATGGGAATTAGGCGGATACAAACAAGAGCCGCAAAAGAACTTGCAGAAGGCCTATTGGCCCATACGATGCACCTCTTTTCTTACCCACTAATGGTTTATACTGGCCATTTTATGGGCCCATAAAATAAAGAGGTGCATCAATAGGCCCACACATAGATAATAATAGCATACGATAGTAAATATTTACAATGAATTAGTGAGACAAATGTGTATCAATGATCCTACTCAAATCGCCCTTTAATTGATCTATCAAAAATGGATCTAAGTTATACAAACCACTGCTAATGTTCAAATTACTTTCTTTAATAATTTGTATTAACGCAGATTCAATAATGTTCCTATTGAAAGTGATTTTACAATTCGTTATTGAAGAATCCATCTCCCAATCAATTTGGTGAGAATTTTCTGACAAATGAACAAACAAAGCATTAGACAATCGGCCATGTCTTACAGAGTATTTATGTAGCGAAATTCTACATTTCAAATCTTTAGATGTTTGCCTAACATAGAACCTATTACAGTCTTTACAAGGTATTTTATAAATGACAAGTATCCCTACGAGGGCTGTTTCTAACTAATGGTTTACCAACAGTATTTTCGTAACTAAACAATATATGCTGATTACATAAAACTGAAATCAGCTGAAACGTGAGACGACAGGTCAGCTACTAAAGGGGCCTTGCTTGGAGATAAAGAAAAACTCAACTCGCATTTCAGTCTTTGCTTAACAAAGACTGAGACTGTCTTCTGAGACTGTGAGAGACTCTCTGAGAGTCTGAAATATTATCTCTGTCTATTAATAGACAGAGACTCTGATCGTCGCTTTTGTTGTTAAGATCTGATCATGTGAAGTGTTTATCATCCACCTGTGATTATGTTAATTACAGTCAAAGTTAAATTGCAGAAGACTCCAGTTGCAAGATTGTCTTGGTCTGAATCTTCGTTGGAGACAATTTGGCCAATTTTTTTTTTTTTGAGATATATACAAGAGTTGTTACATTCTTGTACAGCCACTAGTACGCGTAGCGTTTCGGGCAGGTCCCTGGAATACGATCCCCTGCCGCGAAGAATCGTTTTTTCATCCAAGTACACATTTTACTGTTGCGTTAAACAGAGGCTACAGTTAAGGAATTGCGCCCAGTAAATCCTCCCCGGCCAGGATACGAACCCATGACATAGCGCTCGCGGAACGCCAGGCGAGTGTCTTACCACTACACCACGGAGACTGTAATTGTGTGCTTATAAATAACTGTTTATATCCCGGGGGTTATAACGAGCTGGAGACGTTGTCCAATCAGTGAGCTGCCGCTAAAGAGGTCTTTATAGTTTGTTGTGTTGTTCGTCTTCCCAACTTTAATGGTTGGTTTCTTTATTGTTGTCCTGAGAGACGATAGATATCTCGAGTCGTCAGCATGTGTGTACACCTCTCTCATGTTGTTGAGTGAAGTCCCATCTATCTGATAGCTGGGTTGTGGTACAGCGTGTGTCTGATAGCTGGGTTGTGGTACAGCGTCTGTCTGATAGCTGGGTTGTGGTACAGCGTGTGTCTGATAGCTGGGTTGTGGTACAGCGTGTGTCTGATAGCTGGGTTGTGGTACAGCGTCTATCTGATAGCTGGGTTGTGGTACAGGATCTGTCTGATAGTTGGGTTGTGGTACAGTCTACCTGATAGCTGGGTTGTAGTACAGCGTCTGTCTGATAGTTGGGTTGTGGTACAGTCTACATGATAGCTGGGTTGTGGTACAGTCTACCTGATAGCTGGGTTGTGGTACAGCGTGAGGAATGAAGGCACGAGTTCTCTGTGCAGAGATAAGGAGGCCCAAATTCCTCAGCTCTAGTAGCACACGTTTCGAGCACAACTTGCATTCAAGTTTCGGTGGCAGGCTGTGAAGTAGCCTGTGAAGTAGGTGAATGAGGTTATTGACCTCATTTACATGAGGTCAATAACCAGTGTCTGCATTTTTGGCGGGAAGAGGTTTCATAGGTTTATGCATAGGAACAGCAAAGGGGCTGAGGACCCCTGCTTGTGGAGTTCCCAGTTCAAAGTGTTTGCTCTCTGTGCTTTTAACACCATTAATCAATACATATATTGTTTGGTTAGAAAAATAACCCCCCTTTCTCTATTTCAGTAATTGAGCTTGTATTCCTAGCTCAGCCAGCTTCTCTAGTATGATATGCAGTGTCAAAGGCTGCCTGCTAGATCCATGAAGACTGCTTGAGGGAAAGCTTCAATATGAACAGAGTTCATAGCAAAAGTACTCGGCAAAAGTTGTGTGTACTGAGTCCAGGCATAGACGTAAACAGCTGCAGGTGGCAGTTACACATGTGCGTGAACCATGTACCTGTGTAGGACAAGCCGTTCAGGCGCTGAACAAATGCACTATGTTAGAGATATGGGTCTATAATTATCTGTGGTTGGGGCAGTCGCGTCCAATAGCCTGGTTGATCAGTCTAGCAACGAGGAGGCCTGGTCGAGGACCGGGCCGCGGGAGGATGCTAAGCCCCGAAATCGTGTCAAGGTAACCTCAAGGTAAGGGGTTAGGAACAATGGTACAACCCCTTGTGGTACAACCCCTTGTGGTACAATCCCTTGTGGTACAATCCCTTGTGGTGCAACCCCTTGTGGTACAACCCCTTGTGGTACAACCCCTTGTGGTACAACCCCTTGTGGTACAACCCCTTGTGGTGCAACCCCTTGTGGTACAACCCCTTGTGGTACAACCCCTTGTGGTACAACCCCTTGTGGTGCAACCCCTTGTGGTACAACCCCTTGTGGTGCAACCCCTTGTGGTACAACCCCTTGTGGTGCAACCCCTTGTGGTACAACCCCTTGTGGTACAACCCCTTGTGGTGCAACCCCTTGTGGTACAACCCCTTGTGGTACAACCCCTTGTGGTACAAACCCCTTGTGGTACAACCCCCTTGTGGTACAACCCCTTGTGGTACAACCCCTTGTGGTACAACCCCTTGTGGTACAACCCCTTGTGGTACAACCCCCTTGTGGTGCAACCCCTTGTGGTACAACCCCTTGTGGTACAACCCCTTGTGGTACAACCCCTTGTGGTACAACCCCTTGTGGTACAACCCCTTGTGGTACAACCCCCTTGTGGTACAACCCCTTGTGGTACAACCCCTTGTGGTACAACCCCTTGTGGTACAACCCCTTGTGGTACAACCCCTTGTGGTACAACCCCTTGTGGTACAACCCCCTTGTGGTGCAACCCCTTGTGGTACAACCCCTTGTGGTACAAGTAACAAAGTCAAATCTTCTCTTCGACTCGTAACAGGAGTGTCAGTTCGTTGGCTGTTGGAGCCTGGGGCCTTACTGTCATTATGTACGTGATGGGGGGTTGTACCCGGCTTTTTTTTTTTTTTTTTTTTTTTAAACTAAGACTAGGATTCATAAGGGATGCCTAATAACATACCTATTGAAACTGCAAGCAAGAGCTGTTATCCTACCTCAGCTCATCTGAAGCCTACACCTAGAAACTCATTTATTACATAAGAGTATACTTTGAAACTGACACAATGGGAACTATCATATATTTAACTTATGTAAGCTAAGTTGAAACCTACTCCTAGATGCCCATTTATTTCATGAGCCTGGTATTATTTGCTTTAGAAGGAATAGCCTTTATTCATTAAAAAACATTAAGTAACAATCATATAAGGAACAGGATGAGCTTGTAGCCAGCTGTGTGCCAGAGTCTTCATGTGAACAGTTGACCTGATCTCCCGTGTATCAATCTGTTGAGCGAACAAGTTCCAGATGCGAGTAAGTCTCGGAAGGAATGAACGCTGATGGAGTGATGTTCTTGAGAATGGTACTTCCAGCCTAAGACTGTTGAAGGTTGAGAGCCTAGTGTTACGAGTGGGAACTACTGGTACTCCACGGAGTTGGGCCAAGTGCGGAACTTTGAGGATGTTGGCCTTGTACATAACAGTAAGACCAACAACGTCCCGACGGTGTTGCAGGCTCTGATGTTCAGACCGTTCCCACCAGACTTGGTCAAGACTAGATATAAGCCTTCTAGCCCGTCTCTCCACTTTGTCCAACAGTCTGACGAAAGATGGGGGGCAGGCAATCCAGGAAAGGGGTGCATACTCAAGATGGGAGCGAACTTGAGCTTCATATAAGGTTTTGCATCCCTTGCTGTCAAGAAGATATGAGATGCGCCGTAGTGCTGTAAGTTTCCTGGCTGCCTTTTTAGCTAGGTTTACCACATGGCTCTTCATTGTCATTGAAGAGTCGAACTTCATTCCCAAGATGTCAAATTCTTCTGTGAACTCTAGGGATTTGCCACCCATTTGCAGTTCTGTCCGATTCGCCATGTGCAGTCTAGTTATCATCATCGCTTGAGTCTTCTCAGCCGCAAATGTGACCTGCCATCTCCTACCCCAGGTAGAAATTGCTGAAAGTTTGTGATTAATGATTCTTGCAGCAGTTAGCATTTCCTCCTTTCTGTATGTAAAGGTTAGAGTACAGTCATCAGCATAGGCTTGAGCTTCAGGAATGAGATGAAGAAGATCGTTGAAATAAACATTCCACAGCAGAGGGCCAAGCACACTACCCTGTGGAACGCTGCCACCAATTGAGTGGCTATCGGATTCTACTCCATTGAGGACCACCCTTAGAGTCCGTTCTTGAAGGTAGTCTTTTAATAACACTAAGATGGAGCCTGCAATGCCTAAAGCTTGAAGCTTCACTGCTAGTCCAGAGTGCCAGACCCGATCAAAGGCTCCTGCTATATCTAGAGCAACAACACAGCTGATCTTGGACTCATCCAGTGACTGATGCCACTTAGAGGAGAGATTTAGCAAAAGATCAGCAGCAGATCGGCCTTTTCTAAAACCATACTGTAGATCACAAATTAGCCGATGACGGTCAAAAAATGATGTCATTTGCTGAGCAATTAATGATTCTAGGATCTTGCCAGTAATGGAAAGCAGTGACACAGGTCTGTAGTTACCAACTACTGAGCGGCTCTTCTTTTTGTGCACTGGAACAACGTCTGCCTTCTTCCATAAGGAGGGCCAAATTCCTTGAACTAGGCACAGTTGGAAGAGGCGCGTGAGAGGTGGAGCCAACAGGTCAGCGCAGCAGCGTAGTAGTCTTGGACTGACCTTATCTGGCCCCACAGCTTTGCTTGTGTCTAGCTGTGCTCGGGTCTCTTTCTTCCTCCTCCAACATACTTTTTTTTCTCTTTCTCTTCCCCCCCCCCCCAGTCTCCCTTAGTTCTTCCCTCTCTTTCCTTATCTTGCCTGTGATCTCTCATCTCCCCTCTCTACCTTTCTACCCTATCTCCTGTGATATCCTCTCTCCCTCTCCTTCTCTCCCACCCATTCCATCTTTGTTCCCCCATTTCTTCTTCTGTCATTTCCCCCCCCCCCCAACAACCTCTCTTCTTTTTCTCTCCTTCCCCCCCCCCCCCCCTCTCTCTCTCTCTCTCTCTCTTCCTCCTCCTCCTCCTCCTCCTCCTCCTCTCCCACCCCCCGCGGAACGATAGTTTGGTTGTTCTGTTTGTCTGTCTGTGGAACAACAGTTTGCTGAGGCTGTTCCAAAAGAATATTCATATCTTTCCCAGATTTCAATAACTAAAGTTTGCTAGTTTAAACTTTTAGAAGAACTTCTCCCAAGACTCATTCCGTATTGCTCGGCTCTCGTAGCCTCGTATTTGTATAAATAAACGGATGCAAATCTTGTTCTGTTTTGGTTCATTCGTGAGAGTCTCGAAGCTGCTTTGTTAGTTCAAGTTCCTTGGTGCATACGGGATCAGCGGCCCCTTTGGGGGATCGTGGATGCTGTCCACCTCTGCTGGCTTATTCCCTCCTCCACCCACCCACCCCCCCCCCTTTCTGCAGACCTGGGTCCAGATTCACGAAGCAGTTACGAAAGCACTTAGGATCCTGTGCATCTTTTTCTCAATCTTTGGCGGCTTTGTTTACAATTATTAAACGGGTTAATGAGTTCCGAAGCACCAGGAGGCTGTTTATAACAATAGCAACAGTTGATTGGGAAGTTTTCATACTTGTAAACTGTTTAATAAATGTAACCAAAGGCGTCAAAGATTGAGGAAAGATGTACACGTTCGTAAGTACTTGTGTAACTGCTTCGTGAATCTGGAGAGAGAATAATAAGAGTGTGTGTGTGTGTGTGTGTGTGCGCACTGATACGCTCACCAGAGCATGCGGTAAGTCACTTCTAATGTATGTTAGTAGGCCTGTGGCATGACTGTTTGAATGGGGGAGGGAGGTACATGCTCTGTGATCAACCTGACCTCCTAACTCCGTCACATTTTGACGGATCCTCGCTCTAAGGCCAAAAACTGTCGTGCTAGAAAATGGAAGCGACTCGCGAAATTGACGTATTGTTCCGTTTTCTGTTTTGGGTCCTCTGGTAGGTTAGGATAAGGGGGCACTTTAGTACGACAATTTCTTGACGTTGGGAAACCATAGGAGGACGGTCTGCTATGATCGTTTATGGGGTGTTGCTTATCCTGCTTCTTGAGGTTATCTTGAGATGATTTCGGGGCTTTAGTGTCCCCGCGGCCCGGTCCTCGACCAGGCCTCCACCCCCAGGAAGCAGCCCGTGACAGCTGACTTAACTCCCAGGTACCTATTTACTGCTAGGTAACAGGGGCATTCAGGGTGAAAGAAACTTTGCCCATTTGTTTCTGCCTCGTGCGGGAATCGAACCCGCGCCACAGAATTACGAGTCCTGCGCGCTATCCACCAGGCTACGAGGCCCCTTGATCCATAAGGTTCCGGTATAGGATTTTATCAATGTTATTACTGGTAACATGTGCAATGAAGTCATTTAATCTCATGTTAATGTTGGAAATGTTCCAACTGAGAAACCTAATTCTCCTCGTGGCACCGTCACCGTGGGAGTGGTGGGCCTCTGCTCTTCTCTTGCTCAAAAGGTTGTGTTCGTCTCATGTAAATAGTATGTGAGTATCACTGTAATCTGTTGTCTGATGTCTTCAGTGGCTTCTGGTGATGTCTCCAGTGGCTCCTGGTGACGTCTTCAGTGGCTTCTGGTGATGTCTTCAGTGGCTTCTGGTGATGTCTTCAGTGGCTCCTGGTGACGTCTTCAGTGGCTTCTGGTGATGTCTTCAGTGGCTCCTGGTGACGTCTTCAGTGGCTTCTGGTGATGTCTTCAGTGGCTTCTGGTGATGTCTTCAGTGGCTCCTGGTGACGTCTTCAGTGGCTTCTGGTGATGTCTTCAGTGACTTCTGGTGATGTCTTCAGTGGCTTCTGGTGATGTCTTCAGTGGCTTCTGGTGATGTCTTCAGTGGCTTCTGGCGATGTCTTCAGTGGCTTCTGGCGATGTCTTCAGTGGCTCCTGGTGATGTCTTCAGTGGCTTCTGGTGATGTCTTCAGTGGCTTCTGGTGATGTCTTCAGTGGCTTCTGGTGATGTCTTCAGTGGCTTCTGGTGATGTCTTCAGTGGCTTCTGGTGATGTCTTCAGTGGCTTCTGGTGATGTCTTCAGTGGCTTCTGGTGATGTCTTCAGTGGCTTCTGGTGATGTCTTCAGTGGCTCCTGGCGATGTCTTCAGTGGCTCCTGGCGATGTCTTCAGTGGCTCCTGGCGATGTCTTCAGTGGCTCCTGGTGATGTCTTCAGTGGCTCCTGGTGATGTCTTCAGTGGCTCCTGGTGATGTCTTCAGTGGCTCCTGGTGATGTCTTCAGTGGCTCCTGGTGATGTCTCCAGTGACTTCTGGTGATGTCTTCAGTGGCTTCTGGTGATGTCTTCAGTGGCTCCTGGCGATGTCTTCAGTGGCTCCTGGTGATGTCACCGGTCTGTCGATCACTGGGTAACTCCGGCTAATGACTGAGCGTCATCTACAGATTTCATGGCATTAAGTCGGTCAGTTAGTATTAATTTCCAACATGGTACCTGACTTGGATTTGCTCTTCGAATGCATCAATATTTCGTGTGTTGGGTCGACATGCATTGTCAGTTATTGTTTCAGCTTCGTCATCGCCGTTGTGTTTGCCTTTGAGGTTGCTACATTCTCACAATACACGGAGTATAATGGCTTCTCCACAGCCATCTTATAGCGCGGATCAAGTAGCCTCTCTCAGTAGGAGCCATTGTTGACCTGATCTCCCGCCTTCTACTGACTCTACTTGTCGTACACCCTCAAGTTGACTTTGGCTCCTCGAAATAACTGCTTAATGGTGTCTCCTCCAATGGACTCTGGTTGACTGTTCTCCCTCATAAGGACTCTGCTTGACGGTGGTTCCTCTAAAGGACTTTGCTTGACGGTGGTTCCTCTAAAGGACTCTGCTTGACAGTGCCTCCTCGAAAGGACTGCCTGACGGTCCCTCCTCCAGAGGACTCTGCTTGACAGTGCCTCCTCCAAAGGACTCTGCTTGACGGTGCCTCCTGCAAATGCCTCTCTTAACTTGCCTCCCTTCATCATACTTAACTCTATGATCATGGACAATACTAACAGTCTCCTAAGCCTCCACATTTACCAGTAAACACGTCCTCTTCTCCTCTTCCTTCTCTTCTCTTTACATATTTATCTCTCATTCTCTTTAGCGGTCTAGTCTCCCCCTCCGACCTTTCTCTGGTAATAATCCCTCCTTTCCCCTCCTCCCCCACCTCACCCCTCGTCCTCTCTCCCTCTCCCCTCTCCCTCCCTCCCTCTCCCCCTTCTGGTATGTTTGTGTTCGCCAAGTCTGTGTTTATTATCAGTGAAAACACCGGCGCGGAAAAAGATGGTCGGTGAGTTTTGTCCAAGGAGAGTAATGAGCCCGACCTGCCTCCTCTTCCTTCCTCTTCCCTCGCTGGAACGGAAGCTGAGAGAGAGAGAGAGAGAGAGAGAGAGAGAGAGAGAGAGAGAAAGAGAGAGAGAGAGAGAGAGAGAGAGTGTGTGTGTGTGTGTGTGTGTATTCACCTAGTTGTGTTTGCGGGGGTTGAGCTTTGCTCTTTCGGCCCGCCTCTCGACTGTCAATCAACTGTTTACTAACTACTTTTTTTTCTTTTCTTTTTTTCTCCACACCACACACACACACACCAGGAAGCAGCCCGTGACAGCTGACTAACTCCCAGGTACCTATTTACTGCTAGGTAACAGGGGCATTCAGGGTGAAAGAAACTTTGCCCATTTGTTTCTGCCTCGTGCGGGAATTGAACCCGCGCCACAGAATTACGAGTCCTGCGCGCTATCCACCAGGCTACCAGGGCCCGTCAGGGGATGCTGTGTGTGTGTGTGTGTGTGTGTGTGTGTGTGTGTGTGTGTGTGTGTGTGTGTGTGTGTGTGTGTAATAGGTGGTAAGTACATTGTTACTTTGGTATGTGTTTTTAAGTACTTTGTTTTATACGACATAACAATGGGGGTGTAACAAAAAGGAGGCCTGGTCGAGGACCGGGCCGTGGGGACACTAAGCCCCGAAATCAACACAGGATAACCTCAAGATGACCTCAAGATAGGGGTCAGAAAATGACACGATCAACAAGCCAACAACAGCCCGTAAGGCGGGGTGTATTGAAGCGCACATTCCCGCACTCACAGTTCATTGGTGGAAACTGTGTTGACAATCTTCACATCAGCTATGAGAGGAAGGAATAAGCTAGAAGCTCCGCCCACTTAGCTCGGCCCACTTAGCTCGGCCGTCCATCACTCCAACCCAGCTTATGGCTTCCATTTTGGATTCTGAAAAAAAAAGATTCTAAAAATTAAAAACGTAATATTTAATGAACCGGTTGATGTAGATTTGTGTGAATTCCTGGCAAGAGGTTCCGTCTTGTGGCAGAACTTTTTTATCTAGTGGCAGAAACAGAGCTGCTACAAATCTCTCAGAAATCAACTAATTCTGAATCTCTCAGAATCTAGTGGCAGAGTGCAATATTAGAGGGCGAGGCATCGTATTAGAGTGCGAGGCCTACATCAATGATCCTTGTCTCGATAGGCCTCTATAAGACCTATCTTGTGACGTCAAAAAACACGTCGCTGATTTTGTTTAAGAATTTATATCGCATAATGTGCAGTATCACATATTATTTTAAATTTTATTTGGGGTCATCAATTCATATTTCAGAGAGAACAGAGTTTGAACATCAGGTCATAAGCAGATTTGTTGTTGCTATTGGTTGAGGGGCGACGACGATCGAGGGATCGGGTGCGCCCCGGCAGCCCGACTTTCGGAAACAGCGAAGTGGGTTGGGATCCCTCTGCAGGCCCCGGGCGTAGCCAATGAAGCGGAAAGTATGTTAAAGGATGTCGTAACTCTCCCGCCTCGTAGAACACTGTAAAACGGTGGGCAGTTGAGGAGGTGTTCCACAGTATCCTGGCTGGGACACCACTGGCAGTGGGGGAAATATACCAACAGGAAGCAAGTGGGGGCCGTGATGAGGAGTCTGGAACGGTGTCGGGCCCATGGACGAGAGAAGGTGCCGCCCTCCAGCGCCACAGAGGACGCGGGAAGGTGCCGTCCTCCAACGCCACAGAGGACGCGGGAAGGTGCCGCCCTCCAACGCCACAGAGGACGCGGGAAGGTGCCGCCCTCCAGCGCCACAGAGGACGCGGGAAGGTGCCGCCCTCCAGCGCCACAGAGGACGCGGGAAGGTGCCGCCCTCCAGCGCCACAGAGGACGCGGGAAGGTGCCGCCCTCCAGCGCCACAGAGGACGCGGGAAGGTGCCGCCCTCCAGCGCCACAGAGGACGCGGGAAGGTGCCGCCCTCCAGCGCCACAGAGGACGCGGGAAGGTGCCGTCCTCCAGCGCCACAGAGGACGCGTGAAGGTGCCGCCCTCCAACGCCACAGAGGACGCGGGAAGGTGCCGCCCTCCAGCGCCACAGAGGACGTGGGAAGGTGCCGTCCTCCAGCGCCACAGAGGACGCGGGAAGGTGCCGCCCTCCAGCGCCACAGAGGACGTGGGAAGGTGCCGCCCTCCAGCGCCACAGAGGACGCGGGAAGGTGCCGCCCTCCAGCACCACAGAGGACGTGGGAAGGTGCCGCCCTCCAACGCCACAGAGGACGTGGGAAGGTGCCGCCCTCCAGCGCCACAGAGGACGTGGGAAGGTGCCGCCCTCCAGCACCACAGAGGACGTGGGAAGGTGCCGCCCTCCAACGCCACAGAGGACGTGGGAAGGTGCCGCCCTCCAACGCCACAGAGGACGCGGGAAGGTGCCGCCCTCCAACGCCACAGAGGACGCGGGAAGGTGACGCCCTCCAACGCCACAGAGGACGTGGGAAGGTGCCGCCCTCCAGCGCCACAGAGGACGCAGGAAGGTGCCGCCCTCCAGCGCCACAGAGGACGCAGGAAGGTGCCGCCCTCCAACGCCACAGAGGACGTGGGAAGGTGCCGCCCTCCAGCGCCACAGAGGACGCAGGAAGGTGCCGCCCTCCAGCGCCACAGAGGACGCAGGAAGGTGCCGCCCTCCAGCGCCACAGAGGACACAAGGAAGGTGCCGCCCTCCAGCGCCACAGAGGACGCGGGAAGGTGCCGCCCTCCAGCGCCACAGAGGACACAGGAAGGTGCCGCCCTCCAGCGCCACAGAGGACACAGGAAGGTGCCGCCCTCCAGCGCCACAGAGGACACAGGAAGGTGCCGCCCTCCAGCGCCACAGAGGACGCGGGAAGGTGCCGCCCTCCAGCGCCACAGAGGACGCGGGAAGGTGCCGCCCTCCAGCGCCACAGAGGACACAAGGAAGGTGCCGCCCTCCAGCACCACAGAGGACACAAGGAAGGTGCCGCCCTCCAGCACCACAGAGGACGCGGGAAGGTGCCGCCCTCCAGCGCCACAGAGGACACAAGGAAGGTGCCGCCCTCCAGCACCACAGAGGACGCGGGAAGGTGCCGCCCTCCAGCGCCACAGAGGACACAAGGAAGGTGCCGCCCTCCAGCACCACAGAGGACGCGGGAAGGTGCCGCCCTCCAGCGCCACAGAGGACGCGGGAAGGTGCCGCCCTCCAGCGCCACAGAGGACGCGGGAAGGTGCCTCCCTCCAGCACCACAGAGGACGCGGGAAGGTGCCGCCCTCCAGCACCACAGAGGACGCGGGAAGGTGCCGCCCTCCAGCACCACAGAGGACGCGGGAAGGTGCCTCCCTCCAGCACCACAGAGGACGCGGGAAGGTGCCGCCCTCCAGCACCACAGAGGACGCGGGAAGGTGCCGCCCTCCAGCGTCACAGAGGACGCGGGAAGGTGCCGCCCTCCAGCGTCACAGAGGACGCAGGAAGGTGCCGCCCTCCAGCGCCACAGAGGACGCGGGAAGGTGCCGCCCTCCAGCGCCACAGAGGACGCGGGAAGGTGCCGCCCTCCAGCACCGCAGAGGACGCGGGAAGGTGCCGCCCTCCAGCGCCACAGAGGACGCGGGAAGGTGCCGCCCTCCAGCGCCACAGAGGACGCGGGAAGGTGCCGCCCTCCAGCACCACAGAGGACGCGGGAAGGTGCCGCCCTCCAGCGCCACAGAGGACACAGGAAGGTGCCGCCCTCCAGCACCACAGAGGACGCGGGAAGGTGCCGCCCTCCAGCGCCACAGAGGACACAGGAAGGTGCCGCCCTCCAGCACCACAGAGGACGCGGGAAGGTGCCGCCCTCTCGGCGCCTCAAAGAAGATGACCGAAGAGCTGCTGGCAACTCCGCCTCCCAGTACGGGAGTGTTCCAGAGGTCCAGAGGAACCGGGGCAACCATGCCCTATCTCGCGTCAGCCACCACATTACCGTCAATCCCGATGTGGCACGGAACCCATCGGAGACCGACAAACCCGGGAACTAGAGACCCACGGCAGTTCCCTGCCGATCTGTGACACAGTGTGGCTGTGCACCCGCGGACGCCAAGCTGTAAGCACAGTTGATCTAATTATGTCATTAAATGGGCGGAGCTTTCAGCCAAGTTC
>NC_091207.1:22386083-22393583 GCF_040958095.1 Procambarus clarkii | reverse complement strand
TGACACAAAAATCAGCATGAAAATTACCTCGGCTGAAGACATTGAAAAATTACAAGCAGATGTCAACAAAATTTTCGATTGGGCAGCAGAAAATAAAATGATGTTTAACAGTGATAAATTTCAGGTACTCAGGTACGGCAAAAATGAGGATCTGAAACATAATACAGGGTACAAAACGCAATCGAATCTTCCCATGCTAGAAAAACAGCATGTCAAGGATTTGGGAATAATGATGTCCGACGATCTAACGTTTAGGGAGCATAACCAAGCAAATATTGCGTCAGCCAGAAAAAATGATAGGATGGATTACGAGAACTTTCAAATTCAGGGATCCCATCACAATGGTTGTACTCTTGAAGTCACTTGTGTTGTCCCGTCTCGAGTACTGCTCAGTACTCACTTCCCCCTTCAGAGCAGGAGAGATTGCTGAAATAGAGGGAATACAGAGAACATATACGGCACGCATAGACAAGATAAAGCACCTGAACTATTGGGATCGTCTCAAAGCTCTCCAAATGTGCTCTCTAGAAAGGAGACGAGAGAGATACCAAATAATATACACATGGAAAATACTGGAAGGACAGGTCCCAAATCTACACAGTAAAATAACAACGTACTGGAGTGAACGATATGGAAGAAAATGCAGAAGAGAACAAGTGAAGAGCAGAGGTGCCATAGGCACAATCAGAGAACACTGTATAAACATCAGAGGTCCGCGGTTGTTCAACGTCCTCCCAGCGACTATAAGAAATATTGCCGGAACAACCGTGAACATCATCTAGAGAAAACTGGATGGTTTTCTAAGAGAAGTTCCGGATCAGCCGGGCTGTGGTGGGTATGTGGGCCTGCGGGCCGCTCCAAGCAACAGCCTGGTGGACCAAACTCTCACAAGTCAAGCCTGGCCTCGGGCCGGGCTTGGGAAGTAGAACAACTCCCAGAACCCCATCAACCAGGTATCAACCTACCACCGGAAAAATCTTGCGGGTTTCAAACACGTTGACGTTATTGATATTATTAATATTACAGGTATGACATTAACACCTGTAATATGGCTTTACCTGGACCTATTGCACAAAAGATTAACAAGCGAGAAGGGCTGTTTAAGTTAATAAATTAAATGTTAACGATATGAGGATTGCGCAACAAGAAATACACAGAGCTTGCTAACATCCAATGGGAAGCCGTCTTTAAGTGGTAAGCTGCCACGCAAGAAATAGAACAATTTGCACCTGAAGTCTTCAGTCTCTCCTTGAAACATGTTCTTTCACGAAAGATAAACAAAATGTGACCACTTGTGAAAGAGAACGCAGATGACACTGCAGGCGAAGGATAATGAAAGTAATGAATTAAATGCTTGAGTTGACTCGAGTATTTCAAGAAACAAAAGGTAATGTAAGGAGGGAGACTGAAGAAATAGTGGCGGGGCAGAAGCGATCATATCAGACTGGAGGAATGCAACTGGAACAGAAAGCAAGTTATCTTGAGATGATTTCGGGGCTTTCGTGTCCCCGCGGCCCGGTCCTCGACCAGGCCTCTACCCCCAGGAAGCAGCCCGTGACAGCTGACTAACACCCAGGTATCTATTTTACTGCTAGGTAACAGGGGCATAGGGTGAAAGAAACTCTGCCCATTGTTTCTCGCCGGCGCCTGGGATCGAACCCAGGACCACAAGTCCAGCATGCTGTCCGCTCCGCCAACCGGCTCCTTGCAAGAGATAAGCCGATAAGAGATTATCTCCCCTGCAAGCAAGAGATAAAAGGAAAAACATTGAAAATATATCTTGAGGTTATCTTGAGATGATTTCGGGGCTTTAGTGTCCCCGCGGCCCGGTCCTCGACCAGGCCTCCACCCCCAGGAAGCAGCCCGTGACAGCTGACTAACTCCCAGGTACCTATTTACTGCTAGGTAACAGGGGCATTTAGGGTGAAAGAAACTTTGCCCATTTGTTTCTGCCTCGTGCGGGAATTGAACCCGCGCCACAGAATTACGAGTCCTGTGCGCTATCCACCAGGCTACGAGGCCCTATATGCTCAAACACGCACAAAATCGTTATCCAAAAACTCTCCACCAGTACTGGTCGTGTACTGACAACTGAATGTTCATACACAGAGAACGACAAAGAACTTAGTGAAGTCTTAAAAGACAAAATGAGGCTATATTTACCACCCATATGAACATGAAAGTTGAAGATACGGACAGCGGCGTTCTGAACGATATATATATACAATATGACATATTAGCAAGAGCGTACAAGACTTTGAAACAGATGCGGACCCCATGCCCGCGCACTCGGGCCCAGGTCTCGACGCATGGAATTCCGTAATTATAAAGGAATGCAAAGTACCGGTAGCACGAGTGCTCGGTGTAATGTGGGTAAAAGCTTGGAAACGGGAGAGACCGACGGAGAGACCGACCGACCGAGAGACCGACCGACCGACCGACCGAGAGACCGACCGACCGAGAGGACCGACCGACCGACCGACCGACCGACCGACCGAGACCAAGACAGACAGACAGACCAGAAGCAGTTAAATCAGCAAATATAGCTCCACTACACAAAAGATTTAGTAAAGCTTGGCCAGAAACCTGTAGACCAGTTGCTCCAACATCGCACAAAACGGTTTTGAAAAAGAGTATTTATGAGTTACATTTCCAGGTTTGTGGAGAACAATGAACTTCACAACCTGGATTTAAAGCAGGAAGATCCTGTCTCTGGGAAGATCCTGTCACTGGGAAGATCCTGTCACTGGGAAGATCCTGCCTCTCAGTTACTAAGACAAAATCATGGACGCATTAATTGAATATCAAAATGCAGGTGTTGAATACACAGACTTTGCAAAGAGGTATTTGATTAATGTAACCATGGAGTGATAGCCGATGAGACCAGTAGAAACAGCAGGTAAAGTAGTGGTGTTGGATATTAAATTTCATGTGAAACGGGAAGACAGGGTAACATTGAAGCAAAATCAATTCCAATCACTGTAGAGTTGTGATTGGTGATTTCACTGTAATGGTTTCCTTACCCTGAAATTATATCAAGATAAGGTAACCATCACAGTGAAAAGCTCTGTACCCCGGGGCACAGTCCTTACACCACTCATTAGTCTCATTCACATACTATATATAGACACGGATATATGTCAAATCTTCGTATCTAACTGTGCCGGCGATTGGACAATGGAAAATAACACGATTAATAAATTCGAGGTACTTCAGTATGATACAAATGAAGAATTTACACAAAATACAGGGTACCAGACACAATCCGGTCTCCTCATAAAGTAAAACGTGTAATGGAGCTGAGATTAATGGTGTCAAGCGACCTAACGTTTAGTGAACATGACGAGGCAAATATAGCCGTGGCCAGGAAAATGATAGGATGGATTATGAGAACCTTCAACTCTAGGGATCCTATCACAAGTAGTATTCAAATCACTGGCGCTGTCCCGCCTTGAGTACTCGGTTCCCCTTTCAGAGCAAGAGAGATCTCTGAAATAGAGGGAATACAGGGAACATATATGACACGCAAAGACAAGATAATGAACCTAAATTATTGGAACTGTCGCGAAGCTCTCAAAATGCATTCTATCAAGATCCTGACTGGTGATTGGTGGCAAAGCTGACTGGTGCAAAGCTGACCTGACTGGTGATTGGTGGCAAAGCTGACTGGTGCAAAGCTGACCTGACTGGTGATTGGTGGCAAAGCTGCCCCCATCTCCAGGGGACGAGAGATGCATCATATATACATGGAAGATACTGGAAGGACAGGTGGCAAAGTTGCACAGTAAAGTAGCATACTCGAACAAAAGACGTAGGAGGAAATACAGAATAGAGCCAGCGAAGGGTAGAGGTGCCATGGACACGGAGAACATTGTGTGAACATCATAGGTCTACGGATATTCAGTATTCTCCCAGCAACCATAGGAAATATAAACGGTACGAAAGTGGATGGGTTCTATAAAAAGATTAGACACGTTTCAATAAGAAATGCCGGATCATCTGGGTTGCACCGTTACTGGGCTCGAGGGCCAATCCCAGCAATAGCCTGTTGGACCAAGTTGTCAGTCAAGCCTGAGCTGTGGCCAAGCTTGGGAAGTAGAACTCGCAAAACCCACTGCAGGTATACGCCAAGTAACTCCGTGAGAGGCCGGCTAATTACGCCATCTGTGTGTGGAAAAGGAGTGGTATAAAGTCTTGGACCTTTAAAGTTAATAGAAGCTTATCTTTGCTTACCCATTACATCTCTACTTAACTGAACAAATCCACAAGGGCCGTGACCAGATTCGAACCTACGTCCAGGAGCATCCCAGACGCTGCCTTAATCGACTGAGCTACGACATGGTCAAAAAAGTTGAAACCTAACTTTTTTATTTGTTTATTTGTTCATTTGATGCATCACGCTAATGTGATTTCTGTGTGTACATCTCTACTTGTTTAAAGGGAATACGTAATTTGCACTTCCTGCCATGCCTCCTGGTCTCATATGCAGTTGTTCCTGTGTGCCGAGAGAAATCAGTCCCTCTAATATTTTCCAAGTTTAAATTACTATGTATATCTTGCCTGTGCTCTAGGGAATATAGATTTAGAAAATGTAAACAGTCCCAATATTTTAAATATTTTATTGAACGGATTCGGGCGGTAAAATATTCTCCAGGTCGACAACTTCTCCAGCTCTGACTGGGGCTGTTAGTGTGCAACAATATTCCACCATACAAAGCACTACTGACTTAAAATGTATCATAATTGGTGTGACATTTTTTATTGGTAAGGTTCTGGGGCCAGATTCACGAAGCAGTTACGCAATTACTTACGAACGTGTACATCTTTCCTTAATCTTTGACGGCTTTGGTTACAATTATTTAAGTTTACAAGCATGAAAACTTATCAATCAACTGTTGTTATTGTTATAAACAGCCTCCTGGTGCTTCGGAGCTCATTAACTGTTTAATAATTGTAAACAAAGCCGCCAAAGATTGAGAAGATGTACAGGTTCGTAAGTACTTGCGTAACTGCTTCGTGAATCTGGCCGCTGTTTATCCAGCCTATGGTTCTTATTGTTGCTGTAACACCTGCATTATTGTGTTTTTAAAAGTAAGTCTTTCCGAAATGATTACGCCTAAGTCTTTTACGCTACTTTATATTTATTGTATTATTTATACGTATTTTGTTTCATGTTTTGATTTATTCGTTTTTTTTTCCAAAGCGCCGTAGCTGGATCTTGTCCTCATTGAATAACGTTTAGTTTTCTGTGGCGCAGTGAAAGACTTGTATAACATGAGAGTGGTGCCTTGCTGTGTCCTCTGTTACCTACTCTTAAGAAACTACTAGTGTCATTCACAAAGGATGACACAGAACTATAGGGAGCCGGTCGGCCGAGCGGACAGCACGCTGGACTTGTGATCTTGTGGTCCTGGGTTCGATCCCAGGCGCCGGCGAGAAACAATGGCCAGAGTTTCTTTCACCCTATGCCCCTGTTACCTAGCAGTAAAATAGATACCTGGGTGTTAGTCAGCTGTCACGGGCTGCTTCCTGGGGGTGGAGGCCTGGTTGAGGACCGGGCCGCGGGGACACTAAAAAGCCCCGAAATCATCTCAAGATAACCTCAAGATAACCACCCTATGCCCCTGTTACCTAGCAGTAAATAGGTACCTGGGTGTTAGTCAGCTGTCACGGGCTGCTTCCGGGGGGGGGGGTGAGGCCTGGTCGAGGACCGGGCCGCGGGGACACTAAAGAAATCTCAAGATAACCTGAAGATAGTTGGTGTGGTTGTCTGTGGCCGAGGGTGAGACGGAGGTTATCTTGAGGTTATCTTGAGATGATTTCGGGGCTTTTTAGTGTCCCCACGGCCCGGTCCTCGACCAGGCCTCCACCCCCAGGAAGCAGCCCGTGACAGCTGACTAACACCCAGGTACCTATTTTACTGCTAGGTAACAGGGGCATAGGGTGAAAGAAACTGCCCATTGTTTCTCGCCGGCGCCTGGGATCGAACCCAGGATCACAAGTCCAGTGTGCTGTCCGCTCGGCCGACCGGCTCCCCAAGCACGGGGCCTCGCGGGACAGGTTTTCACGGTAAAAGATGCAGACATTATTGACATTACACTCTGGCTTCTGTGCCCTGGGGAGTCTGGCTTCTGTGCCCTGGGGAGTTACAGATGCAATTTCCTACGTTGTTTTATATTCTTTTTTATGGGCATTTTGTGTGTAATTTCACCATGGTCACTTTTGTCGAGGTGTTACGGTGACCGAGCCTGCCGTCTCCCACCCCGGCCGCCCCCCTCCCAACACTCAGGACCTGACTGGTGAGTGTGGCAGAGCTGCCCCCCCTCCCAACACTCAGGACCTGACTGGTGAGTGTGGCAGAGCTGCCCACCCTCCCAACACTCAGGACCTGACTGGTGATTGTGGCAGAGCTGCCCCCCCCCCCCCCCAACACTCAGGACCTGACTGGTGAGTGTGGCAGAGCTGCCCCCCCTCCCAACACTCAGGACCTGACTGGTGAGTGTGGCAGAGCTGCCCACCCCCAACACTCAGGACCTGACTGGTGAGTGTGGCAGAGCTGCCCACCCCCCAACACTCAGGACCTGACTGGTGAGTGTGGCAGAGCTGCCCACCCCCAACACTCAGGACCTGACTGGTGAGTGTGGCAGAGCTGCCCACCCCCAACACTCAGGACCTGACTGGTGATTGTGGCAGAGCTGCCCCCCCCCCAACACTCAGGACCTGACTGGTGAGTGTGGCAGAGCTGCCCCCCCCCCCCCAACACTCAGGACCTGACTGGTGAGTGTGGCAGAGCTGCCCACCCCCAACACTCAGGACCTGACTGGTGAGTGTGGCAGAGCTGCCCCCCCCCCCCCCAACACTCAGGACCTGACTGGTGATTGTAGCAAAGCTGCCTGCCCCCCACCCCCCTACCCCATACCTGGAACATACCTGGAGAGGGTTCTGGGATTTCTTCTACTCCCCGAGCCCGGCTTGAGGCCAGGCTCGACTTGGGATAACTTGGTCCAACAGACTGTTGCTTGGAGCGGCCCGCGGACCCTCCGGCACTTCTTGCAAGAACTTATCAAAGTGCCTCTTGAATACATTAATACATCCACCTTTTTTCCGGCGA
This sequence comes from Procambarus clarkii, assembly GCF_040958095.1. Taxonomy (NCBI): domain Eukaryota; kingdom Metazoa; phylum Arthropoda; class Malacostraca; order Decapoda; family Cambaridae; genus Procambarus; species Procambarus clarkii. Next base: position 22,386,472 of record NC_091207.1, on the reverse strand, counting down.
TATTTCTAATGCTTGTCGGGAGGGTGTTTAACAGCTGTGGACCTCTGATGTTCAGACAGTGTTCTCTGATTGTGCCTATGGCACCTCTATACTCCTCACTGGTTCTATTCTGCATTTCCTTCCGTACCTTTCGCTCCAGTATGTTGTTATTCTACTGTGAAAATTTGGAACCTGGCTCTCCAGTATCTTCCATGTATATATTATATTCCCTCTAATTCAGTGATCTCTTCTGCTCTGAAAGGGGAAGCGAGTACCGAGCAATACTCAAGACGGGACACCACCATCAGTGATTTAAATAGTATTAACATTGCTGTGGGATCTCTGGATGTGAACGTTCTCATAATCCATCCTATCATTGTCCTGGCCGCCGCCGCCGCTATATTTGTTCG
>NC_091207.1:22173583-22381083 GCF_040958095.1 Procambarus clarkii | reverse complement strand
CTCGCCTCCTGTTCACGCTACAGTAATTGGGGAAGCTGGTTGGAAAGCGATTGTGACGGGTCGTGTTCCAGAGAAACTGGTAAGTTAAATCTTAACATGGGAAGGGAAAGCTGTTACTCGGCTAAGGAGTCCGATGTGTCCATATATAACATTTATTTATATACAAGAAGGTACATTGAGTTTGAGAGCATTGAACTTGTACAGTCTTGTGAAGTCACTAGCACGCATAGTGTTTCGGGCAGATTCTTAATCTAACAGATAATTTCAAGAAGGTAATTTCTAGCAAAATTAAACAAAAGTTTACAGGTACATTGTTAGAAAGTATAAAAATACATTGTAGACTAGCACAACGCTGTACAGCACTCTACTCACATTTTGCGAAAGCCTTCGACAACTATGACCGTGATGTTATTGTACACAAAATGGATAAGTCTCCGTGGTGTAGTGGTAAGACACTCGCCTGGCGTTCCGCGAGCGCTTTATCATGGGTTCGTATCCTGGTCGGGGAGGATTTACTGGGCGCAAATCCTTAACTGTAGCCTCTGTTTAACGCAACAGTAAAATGTGTACTTGGTTGTAACAACGATTCTTCGCGGCGGGGATCGTATTCCAGGGACTTGCCCGAAACCCTACGCGTACTAGTGGTTGTACAAGAATGTAACAACTCTTGTATATCTCCAAAAAAAAAAAAAAAAAAAAATGGGGCTAAAAGGAGTTACTGGCAAAGTAGGAACAGGAATCTACAATTTCCTGACTAACATAACCCAATATGTAACAGTCAACAATGTAAAATGCGGACCATCAACCGTGAAGAGTTCAGTCCCTCAGGGTATTGTGCTTGCTCCTATACAATTTCTCATCCTCATATCGGACATAGACAAGGACACAATCTATAGTACTGTATCATCCTTTGCAGATGACACTAGGATTTTCATGAGTAGGCAACATAGAGGACACGGCAAACCTCCAAACTGATGCAAAGTCCGGTCTTGCAACGGGCGACAAAGTAACACGATGTTTAATGAAGATAAATTCCAGCTCCAGCGCTACGGAAAAATATGGAAATATTAAAATAGAAACCACATATAAAAAGTAATAAAATCAAATTATAGAACGAGAAAACAATCTAGGAGTATTCACGTTGAAAGAGCTTACTTGAAAGAACACAGTAAAGTAGCTGTCCAACCCGTTAGCTGTCACAACTGCAAGAAAAATGACAGGTTGGATAACCATATTCAAACTAGAGATACTATACTAATGTTGATACGCTTCAGTCTAGAGTGAAATATTGTTGCATAAAAGCAGCCCCATTCAATGCTTGGAGATATTGCTGACCTGGAGAGCATGCAAGGAGCTTTTATTGCAAGAATCCACTGTGTCGAGCTTGGCGCCAGGCCGGGCTCGAGCAGTAGAAATCACGAAAAACACTAGGTATGTTCCAGGTAATGAAACGTCTGAATTACTGGGACCGATAGATAATACCTGGATGATCTTTTGGGAGTTCTGCTCCCCAAGCCCGGCCTGGGGTAAGGCGTGTCTTGTGAGAGCTTGGTTCAAAAGGCTGTTGCTTGGAGCGGGTCGTAGGCCCACATATCCTCTACAGCCTGGTTGGTCCGGCACTCCTTGAAGAAAACTGTCCAATATTTTCTTGAAGACGTCCACTTTTGTTCCGGCAATATTTCTTACTTACTGGGAGGATATTGAACGGCCGTGGACCCCTGATTTTCAGTGTTCTCTGATTGTGCCTATGACACCTCTATTCTTCACTGGTTCTATTCTGCATTTTCTTCCATATCGTTCACTCCAGTATGTTGTTATTTTACTGTGCAAATTTCGAACCTGGCTCTCCAGTATCTTCCATGTACTGTATATATTATTTGATACTTCTCTCGTCTCCTTTCTAGTGAGTACATTTGGAGATCTTTGAGACAGTTCTAATAGTTTAGGTGCTTTATCGCGTCTATGTATGCCGTATATGTTCTCTGTATTCCCTCTATTTCAGCAGTCTCTCCTGCTCTAAAACGGGGCAGCACCAGTGATTTTAACAGTATGATCATTGTGATGGGATCTCTGAATTGGAAGTTTCTCGTAATCCATTCTATCATTTTTCTGGCTGACGCAATATTTGCTTGGTTATGCTCCCTAAATGTTAAGTCATCAGACATCATTATTCCCAGATCCTTTACATGTTGCTTCCCTACTATGGGTATAAGAAGAGGGAGAAGGAGGGAAAGAAGGAAGGAATGAATTATCAGAAGCGCCAAGCCTATATAGAGAATAGCCATCACATAAATATGTGATAAGAGCAGATGGAGGAGGAGGTCTGTATATTAGAAAGGAAATTGAATGGACAGAGATCTCAAACTTTAAAAATGAGGTGGTAAAAGTACTTGTCTTGAAATGTCTTGGGCCCTTGATGTTGATAGTTCTCTCCCTTCAGTACCTATTGCACCTGGTTTTTCAACTGGGGTATTCTGCACATCCTGCCATGCCTTCTGATTTCATGTGATGTTATTTCCGTGTGCAGGTTTGGGACCAACCCCTCTATCTTCCACGTGTAGATTATTATGTATCTTTCTCGCCTGCCCTCTAGAGAATACAGATTTAGAACTTTTAATGTTCCAGTAATTATGATGAGTGAATTTTTGCGGTAAAGGATCTTTATATGCTTTCTAGGTCAGCAATTTCTCCGGCTCTGAATGGGGCCGAATTCAACAATATTCCACCCTAGAGAGCACTAGTGTCTTAAAGTATCATTATTGGTATGGCATCTCTTGCTTGGAAGGTTCTTGTTATCCAACCTGTCATTTTTCTTGCAGTCGTGACGGCTACTTTATGGCGTTCTGTTATAGTAAGATCTTCTGACATGATTACTCCTAGGTCCTTTACATTGCTTTTTCGCAATGGGGTTAATATAATATAAAAACGGCAATATTATTGTTTGGCTCTACAGTATCGTTATTATTATTGTGTACCTCGGCACTTTTTCTTTCTACAGTGTTATTGTGGCTGTAATCTGCCAGGCCCTAATTGTTTCCTCTCCACACTTTGTGTACATGGTTGATAGTTTTCCTGTGAAGTCTGGCATGTGTGCGTCAGGAAGGAAGGATATTATCAGGGGAAAGCATCAAGCCATTATGAATATATAGCAGTTGGAAAGGGTCACGATAAGGATTTGGGATAGGACGGGGGGGGGTGGAAAGGAATGGTGCCCAACCCTTTGGACGGTCGGCGATTGAAAGCCGACCTGCATGAAGCGAGACCGTCGCTCTACCGTCCAGCCCAAGTGGTTGGCCGGTCCATCTCTCATCAGTTTGGTTATGTTTGCTCATATTGGTCTGCCATTGTAACATCTCCACAATGTTCCTTCGCTGTCTGCACATTGTGGAGGTACTTCTGCACATTGTGGAGGTACTTCTGCACATTGTGGAGGTACTTCTGCACATTGTGGAGGTACTTCTGCACATTGTGGAGGTACTTCTGCACATTGTGGAGGTACTTCTGCACATTGTGGAGGTACTTCTGCACATTGTGGAGATACTTCTGCACAACTCGGGTAAAATCTTGTGTCAGAGATGAGTCATATAAAGTGTGGCAGTAGTCCTCCGAGCTGGTCCAAAACAGCCGCCTCCCGCCGCCATCTTGGTAACTCTTGAGTGTGGAGTGTGTACACCTTGTTACTGTCCCTTATTGGTGGTGGTGTTAGTCTGTTACCTTGCTAACATTAGTGTTTTATTATTGGTAATATTATGTGTGTACTTTATATGGTGCTAAGCTTTATGTACAGGTACTTATTGTGTTGTTCCTACCGTATTGGCGCTTGGTCTAGTCTGGTGTCGGCACCAGGTGTGGGCACCAGGTGTCGGCACCAGGTGTATACTTTATATGGTGCTAAGCTTTATGTACAGGTACTTATTGTGTTGTTCCTACCGTATTGGCGCTTGGTCTAGTCTGGTGTCGGCACCAGGTGTGGGCACCAGGTGTCGGCACCAGGTGTCGGCACCAGGTGTCAGCACCAGGTGTCGGCACCAGGTGTCGGCACCAGGTGTCGGCACCAGGTGTCGGCACCAGGTGTCGGCACCAGGTGTCGGCACCAGGTGTCGGCACCAGGTGTCGGCACCAGGTGTCGGCACCAGGTGTATACTTTATATGGTGCTAAGCTTTATGTACAGGTACTTATTGTGTTGTACCTACCGTATTGGCGCTTGGTCTAGTCTGGTGTCGGCACCAGGTGTCGGCACCAGGTGTCGGCACCAGGTGTCAGCACCAGGTGTCGGCACCAGGTGTCAGCACCAGGTGTCGGCACCAGGTGTCGGCACCAGGTGTCAGCACCAGGTGTCCGTGTGAACTCATCGTTCACCATACACCCACCACGTTGATGAGTTTACCATATGCGTGGTGAGTAGTGGCCCGCTTGGTAGCCAGGCACACACACACACACACACACACACACACACACACACACACACACACACACACACACACACACACACACATTATCTACTACCATTGCTAGCCTCATCACCACCACTACCCCCACTACTACTACTACTACTACCACCACCACTACCAACGCCATCATCTCCCCGTGTGTAGCAAGATGGGTGATTCAGGGAAGGAGAGTGAGGCTGCTTGTGAGAAGATGGACACGCAGCTCTCCCCTGACAATGTCAACCTCTACAACCCCACTGATAACACGACCAACAACAACAATAATAACAACCTCCTGGGCACGCCTGGGAGCCCCCCGGGAGCCACAACTGGGACTGGCCACAACCTCTCCTTCTATAACATGCTCAACAACAATAATAACAACTACAGTGTCGAAGCTCTACGAAGTTTGGGCCTTACAAGAGTTCCTGGAAATTTGCCCTTACTGCTGCAGGTAGGTCCTCGTCCCTCACTGGTCCTCGTCCCTCACTGGTCCTCGTCCCTCACTGGTCCTCGTCCCTCACTGGTCCTCGTCCCTCACTGGTCCTCGTCCCTCACTGGTCCTCGTCCCTCACTGGTCCTCGTCCCTCACTGGTCCTCGTCCCTCACTGGTCCTCGTCCCTCACTATCCTTCCCTCACTGGTCCTCGTCCCTCACTATCCTTCCCTCACTGGTCCTCGTCCCTCACTATCCTTCCCTCACTGGTCCTCGTCCCTCACTATCCTTCCCTCACTGGTCTTCGCCCCGCACCGCTGCAGGTAGGTCTGTGTGTGAACTTGGAATGAGTCGGGTGAGACTGGAATTAATAAGCTCTGAGTGTTGAAACCTTCCCGTTGGCTTCTCCAAGCTGTCTCCCGCCACCAGACACCTCTGAGACAGGAGCCGCGAGGTCCCTGACAGCAACCCCCCGTCTCATGGACAGTGCGTCGCATTTTGACGTCCAATAACGTGATATTACTAATAATGGTCGCGGTTCGCGAAATTGACTGTGATGTCCCGTTTTCTGTGCGTGGGTTCTCGGGTCGGTTAGTACAACTGTTTAGTGACGTAGGGGACGCTGGGAAGAACGGGCTGCTGGCACGTGGGGTGGGGGGGGGGGGGGGGGGGTCCTCGGCCCCTGTGGACTGGGAGCAGGATTTGTTTACATTAAGGTTGGCTCCCCTTGTAGGTGACGTCATGCCACCACGTGGTGTAGGTAAACATGACGTCATGTTTGTTTTTGGAGAGTTGGTCGGGGGGGGGGGGGGATGGAGAGGCACAGTCAAAGGGAAATTTTAAAAATGGGCATATAGTGAGTTTTTTTTATGGCAGACGGGCTGGCCGCCTTGCTGACACCAGGCGGGTTTTTTCTATTATACATGTTTTTATTTTTTATTCAGCATTTCTCTTGTTAGGGTGATGTCATGGGCTTGTCTCATGTGATTTTTAGACCCCTGACGGCTGAGTGTGGGGGGCTGATGGCTGAGTGGACAGAGCTCGGGGTTCGTAGGCCTGAGGTTCCGGGTACGATCCCCAGCAGAGACGGAAACAAATGTGCAGTTTCTTTCACCCTGAGGCCTCTGTTCACCTAGCAGTAAATAGGTATCTGGGAGTAAGACAGCTGTTACGGGCTGCTTCCTGGGGGCGTGTAACAAAAAGGCCTGGCAAAAGAGGCCTGGTCGAAGACCGGCCCGCCGGGACGCTAAGCCCTGAAATCATCTTAAGATAACCTCAATATAACCTGATTGAAGATGACAGATCAAATGCTTCGTCAGCTTGGTCGACGTCATACCTATGTACTTAGATTGAAGGTTACATCCTTCGTGGGGGCAAGTGTACATGTATACAACGCTTGACTGCTGTAAAGGGTTCTCCGTCGGCTTAGGGCTGTTTTTGATAAGGTCGGAAGTCTTCTTTATTTTATAGTATATGATTAGGTCTGTTTTGGTTAGTAGTTTTTTTACTCCTTTACGGATTATTTCTTTCATTATTCTTTCATTATTCTTTCTTTATGTTCACTGTACATGGTTGATTTGTAATATAATTGTATTGGAGGTGTTGTGGGTTCTGTTCTTGGTTCATGGTTGTACCATCGGTCCAGGTGTTGTCTTATTGTTGTGTTTATTACTGTGTTGCTATATCCATTGTTCACCAACGCCTGAGTTATCCGTTCACACTCCCTACACACGTTGCACCATTCAGAGCAGCGGGTAAGATTCTCAAGTCAATTCATCGACTTGAGAATGGTCCAGGACGGACCGAAACGTCGTCGTCCCTTCACCTTCTAGTGTGTGGTCTGGTCAAGAGTGGGTATAAGAGCTCGACGAATATAAGTGTTGAGAACACTGGCTTTGTATCTTTAGGGACACTCGCTCCTACAGTTCAGGCATAATCCTATGTTGGTAGGCTTAGTATATATGCTGGTGCTTCGAGAGGTTCCTGTTTTTGTTATTAGTATATCCAGGAATGGCAACTGTTATTTTCACTGTTTTCATGTGTAAATCAGAGTCCTGATTCTCAGGACTCTGAGAAGTCCTGATTCTGAATCATCTAGTCCTTCCTGATTCTAGTCCTTCCTGATTCTAGTCCTTCCTGATTCTAGTCCCGATTCTGATTCCTGAATCATCTAGTCCTGATTCTAGATGGCTTTTGATCAATTAGTTCACCTGGGTCTTTTACTATGACGAATATGTCAGTGATATAACGGCAGTATATTATTGTTGTTTTGCTTACCACTGAAGACTCTATCTTTGATGGTTCCCATGTCAAAATTAGCAAATAGCACTCCTAAGGGGGCGGGGGAGGGCGGGGGAGGGAAGCCCATTGCTACTCCGTGTATCTGTAGACACATGTTATCTTGCGGACTGATGACAGGTGTTTCCTTTGTACATGCCTCGAGGAGGTTCCTGAAGTGTGGGTCAGGTGTGTCTAATTTGGGGGTGTTCTCGTCTCTGTGTACTCTAATGGACAGTATACTCTAATGTGCAGTATACACAGACGAGAACATTTTCTCCTCAGTGAGGGCCCGTGGGTGCCAGGCCGCGGGGGGGGTGAGGGCCCGTGGGTGCCAGGCCGGGGGGGGGGTCCGTGGGTGCCAGGCAGGGGGGGGGCCGTGGGTGCCAGGCCGGGGGGGGGTCCGTGGGTGCCAGGCAGGGGGGGGGGGCCCGTGGGTGCCAGGCAGGGGGTGGGGGTGAGGGCCCATGGGTGCCAGGCCGGGGGGGAGGGGGGACCCCGTGGGTGCCAGGCCGGGGGGGGGGGGGTGAGGGCCCGTGGGTGCCAGGCCGGGGGGGGGGGGGAGGGGGTCATCATTGACGTCTCACAAATGTCTGGCATCTACATAGGTGATGACCCGTCCTGATTCATTCACGCTGCCTCCCTCACCTCTCATGTTCCCCACCTCCCCATCCAAGGCTGTCACTCTGGTTATCTTACCTTGACGTTACCTGGAGGGGATTTCGGGGCTTAGCGATTCCGCGGCCCGGTCCTCGACCAGGCCTCCTGGTTGCTGGACTGGCCAACTAGGGTGTTGGACGCGGCTGCTCGCAGCCTGACGTATGAGTCACAGCCTGGTTGATCAGGTATCCTTTGGAGGTGTTTATCCAGTACTCTCTTGAACACTGTGAGGGGTCGGCCAGTTATGTCCCTTATGTGTAGTGGAAGCGTGTTGAACAGTCTCGGGCCTCTGATGTTGATAGTTCTCTCTTGAACACTGTGAGGGGTCTGCCAGTTATGCCCCTTATGTGTAGTGGAAGCGTGTTGAACAGTCTCGGGCCTCTGATGTTGATAGTTCTCTCTTGAACACTGTGAGGGGTCTGCCAGTTATGCCCCTTATGTGTAGTGGAAGCGTGTTGAACAGTCTCGGGCCTCTGATGTTGATAGTTCTCTCTTGAACACTGTGAGGGGTCGGCCAGTTATGCCCCTTATGTGTAGTGGAAGCGTGTTGAACAGTCTCGGGCCTCTGATGTTGATAGTTCTCTCTTGAACACTGTGAGGGGTCTGCCAGTTATGCCCCTTATGTGTAGTGGAAGCGTGTTGAACAGTCTCGGGCCTCTGATGTTGATGGTTCTCTCTTGAACACTGTGAGGGGTCGGCCAGTTATGTCCCTTATGTGTAGTGGAAGCGTGTTGACCAGTCTCGGGCCTCTGATGTTGATAGTTCTCTCTGAGTACCTGTTGCACCTCTGCTCTTCAACAGTGTCACCAAGCAGCAGCCTGTTGGACCAAGTTATCACAAGTCGAGCCTGGCCTCAGGCCGGGCTCGGGTGAGTAGAACAACTCCCGAAACCCTCTCCAGGTAAGCTCCAGGTAACCTATTACGTGCCTCTGTAACCCCCATTTCACCCCCCCCCCTCCATCGTGTGGGGGGGTCTACCTCCGCCCACGGAATGGTAACTAACTTTATATCTTTATGTACTGAAGTCTCTTCTGACCTTTTAGAATGTTAATTGCGTTAAGGTGTGTGAGATGACTTGTGGCAAGGACCCGTCCACCGACCAAGTTGATAACGGTAGTGTTCTTGTTGTTAACAGGAGTTCGCCACGCTGACGAAGGAGCTGAACGGCGCGCGGGAGCAGTTGCTGGAACGTGACGAAGAGATCACCGAACTCAAGGCTGAGAGGAACAACACCAGGGTAAGTTGCTCGCCCCTTCTGTAGTCTCCCGCCCCTGCCAGGGGTTGTAGCACCCCATGGCAACAGTCCTCTCCCAGTGGTTGTGGCACCCCATGGCAACCGTCCCCTCCCAGTGGCTGTGGCACCCCATGGCAACCGTCCCCTGCCAGTGGCTGTGGCACCCCATGGCAACCGTCCTCTCCCAGTGGCTGTGGCACCCCATGGCAACCGTCCCCTGCCAGTGGCTGTGGCACCCTATGGCAACCGTCCCCTGCCAGTGGTTGTGGCACCCCATGGCAACCGTTCCCTGCCAGTGGCTGTGGCACCCTATGGCAACCGTCCCCTGCCAGTGGTTGTGGCACCCCATGGCAACAGTCCTCTCCCAGTGGTTGTGGCACCCTATGGCAACAGTCCCCTGCCAGTGGTTGTGGCACCCCATGGTAACAGTCTCCTCCCAGTGCTTGTGGCACCCCATGGCAACAGTCTCCTCCCAGTGGTTGTGGCACCCCATGGCAACAGTCCTCTCCCAGTGGTTGTGGCACCCCATGCTCCCAGTGGTTGTGGCACCCCATGGCAACCGTCTCCTCCCAGTGGTTGTGGCACCCCATGGCAACCGTCCTCTCCCAGTGGCTGTGGCACCCCATGGTAAGTCTCCTCCCAGTGGTTGTGGCACCCCATGGCAACCGTCCTCTCCCAGTGGTTGTGGCACCCCATGGCAACCGTCCTCTCCCAGTGCTTGTGGCACCCCATGGCAACAGTCTCCTCCCAGTGGTTGTGGCACCCCATGGCAACAGTCCTCTCCCAGTGGTTGTGGCACCCCATGGCAACAGTCTCCTCCCAGTGGTTGTGGCACCCCATGGCAACAGTCTCCTCCCAGTGGTTGTGGCACCCCATGGCAACAGTCCTCTCCCAGTGGTTGTGGCACCCCATGGCAACAGTCTCCTCCCAGTGGTTGTGGCACCCCATGGCAACAGTCCTCTCCCAGTGGTTGTGGCACCCCATGGCAACAGTCCTCTCCCAGTGGTTGTGGCACCCCATGGCAACAGTCCTCTCCCAGTGGTTGTGGCACCCCATGGCAACAGTCCTCTCCCAGTGGTTGTGGCACCCCATGGCAACAGTCCTCTCCCAGTGGTTGTGGCACCCCATGGCAACAGTCCTCTCCCAGTGGTTGTGGCACCCCATGGCAACCGTCCTCTCCCAGTGGCTGTGGCACCCCATGGCAACCGTCCTCTCCCAGTGGCTGTGGCACCCCATGGCAACCGTCCCCTGCCAGTGGTTGTGGCACCCCATGGCAACCGTCCCCTGCCAGTGGTTGTGGCACCCTATGGCAACCGTCCTCTCCCAGTGGCTGTGGCACCCCATGGCAACCGTCCCCTGCCAGTGGTTGTGGCACCCCATGGCAACCGTCCTCTCCCAGTGGCTGTGGCACCCCATGGCAACCGTCCCCTGCCAGTGGTTGTGGCACCCCATGGCAACCGTCCCCTGCCAGTGGCTGTGGCACCCCATGGCAACCGTCCCCTGCCAGTGGTTGTGGCACCCGAGGTAACCTCCCCTCTCCTCGTGGTTGTGATGCCCCCACCTACCAGCCTGTTGTTGTTGGTTCTGGGCATGGTCAGAGACCAAGGCCCCGGTCTCTGACCATGCCTTTTGGTTTCATATGGTTACCTGCCTTCCTACCCTGATGTTACCTTGAGGTGGTTTCGGGGCTTAGCGTCCCCGCGGCCCGGTCGTCGACCAGGCCTCCTGGTTGCTGGTTTGGGGGCATTTCCGTGTGCAGATGTGTAACTCGTCCCTCTAATATTTTCCAAGTGTAAATCATTGTGCATCTCTCACGCCTGCGCTCTTGAAAGTACAAATTTAAACATTTTAAGCGGGCTCAATAACATATATGTTTGATAGAGAGGATTCTGGCAGTAAAAGACCTTTGCACGCTCTCCAGGTCAGCAATTTCTCCAGCTTTGAATGGGGCTGTTAGTGTGCAATAATATTTCATCCTAGAGAGCACTAGCGTCTTGAAGATTATCAACATTAGTATGGCATCTCTTGCGTGAAAGGTTCTTGTTATCCAACCTGTCTTTTTCTTGCAGTTATAACAACAGCTACAAGAAAAAAGGCAACTGTTCTATTTCTTCAATAGAGCATCTGCTCTATTTCTTCAGTCTACCCTTTTAAGATTTCCTTGTCTTTGTGATAGTCGTATCTGCTTAAGTATTTCCATGATTTTCTTCCTTCTGTGTAGTCGAATTTGTTCTCTGGTTGGTACCTGGTTGATGGGATTCTGGGAGTTCTTCTACTCCCCAAGCCCGGCCCGAGGCCAGGCTTGACTTGTGAGAGTTTGGTCCACCAGGCTGTTGCTTGGAGCGGCCCGCAGGCCCACATACCCACCACAGCATGGTTGGTCCGGCACTCCTTGGAGGAAACAATCTTAGTTTCCTCTTGAAGATGTCCACGGTTGTTCCGGCAAAACGAGAACGAACGAGTTCGGTTCTCTGTCTAGGAGAGGTCCTCTTAACGATATACAACAAAGGAATATATTTCAAGCAGACTTTGTACACTTCGGCAGTCATTTGTTTATTCCTTGTGTGGAGGTTTTGTTACTCAAGACTAGGGCAGCTAGTTCTTGACACACACTGTACCCCGTCATATAGTCTAGGGCAGCTAGTTCTTGACACACACTGTACCCCGTCATATAGTCTAGGGCAGCTAGTTCTTGACACACACTGTACCCCGTCATATAGTCTAGGGCAGCTAGTTCTTGACACACACTGTACTGCCCTTCATATAGTCTAGGGCAGCTAGTTCTTGACACACACTGTACCCCGTCATATAGTCTAGGGCAGCTAGTTCTTGACACACACTGTACCCCGTCATATAGTCTAGGGCAGCTAGTTCTTGACACACACTGTACTGCCCTTCATATAGTCTAGGGCAGCTAGTTCTTGACACACACTGTACCCCGTCATATAGTCTAGGGCAGCTAGTTCTTGACACACACTGTACCCCGTCATATAGTCTAGGGCAGCTAGTTCTTGACACACACTGTACCCCGTCATATAGTCTAGGGCAGCTAGTTCTTGACACACACTGTACCCCGTCATATAGTCTAGGGCAGCTAGTTCTTGACACACTCTGTACTGCCCTTCATATAGTCTAGGGCAGCTAGTTCTTGACACACTCTGTACTGCCCTTCATATAGTCTAGGGCAGCTAGTTCTTGACACACACTGTACCCCGTCATATAGTCTAGGGCAGCTAGTTCTTGACACACACTGTACCCCGTCATATAGTCTAGGGCAGCTAGTTCTTGACACACACTGTACCCCGTCATATAGTCTAGGGCAGCTAGTTCTTGACACACTCTGTACTGCCCTTCATATAGTCTAGGGCAGCTAGTTCTTGACACACTCTGTACTGCCCTTCATATAGTCTAGGGCAGCTAGTTCTTGACACACACTGTACCCCGTCATATAGTCTAGGGCAGCTAGTTCTTGACACACACTGTACCCCGTCATATAGTCTAGGGCAGCTAGTTCTTGACACACTCTGTACTGCCCTTCATATAGTCTAGGGCAGCTAGTTCTTGACACACTCTGTACTGCCCTTCATATAGTCTAGGGCAGCTAGTTCTTGACACACACTGTACCCCGTCATATAGTCTAGGGCAGCTAGTTCTTGACACACACTGTACCCCGTCATATAGTCTAGGGCAGCTAGTTCTTGACACACACTGTACCCCGTCATATAGTCTAGGGCAGCTAGTTCTTGACACACTCTGTACTGCCCTTCATATAGTCTAGGGCAGCTAGTTCTTGACACACACTGTACTCCCCTTCATATAGTCTAGGGCAGCTAGTTCTTGACACACACTGTACCCCGTCATATAGTCTAGGGCAGCTAGTTCTTGACACACTCTGTACTGCCCTTCATATAGTCTAGGGCAGCTAGTTCTTGACACACACTGTACCCCGTCATATAGTCTAGGGCAGCTAGTTCTTGACACACACTGTACCCCGTCATATAGTCTAGGGCAGCTAGTTCTTGACACACTCTGTACTGCCCTTCATATAGTCTAGGGCAGCTAGTTCTTGACACACTCTGTACTGCCCTTCATATAGTCTAGGGCAGCTAGTTCTTGACACACACTGTACCCCGTCATATAGTCTAGGGCAGCTAGTTCTTGACACACTCTGTACTGCCCTTCATATAGTCTAGGGCAGCTAGTTCTTGACACACACTGTACTGCCCTTCATATAGTCTAGGGCAGCTAGTTCTTGACACACACTGTACTCCCCTTCATATAGTCTAGGGCAGCTAGTTCTTGACACACACTGTACTCCCCTTCATATAGTCTAGGGCAGCTAGTTCTTGACACACACTGTACTGCCCTTCATATAGTCTAGGGCAGCTAGTTCTTGACACACACTGTACTGCCCTTCATATAGTCTAGGGCAGCTAGTTCTTGACACACACTGTACCCCGTCATATAGTCTAGGGCAGCTAGTTCTTGACACACACTGTACCCCGTCATATAGTCTAGGGCAGCTAGTTCTTGACACACACTGTACCCCGTCATATAGTCTAGGGCAGCTAGTTCTTGACACACACTGTACTGCCCTTCATATAGTCTAGGGCAGCTAGTTCTTGACACACACTGTACTTCCCTTCATATAGTCTAGGGCATCTAGTTCTTGACACACTCTGTACTCCCCTTCATATAGTCTAGGGCAGCTAGTTCTTGACACACACTGTACTCCCCTTCACATAGTTTAGGGCATCTAGTTCTTGACACACACTGTACTCCCCCTTCATATAGTCTAGGGCAGCTAGTTCTTGACACACTCTGTACTCCCCTTCATATAGTCTAGGGCAGCTAGTTCTTGACACTCTGTACTCCCCTTCATATAGTCTAGGGCAGCTAGTTCTTGACACACTCTGTACTGCCCTTCATATAGTCTAGGGCAGCTAGTTCTTGACACACTCTGTACTGCCCTTCATATAGTCTAGGGCAGCTAGTTCTTGACACACACTGTACTGCCCTTCACATAGTCTAGGGCAGCTAGTTCTTGACACACTCTGTACTCCCCTTCATATAGTCTAGGGCAGCTAGTTCTTGACCCACTCTGTACTCCCCTTCACATAGTCTAGGGCAGCTAGTTCTTGACACACACTGTACTACCCTTCGTATAGTCTAGGGCAGCTAGTTCTTGACACACACTGTACTGCCCTTCACATGCACCTAAATGTGGCTGGTTGGTGTCCTGTTCAAGCAGACTGTTGGTCGCGGTTGCTCGCAGCTTGGTGGATCAAGTATGCTGTGGAGATGTTTATAGATTTCACAGTTGAACACCGTGAGGGGTCGGTCAGTTATGCCCCGTAGGTGTAGAGGGAGTGTGTTGACAATTCTTGGGCTCTGATGTTGATACGAGTTCTCTCTCAGCGTACCTGTTGCTCCTCAGCGTTTCAACGGGGCTTCTATACAAGGAAAATAACTTCATTTAGAATCTGTGTTTTGATTATCAGCACTTCCACCATACTATTTATGGTGGTTAGGACGTGAGTGGAGGTTAGTGTGTCGGCTGTACAGGCTGCCAGGTTGTGGTGGTGTCAGCTGTACAGGCTGACAGGTTGTGGTGGTGTCAGCTGTACAGGCTGACAGGTTGTGGTGGTGTCAGCTGTACAGGCTGACAGCTGTTTGTGGTGGTGTCAGCTGTACAGGCTGACAGCTGTTTGTGGTGGTGTCAGCTGTACAGGCTGACAGCTGTTTGTGGTGGTGTCAGCTGTACAGGCTGACAGCTGTTTGTGGTGGTGTCAGCTGTACAGGCTGACAGCTGTTTGTGGTGGTGTCAGCTGTACATGCTGACAGCTGTTTGTGGTGGTGTCAGCTGTACAGGCTGACAGCTGTTTGTGGTGGTGTCAGCTGTACAGGCTGACAGCTGTTTGTGGTGGTGTCAGCTGTACAGGCTGACAGCTGTTTGTGGTGGTGTCAGCTGTACAGGCTGACAGCTGTTTGTGGTGGTGTCAGCTGTACAGGCTGACAGCTGTTTGTGGTGGTGTCAGCTGTACAGGCTGACAGCTGTTTGTGGTGGTGTCAGCTGTACAGGCTGACAGCTGTTTGTGGTGGTGTCAGCTGTACAGGCTGACAGCTGTTTGTGGTGGTGTCAGCTGTACAGGCTGACACCAAGCCCACAAAGTGGGCTTTGTGTGAACGGCGTGTTTTGTCTCCCCTGAATGTTGGTAAATATGACGTTATAGTGTTTGTGGAAGTGCTGGGTGTTTAACTTGGTGTTAATATCTGCGGTTCTAGTAGGGGAGGCCACTGTGTGTGTGTCCTCTCTAGCATTAGACCGAGTTGATGGTAGAGTCTGGACATTTGTAGCCATTCTTATCCTCTTTCTCCTGCTAAGACATTATCCTCTGGGGGCCAGAATCACGAAGCACTTACGCAAGTACTTACGAACGTGTACATCTTTCCTCAATCTTTGACGGCTTTGGTTACATTTATTAAACAGTTTACAAGCATGAAAACTTGCCAATCAACTCTTGTGATTGGTATAAACAGCCTCATTGTGCTTCGTAGCTCATTAACCGTTTAATAATTGTAAACAAAGCCGCCAAAGACTCAGAAAAGATGTACAGGTTCGTAAGTGCTTGCGTAAATGCTTCGTGAATCTGGCCCCAGGTATGTAGAGTTGTGGCTGTTTTCACAGTGGCGTTCTTTTGGTTTTATTCGCCTGGTTCCTCTTATATGAGGAGCTGGACAGTCTCTGTTGAAATATTCTTTCTTGTTTAATGAATTCTTAGAGTTGTGGGTGGAAACATTTGCAGTTTTTGGAACATTTATCTGTAAAATAAATATTTCTAAACCTTCTGGGTGATGGTATTTGCATATTCCATTTGTTCTTCCCGATATCCTATATTTACATACTCAATTTATAGTATAAACGAGTTTGTCTTTTTTGTTCATTTTGGCCTGAATTTTGAAGTCCAATTCTTTTGTTGAACCCGACTCTCTGCAGGGAGCAATGGTGGTGGTGGTGGTGCAGGGAACAGTGGGGTGATAGCACACAAAATGAGGTCAGTGGGAATAACTGGTAAAGTAGGGCGCTGGATACTCATTTTCCTGTCGAACCGAACACAAAGAGTAACAGTCAATCAAGTAAAATCGAGTCCGAGCGCAAGGTATAGTCCTTGCAACCCTGCTGTTCCTTATTCTCATATCAGATATAGACAAAAATACAAGTCACAGCTTCGTATCATCCTTTGCAGATGACACGAAAATCAGCATGAAAATTACCTCTGCTGAAGACATTGAAAAATTACAAGCAGATGTCAACAAAATTTTCGATTGGGCAGCAGAAAATAACATGTTTAACGGTGATAAATTTCAGGTACTCAGATACGGCAAAATGAGGATCTGAAGCATAATACAGGGTACAAAACACAATCGAATCTGCCCATAGTAGGAAAACAGCATGTAAAGGATTTGGGAATAATAATGTCTGACGACCTAACGTTTAAGGAGCATAACCAAGCCAATATTGCGACAGCCAGAAAAATGATAGGATGTATTACGAGAACTTTCAAATCCAGGGATCCCATCACAATGGTTGTACTATTCAAGTCACTTTTGTCCCGTCTCGAGTACTGCTCAGTACTCACTTCCCCCTTCAGAGCAGGAGAGATTGCTGAAATAGAGGGAATACAGAGAACATACACGGCACGCATAGACGCGATAAAGCACCTAAATTATTGGGATCGTCTTAAAGCTCAACAAATGTACTCATTAGAAAGAAGACGATAGAGATGCCAAGTAATATACACATGGAAAATACTGGAGGGACAGGTCCCAAACCTACACAGTTAAATAACAACGTACTGGAGTGAACGATATGGAAGAAAATGCAGAATAGAACCATTGAAGAGCAGAGGTGCCATAGGCACAGAGAACACTGTATGAACATCAGAGGTCCGCGGTTGTTCAACATCCTCCCAGCGACTATAAGAAATATTGCCGGAACAACCGTGGACATCTTCAAGAGAAAACTGGACTGTTTTCTAAAAGACGTGCCGGACCAACCGGGCTGTGGTGGGTATGTGGGCCTGCGGGCCGCTCCAAGCAACAGCCTAGTGGACCAAACTCTCACACGTCAAGCCTGGCCTCGGGTCGGGCTTGGGGAGTAGAACTACTCCCAGAACCCCATTAACCAGGTATCAAGCAGGTGCAGAGAGCAGCAGTGGTGGTGTAGGGAGCAGTGGTGGTGGTGGTGGTGCAGGGAGCAGTGGTGGTGGTGGTGGTGCAGGGAGCAGTGGTGGTGGTGCAGGGAGCAGTGGTGGTGGTGGTGCAGGGAACAGTGGTGGTGGTGGTGGTGGTGGTGCAGGGAACAGTGGTGGTGTAAGGGGGTTGACGATGATAGCTGAGATAAGACACGGGCGGGCGGGCGGGCCAGGAGACAGGAGTCACCGCCAGTCTACCCGACCCTACTATCCCCAGCTGACTGTTGTCATCACCTCCCCGCCCACACCTATCCCCAGCTGACTGTTGTCATCACCTCCCCGCCCACACCTATCCCCAGCTGACTGTTGTCATCACCTCCCACCCACACCTATCCCCAGCTGACTGTTGTCATCACCTCCCACCCACACCTATCCCCAGCTGACTGTTGTCATCACCTCCCCATCCACACCTATCCCCAGCTGACTGTTGTCATCACCTCCCTATCCACACCTATCCCCAGCTGACTGTTGTCATCACCTCCCCACCCACACCTATCCCCAGCTGACTGTTGTCATCACCTCCCCATCCATACCTATCCCCACCTGACTGGGGATATTTGCATAACCAAGCAAATATTGCGTCAGCCAGAAAAATGATAGGATGGATTACGAGAACTTTCAAATCCAGGGATCCCATCACAATGGTTGTACTCTTCAAGTCACTTGTGTTGTCCTGTCTTGAGTACTGCTCAGTACTCACTTCCCCCTTCAGAGCAGGAGAGATTGCTGAAATAGAGGGAATACAGAGAACATATACGGCACGCATAGACGCGATAAAGCGCCTAAATTATTGGGATCGTCTCAAAGATCTCCAAATGTACTCAGTAGAAAGGAGACAAGAGATACCAAATAATATACACATGGAAGATACTGGAGGGCCAAGTACCAAATCTACACAGTAAAATAACAACGTACTGGAGTGAACGATATGGAAGAAAATGCAGAATAGAACCAGTGAAGAGCAGAGGTGCCATAGGCACAATCAGAGGACACTGTATAAACATCAGAGGTCCGCGGTTGTTCAACGTCCTCCCAGCGACTATAAGAAATATTGCCGGAACAACTGTGGACATCTTCAAGAGGAAACTAGACTGTTTTCTGAAAGACTTTCCGGGCTGTGGTGGGTATGTGGCCCTGCGGGCCGCTCCAAGCAACAGCCTGGTGGACCAAACCCTCACAAGTCAAGCCTGGCCTCGGGCCGGGCTTGGGGAGTAGAAGAACTCCCAGAACCCCATCAACCAGGTAGCTGACTGTTGTCATTTACCCCCCCCCCCCCACCCACACCTATCCCCAGCTGACTGTTGTCATCACCTCCCCGCCCACACCTATCCTCAGATCTACCCATTGTTTTTGGAACCATTTGATCGTTACCGTGCTTTAGCTTTTGTGTGGCTTTGGCCGCGATATCAGTAACGGTTACATTAGAAGTTTTGTAGTTACAGTAGTGCTGGTTCTATATGGGTTGCTGAGGTGTTTATCAGGGGTAATAGTAATGATGGAGGGGGCGAGGAGGGGTATAGACTTTGTTGGTGGTAAGGATGGTAGAGGGAGATAAGCGAAGTCTGGTGTCTGGTTGCTGTGCTATTGGTTGCTATCATGGATGATAACCTAGCCAGGGGGTGTCACGAATGATAACTGGGTGTGGGGTGATAACACCATGGGGTGTCATAGATGATTACTGAGCCAAGGGTGTCAGGGATGACAAATAAGCCAGGGACACCATGGTTTATTTTATCGAGCATTCACACCACAGATATTACCAAGCCAGTGGCACACACAGATTATATTATCAAGCCAGGTGTTCTACAGATGATATACGAAGCCAAGGGGTGCCACAGATGTATGAAGCCAGTGGGGTGCCACAGATATATGGAAACAGGGGGGTAGCCACAGATATATGAAGCCAGGTGTGGCCACAGATGATATAGGAAACGGGGGGCCACAGATGATATATGGAAACGGGGAGGGGGGGGGCACAGATGATGTATCAAGCCAGGGGGTGCCACAGATGATGTATCAAGCCAGGGGGTGCCACAGATATTACTAATCCAGGTGTATTACATTACAGCTGCTATTAGAGCACTTGGAGTGTCTGGTCTCGCGGCACGAACGCTCGCTCAGGATGACGGTGGTGAAGCGGCAGGCAGCATCACAGTCGGGTGTCTCCTCCGAGGTCGAGGTTCTCAAGGCACTCAAGTCCCTCTTTGAACACCACAAGGCCCTCGATGAGAAGGTTAGTTTATCTCACTTCTCCACTCTTAAAGTTTTATTATCGATTATTTGATCACATTCTCCATTAGTGTGTTGTATAAGCCAAACATTCCACTCATAGGCAAGGTCAAATATTCAGCACTGTAATGTTCTTCACTTAATCATGCTTAATTATTCCTTTTGAGCTACCAATGTGTCAAACTTGAAAGTGCTCCTTCCCCTCTCCCTGTCTTCCTCCCCATAATGATGTTGCCCTCTCTCTGACCCCCCCTCTAGAATACTACATATATATGTAAGAGTGAGGGCTTTGACTGTTGCAGTTACCGATGTATCATAACGAGGTTTGTACTCTCGGAATACTCTAGGGATATTTTCATTCTAATCTTAAAGCAGCTGCATTAGATAGTTACACTATACTTATATCAGCTTCAGCAGCATTTGATAATAATTCATTGTGTTGGGGGACAGGCAGCCAGTTACACATACAGTACATGTCAGGCTTATATCGAGATCACCAGCAGGGTTGAATTACTGACCCCGCACAAGATGAAACCCCCACAACAAGCTGACGAAATCCTGGGTACCTATTTACTGCTGGTGGACAGGAGCATGAGGGGATAGGAAATGCACCCCAACCATTTCTGTCCTGCCCAGAATTTGAATTCAGAATTCTCGACTGAGAGTCGAGAACAAATCCGACTGTACTACTGCGGTTTAATATTCAATTACACCCTTAGCCAATTCATTTGGTTGCTACCCTTCTTGTAATGATTTATTAACAAAATTCAATAAATAATTAGTTTTTATGAAATTATAGAAAATATTATACCAAATTCAGAAAAAGGAAGCACAAAATGTTAGTAGCTGTAGTGTGGCCATGGCAGGCAGCTAAAGGTGGATTTACCTCCAAAGCATCCTAGCAACAAAAAAAAAAAAAAAAAAAATTGAATACTCAAAATTTGTTCTCGATGAACTTGTGTTAGAAATAAAGCATTCATTGTAGAGACGTGTCCTTTTTCTTTGGGTGAAGCCTTTAGTGATTCCCTGACCTAAGGGCTGGTCAAGACAAGTCTGGGGCAGATGCATCAGGCCTCCAAGACCCAACCTTGCCTACAGGAAACCAAGACCAGAATCTAGCTATCTATTAGGAAAAGGGTATTTGATACTCGGTCTCAAAGACCGAGAAAAAAGCCCACCAGAAACCATATACCGTTAAATGCAATGAAGCAATCGAACTGTAGGTAACGAGGCAAATAATCATTCATTTCATGATGTGCTTGACTGCTACTTGATGGCAGTCAGTCACCCATAAACTTATTCTTCCTATAAGGTGAAGTACTGCTCTCTCTTGAGCTGCCCAACTCGACCCATTCACATGAAAGAAGAGAATGAGGTCCCATAAGAAATGGGCATTCCATTACATTCAAAACTTGATTTCTGGGAAGGCACCCTCAGCAGCTCCCTGAACTAACTTGGTGTTTCGATAGAAGAGATTTGCATTTGTAAAAAACACAGCAAGAATGGCCAAAGCCAGGATGCCCAGCAGGATACCAGAAAGCTGACCAGCAAGAGAACTGAATGCACATCATGCCCAGGAACAAAAACAATTATTTGCTAGATGGTCACCAGCTGAATTGGGCCCCCTGCCCAGGTCAGCTTAATTCAGAACACACATGGAAATTACCCAAGTAATTACCCAAGTGTAGATACAGGATGAGAGCTACACTCGTGGTGTCCCGTCTTCCCAGCACTCTGTCATATAACACTTTTAAACTACTGACGGTTTTGGCCAAACCACCTTCTCATCTAACTTGTTCCAACCGTCTACCACTCTGTTTACGAAAGTGAATTTTCTTATATTTCTTCGGCATCTGTGTTTAGCTAGTTTAAATCTATGACCTCTTGTTCTTAAAGTTCCGGGTCTCATGAAATCTTCCCTATCAATTTTATCGATTCCTGTTACTATTTTGTACGTAGTGATCATATCGCTTCTTTTTTTTCTAACTTCTAGTTTTGCATATTTAATGCCTCTAACCTCTCCTCGTAGCTCTTGTCTTTCAGTTCTGGGAGCCACTTAGTGGCATGTCTTTGCACCTTTTCCAGTTTGTTGATGTGCTGCTTCAGATATGGGCACCATACAACTGCTGCATATTCTAGCTTTGGTCTAACAAAAGTCGTGAATAATTCCTTTAGTATTTCACCATCCATGTATTTAAAAGCAATTCTGAAGTTAGAAAGTATAGCATAAGCTCCTCACACAATGTTCTTAATGTGGTCCTCAGGTGACAGTTTTCTATTTGGAACCACCCCTAGATCTTTCTTTATCAGAATTCTGTAAAGATTTCTCACATAATTTATAGGTTGTGTGGTCTATGTTCTCCTATTCCACATTCCATAACATGGCATTTATTCACATTAAATTCCATTTGCCAAGTGGTGCTCCATATACTAATTTTGTCCAGGTCTTCTTGAAGGGCATGACAATCACCTAAGTTTCTAATTTAATTAAATCATCTAATTTAATGGTGTCTGTCTATGCATGCAAAAAGAATATCCTGACAATAATTGTTAGTGACAATTGTCTTGCCAGTCTGGTTATGGCAGCAATGTTTCTTTATCTTTGGACCCAAGGGTTTGGTGTTCCTATGACCTTCATGTCTTGCCCAGCATTGTGTGTGTGTGGTTACATCCTATCGCAATTGAATAGTACAAACATTTTGATGTATAAATCCCCATTTGCCAAAAAATTTGCTATAAACAGTAGTGGCTTGCAAAATTGAGGTGCTGTCCCATTTTCTATTGGTAGGGCCTTGGTTAGGTTAGGTTCAAGCAGTTCAGTATATAACTTTAGGAATCTCTCAAACACTCGAGAGGTGGTGGTGGTCTTTATTAGATTTTGCCCTAGGCTCTTTGGGCAATGGACCTTTTGGTTTGCTTGCCTTGACAGTTTGGTTGCATGCTCTTTGTTTGGTAGGCACTATACCTTCTGTTATCTGGGCTGTTTGTGCATCTCCCTTAGATTTCGCTGGACTAAAGCTAAATAAGGAAGCTACTGAAGACCAACCAGAAAAGTGCATTTCAATACATTCAGCAATTGATATCTGAACAGCGAATCAAAAGAACTAATCTGGACATGGAGCATTAGGTCACCCATAAGCCTCATGAGTCGGTCCAAGCCTGGGTGACAATCTTGATTAACCTTCCACGCTATGAAGTAACTGGGCATCCAATAATATAACAAAAACATAAATGTTCAGAAGCTATGATATAACTAACATGAGAAAATAAATTCATCACTCATATGTAATATAAAATCAGAATTCACCATAAAATCACATTAACATGATCTATATATGAGAAAATCTTGGGAGAAGGGTGAGGGTTGAGTCAGCATCATGACCCCTATCATGTGCCAAGATTTTTTCAGTGTCTGGATTGTTTTGGAAAGAATAATGGACAAGGAGGAGGAGGTGAGATTTTAATCCACTTGTTGCATTTACAATTGCAAAATATGCCTCACTCAAATTACATTCTTGCTTCGTGCTAACAATCACGGTACCTCAGAGCTCCTAGCACATAATGTATGGATAACCAATATTGGTAAAGAAAAAGCAAAGTAAATAACGAGGGTTATAAGATATCAGTTCTTTCAAGTGTGCATGTGTAGAAAATAGATAATATTGAACACGTATGTGCTCCCTACTACTACAACGCTACTTAGCTGAACCACATTCTCTCACATGTTAAACTACTTTCCAGACACACTGTGGCGAATCACAAGTATGGATACATGATTATTGGGCCACCATAACACTCACAATACTAATGAATGTCACATCCACATACTATATTTAATATAACTTTCTCCCCCCCCCCCCCCCCCAAGCCCCCTTCCAATCTCTCTCCCTTTTCATTCCACTTATCCCTCTTGATTAATGTACCTCATTTCTGTGTTCCTCTCAATCTCTCTACACGTTACTTCACTCATAATCTCTCGGTATCCTCGCTTCCCATTACCTCGGCCATTAACCGTCTCTCTACATGTTATCTCATTCACCATCTTCTTATTTTGAGGTTATCTTGAGATGATTTTGGGGCTTAGCATCCCCGTGGCCCGGTCCTCGACCAGGCATCCTTTTTGTTACACACCCCAGGAAGCAGCCTATAGCAGCTGTCTATCTTCCAGGTACTGTACCTATTTACTGCTAGGTAACAAGGGCATCAGGGTGAAAGAAACTCTGCCCATTTGTTTCCACCTCCACTGGAGATCGAACCTGGAACCTCAGGACCACAAATCCGAAGAGCTGTCCACTCAGCTGTCAGGCCCCCTGACACCTGAATGTCACCATCACCAACTCTCTACACATTACCTCACTCCACATTTCCCGATTACTTAACTCATCATCTCAACTGTAATATCACTAATGATCTTCCTCCTTAACCCTTAGACCGTGCAATACATACATACTGTATATGATCTGACATAAAATAATTTAACATAAGTTTTTAAAACTTGCACAAGCACTTTCCAATTTTTTTTGCATAATCAACTAGGTAGATGCTCCAACTTTGTCTAGATGATCACAGCATAACTTGAAAAACAAGAAAATCAAAATTAATTTTAAAAGTGAATATTGGAAATTTCATACAGTATTTTCAATTCGGAATAAAAAATATGTACTATCACCAATTGTTCATTTAATGTTATCGTCTCAGAATAGCATATGATCTTCATTTTCATCAAATTAGAATATAGGTTTTCAGTATAGTTTACTGCAAAAAAAAAAGTGTCAATAGGGCATTTGAAATATGCAGCAAATTTAGACCAAAAAAAATTATAATTCCAAATGTATAAAGTTTATGAAAAATCCAATCTGAAGGGATTGTAGAACAGACAGCTGAGCACACAATGTCAAAATAGTGAGAATCGGTCAAAAACTGGAATTTTAGAAGCCACTCAAAGTTGAAACTGTAGTTTCAGGGATAATTGAAGTTGAAGTTATCAACAATGAGCAAAGGTAGTTTTAATTCGTTAATTTAATTGTATGTTTTAATAAACATTGTTTGGCATTTGTACTCAAATATGTGAAAGTTGTCGGTCAATGTGTTGAAATGAAGTAAAGAAAAAATAACCCCAAAAAACACAAAATATAGGGATAATTATAATGATTATAATGATTTAGGGGATATATTTAGGGTATATTTTATATAAGTGAAAAAGCCCTAATATGGTCCCTAATCATCAAAACAACCTAAAGAGACAAAGAAAATAGTTTGAAATCAGAGAAAAAATCAGCCAAAAAAATTAAGTCACAAATTTTGCTAGTTGTGACTGATTTATTTGTTGACCAATTTCATTTTATCTTCACATATGTAGGAAAACATATGCATTCTCCAGGATGTAAAGGTTACAACAAAATTGGATAATAAACAAAGGAAAAAAAACTAAAATCTTAATAAAAAAATATATTCCCCTAAATTTTTTGGGAGGACATTGATGAAAGTAAAATATATATATACTGGACAATGTATTTATGATATATAACAATATATAGCATATTAACAAAGTTATTCATTATTATTTGTGTTATGTATTACTCAGCAATGATATAAAGGCACCAACTGCATATCCACTTTGTGGACACTTCTTACTACTATTGTTGTTCTTTGAGCATAAGACAGGTGCTTATATCTCTTTATTACAACATAATCCTTCAGTTCCAGTTATTAGGAGCTGTTCTCCTTATCAACAAAACGTTCTTATTTTTTTTTAATTTGTCTAAAATCAATTTCTGAAAATATTTTGAAAGTTTCATGACACTGAAGTCAATAAGTTGGAGATTTGTTTAACGTCTTTAAGTTATTTTTACATAATTCAAATATTTTTTGCTACCAGACCGCCAATATGCGCAGTAATATGTGCGGTCAAAGGGTTAATATCTCATTGCTTTCATCTTACCTCCCCCCTTAATCACTTCTTGTTTTATCACGGGTCCTTCCTCTTTTCACTCCTCCTATCTCTTGTATCACTTCTTCTCCCCTTTTAATCACTGATCCTCCCCCTTTTATCACCTCTGCCCCTTGTATCACTTCTCCCCTTGTATCACTTCCCTCCCATTGTATCACTTCCCTTTCCTTTTATCACTTCTTGTCCTTTTCTCACTTCTCTGCCCCCTTTACTCACTCTTTATCTCATTATGTTGCTCTTCCTCTTTAGCTGGCTCTGGCCTCATAGCTGGCTCCGGCTCCATAGCTGGCTCCGGCCCCATAGCTGGCTCCGGCCCCATAGCTGGCTCCGGCCCCATAGCTGGCTCCGGCCCCATAGCTGGCTCCGGCCCCATAGCTGGCTCCGGCCCCATAGCTGGCTCCGGCCCCATAGCTGGCTCCGGCCCCATAGCTGGCTCCGGCCACATAGCTGGCTCCGGCCCCATAGCTGGCTCCGGCCCCATAGCTGGCTCCGGCCCCATAGCTGGCTCCGGCCCCATAGCTGGCTCCGGCCCCATAGCTGGCTCCGGCCCCTTAGCTGGCTCCGGCCCCTTAGCTGGCTCTTCTTTGTTAGCTCACTCATGCTCCCTAGCTTACTCCTCCCACCATTTAGCTCACTCCCCTGTTAAATCATTTCAATATCTTTCACTTAATGCAGGGTAGGTGCTATAAGGGAGAGTGACAGGGTAGGAAAAGTAATGGGGAGTGATTGGGAAGAAGTGAAATATGGGGAAATGAGAGGGAAGAGGTGAGATGAGGAGAAATGTGAGCTCTCACATTCTGTTATCTCACTTCTTCACATTAAAATATTTACTTACATGTTGCTTGTAAGTCTAGGGGTCCATTTGGCCAGGTTTAAGTTACTTGTGCTCAAGTGGGTTTTCAGGTGGTTAATGTTACACACACACACACACACACACACAGGATTGGTTCAATAGAAATTGCGAGAGGGCTAGAGACCGAAAGACACAAAAATGGAATCAATACAGGAAGAGGCCGAACCCCCAAACATACCAGCGATACAAAGATGCGAGAAACAATTACACGGCAGTGAGGAGAGAGGCAGAAAGAAATTTTGAAAAAGGGATTGCGGACAAATGTAAAACAGAACCAGGTCTATTCTATAAATTCATAAACAACAAATTGCAGGTAAAGGATAATATTCAGAGGTTGAAAATGGGAAATAGATTCACGGAAGATGAAAAGGAAATGTGTGAAACACTAAACGAAAAGTTCCAAAGTGTGTTTGTACAAAATGAAATCTTTAGGGAACCAGATACAATAAGAATTCCAGAGAACAACATAGAACACATAGAGGTGTCTAGAGACGAAGTGGAAAAAATGCTCAAGGAGCTCGGTAAGAACAAAGCAGCTGGCCCAGATGGCGTTTCACCATGGGTTCTGAGAGAATGTGCATCTGAGCTCAGCATTCCACTTCACCTGATCTTTCAGGCATCCCTGTGTACAGGAATCGTAGCAGACAGGTGGAAACAGGCTAACATAGTTCCAATCTACAAAAGTGGCAGCAGGGAAGACCCCCTCAATTATAGACCTGTATCATTGACAAGTGTAATAGTGAAAGTATTGGAAAAACTAATCAAAACTAAATGGGTAGAACACCTAGAGAGAAATGATATAATATCAGACAGACAGTATGGTTTTCGATCTGGAAGATCCTGTGTATCGAATTTACTCAGTTTCTATGATCGAGCCACAGAGATATTACAGGAAAGAGATGGTTGGGTTGACTGCATCTATCTGGACCTAAAAAAGGCTTTCGACAGAGTTCCACATAAGAGGTTGTTCTGGAAACTGGAAAATATTGGAGGGGTGACAGGTAAGCTTCTATCATGGATGAAAAATTTTCTGACTGATAGAAAAATGAGGGCAGTAATCAGAGGCAATGTATCGGAATGGAGAAATGTCACAAGTGGAGTACCACAGGGTTCAGTTCTTGCACCAGTGATGTTTATTGTGTACATAAATGATCTACCAGTGGGTATACAGAATTATATGAACATGTTTGCTGATGATGCTAAGATAATAGGAAGGATAAGAAATTTAGATGACTGTCATGCCCTTCAAGAAGACCTGGACAAAATAAGTATATGGAGCACCACTTGGCAAATGGAATTTAATGTTAATAAATGTCATGTTATGGAATGTGGAATAGGAGAACATAGACCCCACACAACCTATATATTATGTGAGAAATCTTTAAAGAATTCTGATAAAGAAAGAGATCTAGGAGTGGTTCTAGATAGAAAACTATCACCTGAGGACCACATAAAGAATATTGTGCAAGGAGCCTATGCTATGCTTTCTAACTTCAGAATTGCATTTAAATACATGGATGGCGATATACTAAAGAAATTGTTCATGACTTTTGTTAGGCCAAAGCTAGAATATGCAGCTGTTGTGTGGTGCCCATATCTTAAGAAGCACATCAACAAACTGGAAAAGGTGCAAAGACATGCTACTAAGTGGCTCCCAGAACTGAAGGGCAAGAGCTACGAGGAGAGGTTAGAAGCATTAAATATGCCAAAACTAGAAGACAGAAGAAAAAGAGGTGATATGATCACTACATACAAAATAGTAACAGGAATTGATAAAATCAACAGGGAAGACTTCCTGAGACCTGGAATTTCAAGAACAAGAGGTCATAGATTTAAACTAGCTAAACACAGATGCCGAAGAAATATAAGAAAATTCACCTTCGCAAATAGTGGTAGACGGTTGGAACAAGTTAAGTGAGAAGGTGGTGGAGGCCAAGACCGTCAGTAGTTTCAAAGCGTTATATGACAAAGAGTGCTGGGAAGACGGGACACCACGAGCGTAGCTCTCATCCTGTAACTACACTTAGGTAATTACACTTAGGTAATTACACACACACACACACACACACATACGCCACCCATTGACAAGGGCATTTTGGTATCCAGTTTGTTTTACATGCGTGGCTTTCATGGACCTATGCTTATGTATATGTATTCTCATGTGCACATGCTTATACACAAAAGCACACTCGTACACAGAAAAAAAAAAAAAAAAAAAAAGGCTGGGGTAGTGTAGGCAAACACATGTACCATTTTTTTTCCTCTGCTATGCAAGCATGCACACAGATTCAGCAGACACAAAAGTAGAGTTAAGGTAATTTATAACTCGTCACTTTTAAAGCTATGCTTTTAAGCATAATAGCCATTAGTGATACGAATAATGGTTGGGAAATATGGATGGTTTATCTAAATGTGTGTGTGTGATGGTCTCTAATTACAGGTGCGTGAGAGACTACGTGTGTCTTTGGAGCGAGTCGCTACACTGGAGGAAGACCTGAACCATACCAGGGATGAGGTTAGTTTCTCATTGTCCTGCACTCGTGAGTGTGTTCACTGCATTTCAAAATTGTCTGAAGTAGGAGTTGAGGATTTCTTTTGATAACACATGTTTTTATCATTCTTGGTGAGTGCCTTCTATCTCCTTACAATAGAAAACAATAGAAATAATGATGTTATACGTTTCCAGCTAACCCAGTACAAGTTGGGTAAAGTTCCTGGAGATGGCGCAGAGAGTAACCGTGTCAATGGGGAGACAGAATCCACCGATGGTGTTAGCAGTGGTGGATTGGGCAGTGCAAGTAATGGTGATGGCTCTCCCTTGGTAAGTGTCATTCTGCTTACTAATTTTTCATTTATGTGAATCTTATTTTTAATATTCTGTTCTTTCTTGAAAGGTAATTAAATTACGGCAAAGATGTTGTTTTTAATAAGTATAGCAGTTTCAAAACTGATTGCATTACAGTATTCTCGTGTGACATTGATCCGAGTTATTAACTTTCAGTAAAATATGAATGTGTTTAGGAGATGTTTTGGCAGTCTGGGAAAACGGTCACTGTCTTGTAGATTTAATTACCGTGTTATTCTTCAATAGGTATACACATACGTTTGTTCAGTTCCCCCCCTTGATTAATTTTCTGGGTCCTCATATGTGGTGTTTTTTTTTTCTTTCAGTGGTACAGTAATTATATTTGTGTTCAATTAATTTGGAAATTAACATAGTAAAATTTATCACTGATTTGCATATATTTTTCTTCAAGTTTAAGTTTAGCATCTGTTTTAGAATTACTGGTATAATGAATATTAACCCTTCAACTGCGCGGCCTATAAATGTGACATCCCCCCAGTGCGCAGGAAATGAAACCTTGGGAAAAAATTATTTTTTCTTCGGAAAGTGTCAAAAACCCCTCCCTGTATATGGGTATAGCAACGCAAGTTCGAAATTGTACTTACTTTGGCTGCTATGGGGTCTGAAAGGTGGGCCATGACGTCATAATTCCCTGTGCGCCAGAGCAGTATGCTCCCGGGGCTGGTGGGGCGCCCGGGGCGGGGTGCGCAAGTTGCCGCGAATATATTTTTGCACATTTTTTGCACACAGTTCCAAATACATTTTATTTGTTTTTACATGCTAATCCTATGTATAATGAACACGTACACTATATTATGGCAGTAAAACATCCGTACTGTCCGAAGACACTGTGTTACGTGCATGACACTTGTGTACACATATGTTGCACTTATTTACCATGTATCATGCTAATTTATATATATATACAATCAATTTACAGACTATACACTGTCACACACTATATACATTCACCATCAACACATTCATAACACCGCGAGTGTGAGCAGCCACACCCAGCCAGCCCTCCCTCACTCCTCCAACTCGCTAACATTGCTCCTCCAAATCATAGTTATTCACACGAATGTTTCAAGTTCATTTATGTATATTTACAACATATGTACACACTCTACACTGTCACACACTATATACATTCACCATTCACCATCAACACACTCAGAACACCGCGAGTGTGAGCAGCCACACCCAGCCAGCCCTCCCTCACTCCAACATCTTACTCGCCAACATTGTTCCTCCCACCATACTGTTATTGTATTTATTATGATTTACACATGTTATATATACCTATCTGCATGTTTTATTTACCAGAACTATGCAAGTAAGCCGGTATTGTGTCCAAACAGTACAGTGGCCACCATACACTGCATGACAAATCACACAGCAGACAGCAGACGACGCCACGATTACGACGTCACCTCCCTCACCAAAATAGCTCCTCACAACATACTCCTGGTGCTGTTATTACACTATTCCACACACACTGTATATACCCATGTACATGTGTGTTCCCCATAGCGAACCACGAAGCTAGTATGGTGAGCAAAACAAGAGTTACTGCCACACAGTGAGGCTACCTCAATTCTCTCCCTTCCTCCCTCCCTCACCAAAATTCTTCCTTCCTATGCACAACGCTCATTATAACCACAATCCTGGTCACTAATACCTGTAAATGAATAATTGACCACAAGATTATTTTGAAAAGGAACCTAAAAAGTCGTTTGAAGGTTCCTACATGGACGAAATAATGCTGTGGTGCTGTGGCTAGCGCTGTGAACATAGTGAACAGCATTGAATCACTGATATTTGAACATTGAACCCAGTCATTATTACACTCGGGCTCTTCTATAATACTATCATGGCTAAATAAAACAGATTATATATATATTTTGACAATATTTGGCGATGCTGTGGTCACACGCTGAACAGCAGTGCTGTGGTCACACGCTGAACAGCAGTGCTGTGCGCTCATGCTGCGAGCGCCAGCCTTGGTTGCTCACTCACTACCGAGGCTCTGGCACCCGGCAATGTGGACCATGATTTTTTTTAAAGATGGCGTCTGTTTAAAAGAGCCCTGAGGAAGCTGATGTGAACCCCATGTAGCCGCGGGAGTTTTGAATGGAACGTGAAAAATAAAAACACCCGGAGGCGCGTTGCGCACCTGAAGCCTGGGCCTGCAGGCACGTTGCGCAGTTAAAGGGTTAATGTTGGGGAAGAGTTGTAATTGTTTTGAAAAGTTAACAGGATCGGGCCAAACCTGACAGTTTTAATAAATTCCCATGTGTGTGCAGAGTTATTACGTTTTTGTATATATATCACAGTTTGGTTTGTTGTATAGTGTATCAGACCATCTAGTTCATTTGCAGTTGAGTTGGATTACCAAAGTGGTCATTACAAAGTAGTTTAATGATTAGAACCCAGCAACTGTAAGGTGTACCTCTTCAACAAGATATTCTTGGTAATAGAATACCAGAAAGAATATACCCCAAATGAAAAAAATAAAATTTACATTAAACCGTATTTTGCTACAAAAAATTGGCTGTGGTGTATATTATATTGGCAGCAGAATAATAATAAGCAGGAAGTAGTTAAGCTTTCCTGTTAGTTTACTGCAGTACAGGTATACATGTACAGTACTGTATAGGTATACATGTACAGTACTGTATATATAAGGTGTGTATGTGTGTTTGTATCATGTGAACATGTATGTGTATTATTCATGTATATCTAGGAGTATGTGTGTGTGCGTGCGTGCAAGCGCTGTACATTTGTATATACTGTATATGGGTGTATATGTATGTATTTATGTATATGTAAGAGAGTGAAGAACATGTCTGATATTGGTGCACTATTGAATCGGTAATACCTGGTCGCGACATTAACTTCAACTTAGGTCACTCTTGAAGGACATTGTATGCATATACAGTATTTATAGTATGTTTGAGTAGATCTCTGGGGCCTAGATAATAGAGGGTTTCTGGGGTCTAGAGAGTAAATAGTAGATTTTGGGGTCTAGCTAGTAAATACTAGATTTCTGGTCTAGATAGTAAATACAGGAGTAAATTTCTGGGGTCTAGATAGTAAATACAGTAATAGATTTCTGGGGTCTAGGTAGTAAATACAGGTAGTAGATTTATGGGGGTCTAGATAGTGAATACAGGTAGTAGATTTATGGTGTCTAGATAAGGAATAGTAGATTTCTCGGGTGTTGATATTAAATAATAGATTTCTGGGGTCTAGATAGTAAATAATTGAAATAAGATAATGTAAATATTAATGTGTAGGTTAATACTAACAACTTATTCAACACAGGTATATGTATATGCAGTATTTAAAAAAAAATACATAGGCCACCTGAGCCTAAGAGAGAAGTCACATTTAAATTTAAAATCCCAGTCTGCCAAACACAGTTTGAGGATTCAGGACAAAATCAGGATTCAGGAGCTTGAAAAGGGTTTTCAGGCAAAGGGTTTTGAGGAGCCGGTCGGCCGAGCGGACAGCATGCTGGACTTGTGATCCTGTGGTCCCGGGTTCGATCCCGGGCGCCGGCGAGAAATGGGCAGAGTTTCTTTGACCCTATGCTCCTGTTACCTAGCAGTAAAATAGGTACCTGGGTGTTAGTCAGCTGTCACGGGCTGCTTCCTGGGGGTGGAGGCCTGGTCGAGGACCGGGCCACGGGGACACTAAAGCCCCGAAATCTTCTCAAGATAAACCTCAAGATAAGTATTGGGCTGTTAGGCGGAGAAGTTTGACCACAAGGAAGGATTCTAAGACTTCTCGTTTATATGGAATGACACTGTCTTTTAATCATTCTGGGCTGGAGTGAGCTTATCTTAATAAGTAACCACTTGGTTACTTATAAGTTACTTACATAATAAGTGACCACTTGGCAGTTTGTTACTCTGCAGAGACCCCTTGAGAAATTTACTGCAGCACTGATGTTGAGACTTGCCTCCCTGACTGTCGTGATCCTTGCCAAAGGGCATAATAGATCTCGGTGTAGGGATGTAATTAATGCAGTACATTGCATTTTATGGAAAACTATAATAGATGTCAGTAGTATTATAACAATATGCATCCAAAGTGATAATACATTGCCATACTTTAGATAATTATCAAATGATGAAGCTATTTTATGGCTCCATTCAAAATATACACACAACATCTACTAATCGGTATACACCGAAGATGCAGATGAGCTTGTATAAATTTATTTGTATTTTTGAAGCGTTCATGTGGCAGGTGTAGCAGTTTGCTTTGCACTCCATCAGCGAATATCTATCTCTCTCTCTCTCTCTCTCTCTCTCTCTCTCTCTCTCTCTCTCTCTCTCTCTCTCGTTCATTCATTGCTTTACTATTGGAGGGTTAACAGGCTCATTGCTGTACCATGGCAGTGGCAACAGGCTCATTGCTTTACCATGCGAGGGAGTAATTGGCTCATTGCTTTACCATGATAGGGGTTACAGGCACGTTGCTTTACCATGGCAGGGGTAACAGGCTCGTTGCTTTACCATGGCAGGGGTAACAGGCTCGTTGCTTTACCATGGCAGGGGTAACAGGCTCGTTGCTTTACCATGGCAGGGGTAACAGGCTCGTTGCTTTACCATGGCAGGGGTAACAGGCTCGTTGCTTTACCATGGCAGGGGTAACAGGCTCGTTGCTTTACCATGGCAGGGGTAACAGGCTCGTTGCTTTACCATGGCAGGGGTAACAGGCTCGTTGCTTTACCATGGCAGGGGTAACAGGCTCGTTGCTTTACCATGGCAGGGGTAACAGGCTCGTTGCTTTACCATGGCAGGGGTAACAGGCTCGTTGCTTTACCATGGCAGGGGTAACAGGCTCGTTGCTTTACCATGGCAGGGGTAACAGGCTCGTTGCTTTACCATGGCAGGGGTAACAGGCTCGTTGCTTTACCATGGCAGGGGTAACAGGCTCGTTGCTTTACCATGGCAGGGGTAACAGGCTCGTTGCTTTACCATGGCAGGGGTAACAGGCTCGTTGCTTTACCATGGCAGGGGTAACAGGCTCGTTGCTTTACCATGGCAGGGGTAACAGGCTCGTTGCTTTACCATGGCAGGGGTAACAGGCTCGTTGCTTTACCATGGCAGGGGTAACAGGCTCGTTGCTTTACCATGGCAGGGGTAACAGGCTCGTTGCTTTACCATGGCAGGGGTAACAGGCTCGTTGCTTTACCATGGCAGGGGTAACAGGCTCGTTGCTTTACCATGGCAGGGGTAACAGGCTCGTTGCTTTACCATGGCAGGGGTAACAGGCTCGTTGCTTTACCATGGCAGGGGTAACAGGCTCGTTGCTTTACCATGGCAGGGGTAACAGGCTCGTTGCTTTACCATGGCAGGGGTAACAGGCTCGTTGCTTTACCATGGCAGGGGTAACAGGCTCGTTGCTTTACCATGGCAGGGGTAACAGGCTCGTTGCTTTACCATGGCAGGGGTAACAGGCTCGTTGCTTTACCATGGCAGGGGTAACAGGCTCGTTGCTTTACCATGGCAGGGGTAACAGGCTCGTTGCTTTACCATGGCAGGGGTAACAGGCTCGTTGCTTTACCATGGCAGGGGTAACAGGCTCGTTGCTTTACCATGGCAGGGGTAACAGGCTCGTTGCTTTACCATGGCAGGGGTAACAGGCACATTGGTTTACCATGGCAGGGGTAACAGGGATTATCGTTTATCCCCACCGCTGGTTCTATACAGTTTAGTTTCGCTGCAGTTCACTACTTAATGGACAGTCATTAGTTTTCAAACTCTTAATTATTTTTCTCAAAATTCTGTATTGTACTCTACTGTAATAGTTGTCTCATTCTTAGTCTTAGGTGTTCAGTTTGTGTAGTGCTGTGTTGTACTCAACATGACAGGTGTTCAGTTTGTGTAGTGCTGTGTTAGGACTCAACATGACAGGTGTTCAGTTTGTGTAGTACTGTGTCGGGACTCAACATGACAAATGTTCACATAACTCTTTAACAAGTATAAAATGTCATGAAAAAAAAATGAATGTAAATATTGATTACATTTTTTGTGCTATAAAACTATAGCAATAACACCTTGTTGCTAAATAATTGCTTTAAATAAATTAGTAGCATACAGTATAATAATTTACTTTATTTAAAAAATATAAATGATGTCTTAAAGAATATTGAATGGTGTCTAATTTGTAACTAACTAGGTTCAAAATGCAGTGTGTGCCTGTAAAACACTTGTTTGTTGTACCGGGATTGATGAAGAGTAAAAGAACATTGTTACCACTATACCTTGTACAACCTTGGTTGGAAATTAGGTTCTGATAGATAGCCGATAGATAAGATGTGATGCGCACAAAGTGTAAGAGTGTCTGGCATGAAGTCTGTACCTGTGATGAACACTTAAGAGGCAAGACACGAAAGGGATGTAGTGGCTGTCAGTGGCTCCAAATACTGTTCTCTACAGTACTTGACATTTAAATAATTGGCTTATCTCCGGAAAATTTGGACGGATATGATAGATATGGAGCTTGTATGTATAATGTTACTATTGGAAAGGTGACTGAATTTTCAGAGGAGAGAAATATTTACATTAAAAAAAATTTGCCACAAGAGCATAAGAGAAATGTTTTCACTTAATTATGGAATGAGTATTTAGTGCTAATAATAGTGTTGAGGAATTAATACTAGACACTGAGGTCAGGGCTGAGTGGTATATCCTCTGGGCAGGGTGGGGAGGCAGCAGCTGGTGGGGGACTTGATGCAGATGGTCCCTCCCACAACAAGTTGGTCGATCTACAGACTTCTCTCGACAAGCAGGTAAAGCCATACCATCTGAACGTGTGTTGTATCGTGTACCTGGCACCCAGCACATTCCCAGCACCTGAGCACATTAGATATTCTCCTGTTCTATGCGAATCACTGCTCCACGTGTACTGACGGCTGACCACTCTTGGCATGCACGTCTCAAAGGATCTCTTACTTTCTTCCCAGGCTCACAGTACTGTATTCTGAATTTGATCTCTTAAATAAATTTACCACTAAAGTGATACAGTAATTAAATTACAGCAGCCACTTAAATTCTTTAATATATACAGTATATACAATATAAAGACTTACATTGGTATAAAAGATGAAGTGATACAGAAATCTATTATTGGCAAAAACAGAAAGGTATAGGCAATCATCTTGATGAAAATTTGCTGACTGGTAAAAAAAAAAAAAGAGGCAAGTGAAGCAGCCGTCAGTTTCACCCCAGCTTATGCTTACACTGCGTTATAGCAACTACTCTGCTGCTTAAGCTGCTGCTGGTGCTGCTGCTTCCTTCTGCTGTGGGGGGACATATTAATGTTACTGCAGAGCTTTTTATGTTCAACAATATAGCTACTGTAACGTGATAGTGCATATGACGGCCAAAGTTTGCTGCCCTAGATTTGCTCTTTTTAATGCATAATTAATTCATATTTGTTAAAGCCACTGATCTCTTGAATATATAGTATAAATGTTTTTCTTTAGAGGTGTACCGATGTTTTGGTATTGGTGGTACGGTGTCTGCCTATTTTTGCAGTAGGGGTAGAACTTTTGCCGATACTGTCTGTACTTTTAAAATACGCACTTGAATTTGTATTTTGAGAAAGATTTGTTTCAATTCTTACATGTTCCATATGAAAACTCACTAATTCTGCTCTTACTATCTCAAATCACTGGGTAACTCTGGATGTGTGGTAAAGTATGTGTGTCAGTGCTGTATATGTATGTGAAACTGTGTAAGTGTATGTATTGGAGCAGTGTTCCAAACCATGGGTTCCCGTAGGTCTGCAAGTTAAGTTTAAAATGTCCAAGAGGCTCCTCCGTAAAATATTCAATTACAGTACTCGCTATGCGGCTGCTAAAAATGAACTTTAACAACTTCATGTTTCTTAGTTCTTGGCTGTAATATTATCAACTCAATATGGCAGCACTGGTTGTATCATGTTTATTGCAAGCTCTGATTGGTTGTTGATGGGGAAAATCATAGGAAAGTGTGCGATGTGATTGGTGGGTCAGAACCTTTAGGTATTAACCCTTTCACAGATTTGCCCCTTTACCAATTTTGGGCACTAATAGTCTTAGGCTAAGTGCAAAAAGCATAGCTATTTTACTTCCAATGCATACTGCAAAGTTACTATGTATGGTAAAGTGTTCATTTTGGTATAATTTATGTGGAGAGCACTGTTGGCTCCCTGAAGCTATCACACTGATCAAGTGCCATACTACTAGGTGTCATCAGTTTCTGATGCAGATTGGCCTACCGGAGACCACAAGCCAGAACCTGGCCCCCCCTCAGAGAGGTGCAGGGTGTGATGGTCTATGAACAGTTTACATTTAAAGTTTATTATCTTTGCCACCATCCAAGGGAAGGCACCCAGAAAGATAGGCAAATCAAAACAGACTACTGCATGGTTAAAATGAAACCATAGCCTCAAAATTGCCAAAAGAACTCTCGCACAAAGAAACAAACTACCAAAATTTTGTGACACCTACCCCTCTGCTAGTTTGCCCCCACCTTTCCCCTCGCCTGGGAGAGGAGGGAGACAGCCCGGGTCAGCCAGGCTCCACACAGGTTCAGGTCAGTTCTATACTGATGTTCATGCCTAGTAGTCACATTGCTCTGGCTCTGGTTTCCTGTCTTGCCTTGGCCTCTGGTTGTTGGGTGGGCGAGCTTTATGCTCTCCTCTGGTGCCAGGGGTTTTGTTTTTTTGGTCCTAGTAGTTTTGTTAGGTTGCAGCCAGCTCCTTTCTGGAGGAGGAGTTGGCAGGTCTCCGGAGGGATCCTTTAGTTGTGGATGCTTGGTTGATTCGACCGAGGTTGCATTGTGCGCTTAGTCCGGTAGTGGCTTTATGCAGCTACCTTTGGGCCACCAGTTTGTTTCAGTGGACTTATTGTGGGTTGATCCGGTTCCCTTGTTCCCTGTTAGAGGGCTCATTTTTCTCAGGTTGTCCCATAATGTTCTTAAAGCTAGCCAGCCTGCAGTCTATCCCTGTGCCCGTGATGTCCGTATGTATGCTGCTCTGACGGCTTTGCTAATGTGTCTTCGGCTGATATTCAGCGCAGGGTTTTGGAAGTCGGCTGGGATCTTTATATTGTTAACATCCTTAGTAAGTGAGAATGATAATGACTGAGTTGACTATGGAAGTTTGTGTGTGACATTCATCAAGGCCACATGCACTGGCCCCTCGAGGTGATGACTATAAATAAACCTTGAGCAAAGACACAATCATGAAGAGTTAAACACTTATATTGTCAGATATACAGACACAGGCAGTCAGTGAACATAAAGACCAGCGAAGAGCAGGGGTGCCATAAGCACAATCAGAGAGCACTCACTATATAAACATCAGAGGTCCACGGTTGTTCAACATCCTCCCAGCGAGTATAAGAAATGTTTCCGGAACAACCGTGGACATCTTCAAGAGAAAACTAGATAGTTTTCTAAACGGAGTGCTGGACCAACTGGGCTGTGGTGGATATGTGGGCCTGTGAACTGCTCCAAGCAACAGCCTGTTGGACCAAACTCTCTCAAGTCAAGCTTGGCCTCGAGCCGGGCTTGGGGAGTAGAACAACTCCCAGAACCCCTCCAAGCAGGTATCAAGCAGGTTAACTGGTAATCACTGCTGGGTAGTGCAATTAACAGTTTAATTTTATGAATTCGACAAGAATTGCTGTGCTAAGACTACTATTATAATTGTTATGACTAATTTCCTATGTCATCATTTGCAAATATTGGGATCATGAGAAGCATTACATCTTAAATAACATCTAGTATCTAAAAATATTGCAAAGTATTAGTATTGGAGTATCGGTCTTGCTGTAGTAAAGGTATCAACTAAAATGTTGGTTTTGGTACACCTCTAGAGTTTTTTTTTTTTTTGTAGATACTGTAATGATGAATAACATACGTAATATGACATTACTGGTGCTTGAATGTTCCTTTTTCGTGTTTTGACCTGTGAGCACACACAATAAATGTTTTCTAATTTGAGTAATGTGAAAGGTAAATTTGTCAAGAAATGTACATCATAAACTACTTTTTGACAAATGTTTTAGTTTTAATCTGTTCATTAAGATGTTTTGCTTTCTCTGATGATATTAATAAGCTGCACCTGTGTTGATATAATACTGTGACTGCAATATCTGTTGCAAATTTGGATGCATAATGATGCAAAAGTTCAGACTTTTGAGTTGATAATCTTAGTTGCAAATGATCTTTTTACTGTCTGGTACCTGCTTCTAATTTTGTAAAGCTGCATAAGGTATAAAGCTCATCTTTATACTGAAATTATACAGAAGAGTACTTTTAGAAGCTAGTGTGAAGTGATTTGGTATGCTTGGTACAGTGTCTTCTCTTACTACAAGATTGGTTAAATAAATTTTCTTAATGCGTGAAATTTATAACTGCACAAAGAAATCCTATCAGACTACAGTATACATTTGACGTTGCATAAGCAAATATGTTTCGTTTGTTTCACAAGCCGCTTCATGTTTTGTTAATTATATTGATGCAAAATACAATGTGACATATTTCTCGGCTCATTTCTGAGGAATGTAAGATTACGGAGACTTTATTTTCAGCTAGAACAGCAATACATCTCTAGGAGGTGGGCATAATACACAACTGGCTTGACAAGTGGGTGTAAACAGAAGAATGAAGTAACTTTTTATATTTAAGGTAAATGAAGAGTGTGTGCAATAGTGTTAACTAATCAGCTTACAACCCCTGCTCTGGCTTGTTTTGACGCTCAAAATACAGTACGTAATTATTGTTTAGCACATTGACAAAATGATGCAAACCAAGATGGAATCAACAAGGAAACTATGAGAAAGATTTCAGTAGTATCAAAAATCTAGTTGCTGAAAATATTTAGGAAAATGTTCACATATGGACGTATCATGTGAAAAGAACACGACGTCAGACTTGCCTGCACACACTCACAAGCAGGGTGAGGAGAGACAGCTGGAGGTTGAACATCCTAATGAGGCAGAGATTTAAAAAACCTGACACACACAGAGATCACACTAACGTGATGCATCAAATGAACAAATCCACAAGGGACGTGATGAGGACGAGAATACAATTATCCTTGTCATGGCCCTTGTGGATTTGTTCATTTAATTGACAAAAACCTGGTTGGGATGATGAAACCCATTGGGTTATGGAAAGATAACCAAGCTGGATCAGGGGAGGGATTGTAGGGAGGAGTGACCAAACATGGTGGGGGATTGTAGGGAGGAGTGACCAAACATGGTGGGGGATTGTAGGGAGGAGTGACCGAGCATGGTGGGGGATTGCTGGGAGGAGTGACCGAGCATCGTGGGGGTGGCTAGTTAGAATGACCATGCGATTATTAGATAAGAGATAGATTCCAGAACTGGAACTAGATTCATACACACAGACACTTATACACACACACACACACACACACACGTCTGGGAGCCGGACAGCCGAGCGAACAGCACGCTGGACACGTGATCCTGTGGTCCCGGGTCCAATCCCGGCTGCCGGCGAGAAACAATGGGCAGAGTTTCTTTCACCCTATGCCCCTGTTACCTAGCAGTAAATAGGTACCTGGGAGTTAGTCAGCTGTCACGGGCTGCTTCCTGGGGTGTGTGTGTGTGTGTGTGGTGTAGAAAAAAAATAGTAGTAGAAACAGTTGATTGACAGTTGAGAGGCGGGCTGAAAGAGCAGAGCTCAACCCCCGCAAGCACAACTAGGTGAATACAACTAGGTGAATACACATAATGAGTACACAAAAAATCTTTGTGCAATACTGTACTTGTGATAATCTTTGTCATGCAAACTCCAGAAAGTGGATCCTAATTTTCTATTATTGCTCTGTATTTACCTACACACTGAAGTGTAATTACCCAAGTATAGTTTCACTTCAATGTGAAGGTAAATACAGAGGGAAAATGGGAATATTGGGATCCGTTTTGCAGAGTTTGCATGTCAAAGACTATCACAAATGCAGTAGCCCATACTTCTTTCTGGAGAGTATAGAGTTCAGATTTCCATTCATCTTACCATATTGACTGTCCAGCAGCTTCTTGAATGCATTTTAATTTTGCATTAGTTGGATATACCCTAATATATGCTGTATTGGCAGGCTTATGACCCATAACTAATCTTTGTGTAGAAAGTTTTGATTTGTTAAACCATATCATTAAATTGTGTATGCAACTTGTGGTGATTACACTAAAACAAAATGCATGTCGAATGAATAGCAGAAATTTAATTGTATTGGAGGAGTGTCTAATACCTATATAATATGAAGGCATCCATCAGTCTCGGGAGACTATAGAGTTGTGTTCTGGTTGTCGGTCTGGAGTGACCTCTCCAGGGTGCAGAGCCAGGGTAGGTAGATACGGGGAAGAAGCTGTCACCCATGCAGCAGGTCCCCCCTCTCCATGGCACCGAAAGTCCTCAATGGAAAGGCAAACGCCAATACGATTGGGTCCAGTGTCGCCACAGGAACTATCAGAACGAGGTGGAAGGCAACAACGAACTGCCCTAGGGGGCTCCAGCACCGGAGTTTACCTTGAAGTTGGTAAAAGAAGACAGTGACTCCAAACCCGTAAACCGCTGTAGTCGGGGCCTGAGAAGAACCGCCCCAGCAAGGGCACACTCCTCCCATACAATTAAATTTCTGCTAGTTTTTAAATTATAACTAGTTACTATAGTGTAATGAAAGCATTATGAGAACCAAGTGCACTCTATGAAGATATACATATTGGACAAGCTTGAAAAGAAAATGAGTTGACTAGGTTGAATTCAGTACTGTACTGTATATTGATATATCACAAGCTATAAGAAATACTAAAAGATGGAAAATAGTATAAATAAGAGAGGAATCCTGTATAACAGTGTCGTATTATCAATGGAAGAGCAACGTTTCAAGAGTTATATAGGTGAGATTTATACAGATTTATACAGCACTTGATTGGTTCCGAACTCTAATAATTCGGCACTCAAACACTTTATTCTAAAAAAAAAAAAAAAAAACTTTGTAGTCGACTGCTTGCTCGGTACTTGACCATAAAAAAACAAGTCACAACACATGGCAGGTGAGGAATTGTCTTCAGAGGAGATGGAGGGAAGAGAGGATGTCCCTAGCTGTGGCAAACCATGTTATAAGCCTGTTGAATGACAATGTTATGTCTCGCCTTTAGAAACATTTTAAAATGCAGGCAAAAACAAATATCATTAGACAGGGAAATACCCCTGCCTAACAATAACATCTCTTCCTTACCACCTTCCACATACACCATCAAGTTACCATCTAAGTACAGGTAAGGCGAGAATAAATTTGCATTTATGTTCGGTTTATTGTGTTTAGGTTTTCTGAGTGATTTATGCGTGCTTGCCTTGTAAACTTTGAGTTAGATTCAAGTAAAAATGCTTTTTAAGTGTATAATTTGGGGTCTGAAGCATATTAATCCAATTTACATTATTCAGTATGGGAAAAGTTATTTGGCACTCAAATTGGCACTCAAATTGGCACTCGAACAGCCTTCTTGAACGAATTAAGTTAGAGTACTGAGGTATCACTCTGTATGAAATTTGCATTTAAACAGTAGGAATACAACAGACATAAGAGAAAAATAATAATGATTGAAAAATTAAAATGTGCTTGGGACATTGAGAAAATTTTAATGTTTTATAATAAAGATGAAAGAATCATTGTATTTTTATATGTAGGATAAAAGGACAATAGCAGTGAATGAAGGCAGAAGATACACAGTAATAGATATGGAGAGCAAGAACCTTCCGAGAGATCAAAGTATACTGTACGTGGTTCAGAAATGCAGCTGAACGTAGCTTAAAAATTTGTGCGAGAAGCTATGTAGTAAAGGATAA
Organism: Procambarus clarkii; assembly: GCF_040958095.1. Classification (NCBI taxonomy): domain Eukaryota; kingdom Metazoa; phylum Arthropoda; class Malacostraca; order Decapoda; family Cambaridae; genus Procambarus; species Procambarus clarkii. The sequence goes on along the minus strand of NC_091207.1, from coordinate 22,338,031 downwards.
AGCACATGTACAATACATGTTTTGTAATCTAGTGGGAAGTTATCTTGGAAGGATCAGTGTTCCCCATGGTCTGGTCTCTAACCAGGTCTTTTGGTTGATGATCTGGTTAATCAGGCTGTTTGAAGTTGCTGCCTGCAGTCTGATGTACGAGTCACAGCCTGGTTGATTAGGTTTCATTGGAGTTGTTTACCAAGTTACCTTTTGGACACACAAAAAAGAGGTAGGATAGTTATGTACCTTGTATTTAGAAGGCGGTATTGATTATATTATTGTTTGAGATTGAGTTTGCATTTTCTTAGTGCTGCATTTTATATAGTATAAATACATACTAAGTATAGTATAAGTATATTAAAGTATATTATAAACTAAGTATATATTCATAAACTAAGTATATTAAAGGCCACTAGTATAAATACAGTGGTCTTTAATACCCTCCATATTTTATATAATATGGCTATTATTAAGGGAAAAAGAAAGGATGAATACATGGCATGCTAAATTATGTATTACATTAGTGCTGAGAAAATTTGCGCTTGTAGAAGAATGTTATTTGGTGTACTTGTCTAGAAATTGGTGCAAGTAAAATTAAATTAAAAATTTGTTGGTATTAAAATAAAAGGACAAATTTTCTATGGGTATAATATATTAATCAAGTAAATATTGCTATTAGAATAGAATGTGACAAATGGTATGAGACTGAATGTTTGGTGGGAGTCCCGGGCTTGAAGAAAGAGAGAATATAGTAGAAATTGTCTCCTTCACTTGGTTTGACTACCTCAATCTTAAACTGAAATATGTATTCATATTTTGCGATAAAATATCTCATTCTTTTGTACAAGCAAATGAAAATTACGATTTTGTTTTTCTACCAAAGATGTGGCTACACATTTATAATGCTAACCAGCATATATACATTTTCTTCCGTCCTCCATGGACAGGGTTAGAGATCTGTTAAATATATACAGTAGTTCAGCGATTTATTTAACAATCAACCACAGAAGGTGATTGTAGTGCTTTTAAAATGCTAATCCAACCTACATACATAAATACACAGATTTATGTCTGTCCTACTAGAAATCTATTAGGTACTTATCAGGGACTTACTGTAATCTCGGATTTGAATATTTTTAAATGTTTGGTAAAGTAATTCTGGTTGAGAGAGATACATTTGATTTTTATGGAGTAAAAATTTTTTTATGTATAGATTTTTATGGAGTTAATGTACAATAATCCTTCAATTAAGTATGCTAGCAGAATTTTCTGTGGAGAGCCCCTTTGGTTCCCTGGAGCTATACCGGGCTGATGTGTATATGTATTAGACTGTGGCAACAGTCAGTTGGAGTTCTTAGTCTACTGGGGACCACGAGCCAGAACCTGGCCCTCTTCAGAGAGGCACAAGGAGCAGTGCGTATATAGACACTCCAGTGTGGTTGGAAGCAGTCTGTCTGCCATCTACCAGGTCAGGCACCCAGAAAGGTAAGAATCCCAAAACAAACTACAGCTAGTTAAAAATTGCAAACCAAAACCGAACGAGCAGGCAGAACTCCCCAATCAGAAAACAAGCAAACAAGCATGACGTCACCACAGCTGCCGCGCCACTGTCTGTGCAGCGGGGGAGCCCCAGACCTCCTGCACTGGCTATCCAACCGGTCCCCGGTAGGCTAAGAACACCATCAATTGACTGTTGTTACGGTCTAATATATACACATCAGCTCAGTATAGCTCCAGGGAGCCTCTGGGTCTCACCCAGAAAATGGCATTTCATTACATTCAATGCTAGTCGTTTCATGCAACTACATTAACTCCATTACATCCATATAGATGTATTATAACCATATTTACATCATTTGAATACAAACTGTGTAATAAGTAAAATCATCATACGATGACTGCATTACCTGGGGATCAAGGTATGATAACGTCACTTTAAGGGTTAAAAGTATTTTTCCTTGCAAGCTTGTAAAGGAGCAAGCAAGCTCCTCCCCTGTTTCCTCCCCCTCTTCTATTCCTCCTCTACTCTCTTCTTCCTCCTCCTCCCTTACAATCCTTTTCCTCCTCCTCTCCTACCTTCCTTTTGTTCCTCCTCCTCCTCCCTTACCCTTCCTTTTCTTCCTCACCCCCTACCCTTCTTTTCTTCCTCCTCCTCTTCTCGTCCCCCCCCCTCTACTCATATCTTCCTCCTCCTCCTCCCCTTCTCCTCCTCCTCTACTCTCCTCCTCCTCTACCCTCTTCCTTTTCCTCCCTCTGCTCTCCTCCTCCTTCCTTCCTCTCTCTACCCTTCTCCTCTTCCTCCCCAACTCTACATATAGCACGTGTGTGTGTGTGTGTGTATTGTATGTATGAGGTGTGTGATTATTTATTTATATTATGCAGTATAGTACAATATATATTTACTGTACATGTGTGTGTGTGTGATTAAACAAGACTTGTAGACTAAAATCATCAACAGCTGCTCCTCTACTGTTAAATATTCAGTATTGAAAATTATTAATGTTTAATTATTGACAAAATGACTTGCCTCCAATGTATAATAATATATTGTAATTCATAGCAATTGCAATGCAAGAAGTTTGTTACTAGTTAAGTACCCTAATATCCACCAGACAAGGGTTAAATACAAGTCTCTGATCCAAACACACACATTCTATAACTGTATAAACCCATGGTGGGTGTGAGTGTGTGTGTGATCTCGTTTTCGTCCACTTGTTGTTCTACCGCTGGTCGGTTGCCTCTCTTCCGTTCCTCTCCCGTTTTCCCTGAACTCCGCTGTGTTGTAGGGGTACTGAAGTCACTACACTAGTTATTATAATTTTAACATGTGCACAGATAAATTGTAAAAGCTAATGCAAAATTCTCATCGCTTTTCACCACTGTACTCTATTTCTAAACTAAAATTTGTATTTTTAATTTTATAAATACATACAGTATAGTGGTAGAGAGATGAGAAAGTAGTGTCAGCAACTACTAATGGTGGCTGTGAATACTAATGACATTGAACATATGTAATGTGGAACACCATGAGCTTAGCCATCATTGTGTAATTGCAATTGGGCAATTTCACATAAACCTACAAATAAATACATGTACATGGATAGGGAAATAGTAATTAGTCAAAACATTTGAGAGACCAAAATTGACTGTTCTGGAGGCTAGAATGTACAGGAGGGGGGGGGGGTACAGGCAGGTTACTGTTATGACTGAACCATTTCCTAACCAACAGAAAAGTGGGAGCAATGATTAAAAGCGATGCTTACTTATCAGGGACTACTGGGCAGTAAGCTATCTCTCTCTATGCACCTCCTCCTAGCAGAGTACCTGTGTGGCTTGGTGCTAGTGCTAGTAATGTTTATTACTTTAAGATATGTAGATGATACCCCCATACATATTGGTATGTACATTCACTTCTTTTCCTACCATCCTCCTCCTCCTGTTAAGAAAAGTGTCCTTGTCTCTCTCTCTCTTCCTCCACGCTCTACGCATCAATGACCCTCAGTTTCTTGATTCTGAAATCATTTTCTTTATTTACAAATCTTTCTCTCGCTTTGGTTACCCTTTACATTTTATCAACTGTGCCTATTCTCAAGCTAAACAAAATTTATTTCATCCTAAACCCACTTCCAACACTACTAGCACTGTGCTCTGCCTTCCTTTCATATCTGAACTCAAAGCTTTTACTAATACCCTTCGTCCTCTTGACATAAAGCTCACCTTTCGACAAACTAACACTCTTCGAACTAATCTGGTTCACACTACTTCTTCTAATGCTGCTGGTGTCTACTCTTATTTCCTGTTAGTATTGTCCTCTCCAATACTTTGGGGAATCTGGCCATACAATAAATGACAGACTTAACACTTCTTTTGTGCTCCTTAAGTCTGCAGACACAAACAACGTTCTCTTGTCTCATGTTAAGGATTCTAATCATCCTACTAATTGGTCTTCTTCTAAAATAATCTTTTCTGCCTCTACTCTTCACAGATGCCATCTTGTTGAATTGGTTCTGATACACAACCTACTCAACATGAACTTTAGTCCTGGCTTTGTTGCTGTTGACTCCTCCCTTGGTACATACTCAAATGTTCTAAACTTTCTAACAAACGTGATCTAACATAAACCTACCCATCCTTTTTCTTTCGTTCCCATTCTTACTCCTATAATTACACCTATCCTTTACATACCTTTCGCCTTGGTCGTACCTTCCTCTAAGATGTCCTCCTCCTTGCCTCTCTCTTGTCTTGCTTATGCCCGTGCCTCCCTTGTCTCATCACAATCGACTTGATAATGGTCCAGGACGGACCAAAACGTCATCTTCTCTACATCTTCTAGTGTGTGGTTTGGTCAACACCGTAAGATATCATCTACTGGATGGAATTGAGTTGCATGAATATATTCATAGGTAATGCTAAGCAACTTGGAAAAATAAGACCTACAAGGCTGGCATGCTCTTCAAAATGACATAGACAAAATAAGTGAATGAAGAAACACATGGTAGATTGAAATTGAATTGAAATTGAAATAAGTTTATTGAGGTAAAATACACACAAAGGGATGAAGTAGCTCAAGCTATTCCCACCCCGTTAAGTACAATGTCTTTATACATACATATAGACACATCACAAACAAATAAACATATTACCGAACATTTTGGTAGATGTAATTCAGCGTGGATAAATGTAATGAAATATGTAATAGGAAAAAAAAAAACACTCGACTGATAAATTATATGAAAAGATGCTAAGCAATTCAGAAAGAGAAGAGATCTATGGATATTTCTGTTAAGAAAACTGTCATCAGTGGATTGCATTAAAGGAAATTGTGCTCGTTATATGCTCATTATATGAGGATATGCTCATTGTAAAATGAGCATATCCTCTGCCTGCAAATTTCAAAATCACTTGTGTTCATGGTTTGAGAAATACTAAAGAACACACATGTATGTATGTATGTATGCATCTTGTATTTAATATATATGAATGTAGGCTACTAAACCATTTTTTATTCTAACAATTTTGCCTTAACTATCAGACAGCAGAACTGAATGCAGCAAGGGAGCGAGTGCGAGACCTTCAGAATCGGTTGCAGGAGATGGAGGAGGACCTGCAGGTCACTCAAAAGGAGCTAGTCAAAGCCCAGGAGATCAATGCACGCCTCCAGAGAGACCTCAAGGTTGCCCCCTGATTATATTTTTTTATTCATGGGAACATACAAATAAGAATAAAGGAAACTGCAGAGGGCCTGTTTGCCTATACATGGCAGCTGCAATTTAAATTCGCCCAAACTTATTCATTTCAATATGCTGTATGATCTCAAACTTTTAGCTGGTAACATTTATTTTCACCGAGCCGTTGCAAAATCAGTTGTGCCAAAAATGAAATGTTTAAAATCAAATTTGTAGAGGACACAGTACAGTATTACTTTGCTTGAAGGAGACTTAATTCTTAATGATGATAAATTTATTGATTTCCTTCATATATCTTATTATTTGCAGATCCTGTATCCTCAGGTTCTTTGTTTTATTGGTCCCTGTTAGTGTCGGTTATCAATAGCTGTATTCCTGTATTTTTCAGGAGAATGTCGCCCAAAAAGAGGATCAAGAGGAACGCATTGCCACCTTAGAGAAGAGATACCTAAATGCTCAGAGGGAGTCAACATCCTTACATGACCTTAATGAAAAATTAGAAGAAGAATTAAAAAATAAAGAAGCTCAGTATAAAGTAAGTTACTCTGTTATTAACTCTTAACGTGAATTTTGATTGTAGGAATTTTTTTTTTATCTCAAATGAAGGTTGAACTCATTGGTAGTAGTGCTCATATGCACTGACCCATTAGTAATGGGGCTTGGATGTACTGACCTATTGATAATGTAACACACACAATGTATTTCTCACCATTACCTGTAACACACACACACACACACACATGGTATTCTTCACCATTACCTGTAACACACACGGGTATCGTTCACCATTACCTGTAACACACACAGGGTATTGTTCACCATTACCTGTAACACACACACACAGGGTATCGTTCACCATTACCTGTAACACACACACAGGGTATCGTTCACCATTACCTGTAACACACACAGGGTATCGTTCACCATTACCTGTAACACACACAGGGTATCGTTCACCATTACCTGTAACACACACAGGGTATCGTTCACCATTACCTGTAACACACACAGGGTATCGTTCACCATTACCTGTAACACACACAGGGTATCGTTCACCATTACCTGTAACACACACAGGGTATCGTTCACCATTACCTGTAACACACACACTGGGTATCGTTCACCATTACCTGTAACACACACACTGGGTATCGTTCACCATTACCTGTAACACACACAGGGTATCATTCACCATTACCTATAACACACACATAGGGTATCGTTCACCATTACCTATAACACACACAGGGTATCGTTCACCATTACCTATAACACACACAGGGTATCGTTCACCATTACCTATAACACACACAGGGTATCGTTCACCATTACCTATAACACACACAGGGTATCGTTCACCATTACCTATAACACACACACAGGCTATCATTCACCATTACCTATAACACACACACAGGCTATCATTCACCATTACCTATAACACACACACAGGCTATCATTCACCATTACCTATAACACACACACAGGCTATCATTCACCATTACCTATAACACACACACAGGCTATCATTCACCATTACCTGTAACACACACAGGGTATCGTTCACCATTACCTATAACACACACACAGGGTATCGTTCACCATTACCTGTAACACACACACAGGCTATCATTCACCATTACCTATAACACACACACAGGGTATCGTTCACCATTACCTGTAACACACACAGGGTATCGTTCACAAGGTATCTGACACACACAATGTGTTCCTCACATAACATCTGACACACATTAGATACTGAAGTACAGTTGTGAGTTTAAACAAAAATTTGAGTTACATTTTATTATAAAAAGTGATAGCTGTGAAAGATAAGTGTTGAGATGAATATAGATGGGTCACATTGGTAGGGGGTAAAAGAACAAGAAAAGCAGCAAGTCAAAGGAAATCTGACATAAGATAAGGGAAAGTAGGAAGAAATTACATAAGGAGATCTCAACATCTTTTTGGCCAATAATGTCATTATACTTTGCCCCATTGGTTTAGTTATTGTATCATTTGTTAATTACAGTCATATAATGGATTGTATTATTATAAATTACTGTTTTATTGTATACCTTCAGTGTTTTCAGCTAGTTGTTGTTCACTTGTCCTTAACGTGTTGGTTTTCTTTGCCGTAATCTAGCTGCAAGAGGACAAGATTCGAGCACTACAAGAAAAGGTTGAGCTGAGCGAGCAGAAACTAGCGCAGTACGCCAAGTTACCGGATGTAGAGCAAGAGCTGAAGCAGAGAATGGAGGCTCTTCACCAGGTGAGAGAGATTTTTATACAGGATGTTGTGTCTTGTGTAGCGGCTATCTTTAGTACGGCTATTTTCTTTCCTTCTTTTATAGTTAGAGATATGAAGATAATGAATTATGTGCTAGAAAGAGGGACAAAGCCTCAAAACAATCACAATATGAGTTTTGAAAAATTTCCATTATGTTGTTAATAATTATTTCATTGTTTAAACAAATCTTATTTGATTTTATGTATACAAACAAGGTTTTTGGGTAGATGAGCATGTTATAAATTTATTTTATTGCCTGTAATAAAAATTACTTAATTTTGCATTTTAATTTAGGATGTGCCAGACCTAGTAAGCAGCTGTTCTGGAGGCCCATCTAATCTCACACCGTTTTTTCACAACTTTTTTTTACAATGTGGAAAAAGTATTGTTGATTTTTATCATTCATTTAAACAAAACTATAATGGTTAGTTTATTTCATTGCTTGACTTAATTATTAAACTGGTATGAGACCATAAGTGAAGTAGCTAGTGTAATTGTTTTAAATTTATATTATTAAATTTATTGTGTAACCAAATAAGCATTGTCATTGATGTCTTACACATATGATTGGTTACTAAAAATTTGCGGATTACTTAACACTAATATTGGTCATTTTCAATGAAATAGTTTACACTGTTGATGATATATCTCCTCTCAGTATTCATTAATTATACAAGCAATGTCCTTCTCTGCCCCCATTCTCATATCACCCCAGAGGTCCCTTTCTTCACAGGTGCAGGAAAAACATGGGAGTGCAGAGGACCGCATACAGCGCTTAGAGAACCAGCTAGATGAGAAAGGAGCCGAGCTCCTACGGTTAAATCAACGCCTCAAGATGAACGAAGAACACAACTCAAGACTGTCAGCCACTGTTGATAAACTATTGCAAGGTCAGTTAATTGTCTTGGGACTGATATTCAACTTCGATTGGAAGCATGTTTGTATATGTTAAGAATGTCATTAAATAATGTGTGCAGGAGAACAGTCAGTTCCCCTGTAAACATACCATAGAAAGTGTACTGAAGGTAGTGTGATCAGACTGCAGCTGTAGAACATTTCGCTGAAATAAAGGGAATACAGAGAACTTATATAGCATATATAGACACGATAAAGCTTCTAAACTATTGGGATCATCTCAAAGCTCTCCAAATGTACTCCCTACAAAGGAGACAAGAGAGATATCAAGTAATATACACATGGAAAAATACTGGAGGGCCATGTCCCAAATCTACACAATAAAATACCAACGTACTGGAGTGAACGATATGGAAGGAAATACAGAATAGAATCAGTGAAGAGCATAGGTGCTATAGGTACAATCAGAGAGCACTGTGTAAACATCAGAGGTCCACTGTATAAACATCAGAGGTTCAGCATCCTCTCGGCGAATATAAAAAATATTGCCGGAACAAACGTGGATGTCTTCGAGAGAACTGGATAGTTTTCTTCAAGAAGTGTCAGACCAACTGGGCTGTGGTGGTTACATGGGCCTGCAAGCCGATGCAAGCGACAGCCTGTTGGACCAAGCTCTCACAGGTCATGCATGGTCTTGGCCGGACTTGAGGAGCAGAACTCTCGGAGCCCCATCCAGATATACTTTGATATCATCCAGAAGTTAATACCAGAGGCTAGCACCTATGCTGATGATGTACACTGAAAAAGACATATGTACCTAGTATATGTAAAATAAATTTGTTTATATAATTATGTTTTACAGTTTTGTAGTTCTTTGTTGATAGTTTAGTTTTAGTGTTTGTCTTGATTTTGCCCTGGTTTTGCTGAACAATGTGCTCGTTTTTTTTTACAGAGTCCAATGAAAGGTTGCAAGTACACTTGAAGGAGAGAATGCATGCCCTAGAGGAGAAGAATGCTCTCACAGCTGAACTGGAAAGAACAAGAAAGTTCCTAGAGGATTCCTCTCAAGAAAAAGTATGCATTCATTTTTGGGGGGATAGAATTGTGGGGACTTTGAGAATTCCATAATTACGTAACAAAAGAGTGGAATGGCAACATCTTGAAGTAATGCCACTTTAATTACTAAAGATTGATCCATTTATTAAGAAAAAAATTAACTGCTACTTATGATATTTTAAGTGAAGACAAGCATTCCATTTTGATAATTGTCATCAAATTCTTCAGAAATATTGGGGAAAATATCAATCTTCTATATTCACTGCATAAAGCTGGACATAAATCTAGGATTTCATATACACTGCACAGTAGTCTAATATGAATTGCATTGAGACCTAGTTTGTGATAAAAAAAACTGCTGAAGGTTGAGGTTCATTTGTATAATTATTGCGTATATTTTAAATAATACACAATACAGGAAGTCCCCCAACTTAAGAATCAGGTGTGTTCCAAATATGAATTTCTCATTGTATGTTTGACTCCTAAAGTGTGGCTATGGATATACACACATGTCTGCCCATGCTCAAAATATCTTAAAATTCCAAAAGTACTTTTGTGTACAGAATGATTAATTTGGATGCAAAATGTAGGGAGAATGTGGAAATAGACTAAATATCTACATCTTTATCAGTTTGGTGACCTGCAGAAGTTTGCAATTCACCAGCTGGCAGGCCCAGCTGGTGTCTGTCAGTGCCTGCTGCAAGATTTACTGTGATGCAGAGGCATGTGGCAGAGGACTCCAATGTTGCCCAAGATGTTACTACGGTCCTTTTTACACTCGATAGTTCATTCGCTGTAGGATTTGTTGAATAACTAGATTTTTGTAAGTAATATCCAAAATGTATTGGGGAACCCATCTTTGGTTGTGTTTGTAGGGAGCCTCTGCCTCGAGGAAGAGAATGTGGCATCCTGGGCAGCCTTGTGGGGCTCCCACATACTTTCACATATCGTCTTCTCCTACCACCCTAATTACATGGTTACAACATTGGTTACATGCAAGGTACAAGGTTAGTTATCACAGATTGTCGAGTTTCTCTAGCTCCTCAGATGGTGGGCAGGAACCATGGATGCAGTGTGCATTTCTCCTCTATTGCCATACTGAAGCATTGGAAGAGGAAGCTGGCTGTTCTATGGGTCTCTTATTGTTTCAGTTAGCCTACAATCCAGATCCTTAAAAAATCTAGCGGCACTTTTACCCCAGGCACCAAGTGTGTCTGAAGCAATGGAGACAAAATTGTAGTGGTGATCTCTGTATTTACAAGACTTAGCTGCTTCCCTGTGAGTGGCATCACTACCTGGATGTGCAACACCGAAGTCCACATAGGTGTTAGCCAAGGTTGAAATACATCTGTAGTCCCACACTTATCTGTCTACTGTTCTTCCATGGGTTAACTGTGTTCCCGTCTGGGCGACTAACAGCCTGATCAGAGTTGTGGAGCATTAGGTAATGTGGTGCTCCCTCTGCTGGATAAACAGCTGTAGTAAGGCTCCTCTTAATTATGTCATTGACTTCACTGTGTCTTGATTGTCATCCCCCTATGCTTGGCAGAGCAGGCCATACTGGTTGTACCTGTCAGTCATTGCCTCTCCGCAAATACACCTATATTCGGTGTGGATTGGGGCAGCAAGACAGAGCCACTGTAATTCGGAGGGCCTGCAGTGTGAGACACGTGCTGATTACTGACATTGGGGTTACGATGTGTAATAAGAAGTCACTTGTATGGGACACTACTATGGCTGTAAAGCAAGCAGTGTCATGTGGTGGTATTGTAGCTTCTAGACATGTTGCAGCTGCTTGGTCTACAGTGCGGCCATCCCAGCTGAATTGCTTGTAGGCTGGAGATGGTGGTGGTTGGAGTGCTGGTTCCATGAGACCCATTTGGTGATGCAGTGTATAAAACTGGGATTGGTACCCATGCTTGTTGACCTAGGTAATCCAGTAGGATTTCCTTCACTAGGCTGTCAGATGCCATTGGAAAAGATAGGAATGCTATACAGCAATTTGTGTTGTGCAAATGCTGAAGCCCCCAAGTCTGACAATAAGGGAGGCTTATTTCTACTGTGATTTCTACTATGAATCATTGAGAGAAAGGTTGAGGGCTTTTCCTAACATTGATTTCAGCACGCTGTCATACTCCTTTGGCTTAAGACTGTTCAAAGATGCAGAACATCTAAGAAAGTAGGAACAGCAATAATACTGCTGTTCTTGGGTGCCTTCCTTTGCCATCCCTCAACTTTTTTATCGATGTGTTGGCTCTGAGCTGGGCTTCGTGACCAGCACTCACCAAGCTTGTCAGGGTTGCTGTCAGCTCCATTTTGTTGGGCGCACAGCACAGTGCAGGAATTTCCAACCATGTGGCATTCCCTAAAAAGGATTTCAGGCTCTGTGTTCAGGCTTCATTCAGACTGTTCTCTGGTGGTTCGTTATCTGAACTGAGGGGAAGCTTTTTTTGGTCTTTGATGCTGGGCACTGTGGATAGCTCATCTACTTGATTCCTCTCATTACTACAGAGTGAACTGTTGATGCTGCCCACTTCCTATGGTTTTGCAAGATGTTTGAGCACCCTGATGTGAATCTCTCTGCATCAGCTTGGAAATAACACCTGTTCTAAGTGGATCTGTTCCCCCATTCAAGTGGCCCTCATGATGGCTGCCTTTTAGCTAGACTGGTAGAGGTTGGGGGGTTTCTGTACCTCTCTTTTCCATCGAACTGTTGCTCTGGGTCTTTGCCAGGTTGGAGTCCTACCAGGGGAAGGTGGTCCTTCTGGCTCCTTGGTGGTTCACTCAGCCTTGGTTTCAGGAGCGGTTTGCACAGTGTTTGAACTTGGGTATTTTTCGTGGCTCCACCTTTTTCAGATGATTGACCTGGTGACATCTCTCTCTGGTATGACCTGCTCCTCGGCTCTTTGTATCTGGCTTTCCTGACATGTCTTTGTTAATATCGTCATAACAAGCTTGCCTTTGTTTCTTTTCCCATGGCTTGTGCTATCACTTTCAATCCATAATTTTTTCTGAGGCCATATTCCTGTTGGTGCTTGCTATCAGTTGAGGGTCAGAAACCTCATTCTGTTCGGAGGTGTAGCCCTCATGGGCATTATGCTCGTTTACAGCTGTCTCCTTCTTTTCTTGTGAAGAATGAGTCGACTTTGTTCTGGAGGTGTCCTTCGGTTATTTATAGCTAGTTCTTTTATCCTTGAGTGCATCATGTGCTGTGCCGAGTGGTAGCTCTTCACCAGTACCTTCATGCCACCAATTTTGCCTTGGTGGATGCTTTGTGGGTTGATCCTGTTTCCTTGGTTCTGTTCCAAGGCTTATGTTTCTCAGGAAGCCTGCAGAAAATATTACGAAATATGTGTATCTGTAATGGCTCCCCCTGTGATTTTCATGAAGTCCAAAATCAGGGATTTTTTTTCCATAGTTTTTTAGCAGTTTTTTCACTGTTTAGTAAAATATTACATTTTCAGAGAGGGAGAAGATGGTGGAAGAGAGGGAAGGAAAGTGGAAAGAGAGAGGAGGCAAGAAGTAAATTAACTTTGAAGCAAGAAAGGTGGAGAGGGGGGAGAAGAGGCAAGAAAGGAGGGGAGGAGAGGAAGCAAGAAAGGTGGGGAGGGGGGAGAAGAGGAGGCAAGAAAGGGGGGAGCTGAAGGTGAGGGGAAGAGAGGGGTAATATTAGGGGAGATTAGAGAAGATTGGGGAAGAGTGAATTGGGGAGAGAGAACAGGGTACAGTTGGTGCCCCATCTTTTACATACAAACAGTAATTAAAATTTTTCTTTGTTCTTAATGTTGGGTGTAAATGGTCTAATAGGCTTTCTGCAAATCCTCTATTCTTATGGTGTGCTTCATTACAAGCACATTGAGTTATGAAAATCATATGGACATAATGGGTATACAAATCATTTAAATATAATAGCATTTTATACCATGATATATTTGCTGCATTGGCATAGAAATATTTGCAATGATAACTGCATTGCATAGTAAGCAATAATGGAATGATAGGTAAGCTCCACTACATCCATATAGGGCTGTTGTATCCATATTAACATCATAGGTATAAAAAACAGGTAGTAATATTTAAAATCAACATGTGATGATGGCTGCATTACCCCAGTGAATCAATGTACTGTATAACAATAACTGCACTTTAAGGGTTACAAATAAAAATAATTAACTCTGCCAGATATTATTTGCAATATTTCTGAATTACTGTGTCATCCAAAAGATTGCTTGTACTGTATATCTTTTTGAACCAAAATTTCAGAGTAAATATTATTAGAGAAAATATACATCATTGTTATTTAAATAATAAATACTTTTGAACTAATCATTGTGCAATAGGAACGGATTCAACAAGAACTGGAAAATCTGAAAGCAGAAATGGAGAGCCTCTTTCAACAAGACCTTGTTCGGTAAGTCATTTCAGAGGTGTGGGTGATTTTAATTTTGCTTAGCCTTCATTTTTTGTGATGCCTCTTCAGATCTACCCCAGGTGTACCCGTGTGTGCACGTTTGAAGCCCTGAGCCCATGTCGTTGGTCAGTGGTGGTCCCATCTGCTCACAGCTCCGACCTCTGCTTGCCTCTCAGCTTGGAGTCTTCATACTACGATTTATCTCATTTATTATTTCCCTTTTGCTGTATATGTTTGCTTGATGTATTTCTTTTAAACTTTTATTTTTTATATATTTTCTATTTGCTGCAGAGTGAAATATTGAAAGAATTGTCAAGACGGCAACTTGAAGCAGAACAACTGAAGCAACAAATGTTGCAACAAGAGATAGCCTTCAATATTAAACAAACTGAAGCATTAACAAGGTAATAATGAATATATAACACTGATGATGCAACTTATTGAGCTAGTATCATCCCATGGTGTTAGGTGGCACTGGTGGACCTCGGGCATATTACTTAACCTGAGGTTGATGAATATATGTCTGTAACATATACTTCTCACACACTCCTTATGACTGCATTTGCATCATGTGCCATCATTCTTTCTCTGACTACAAGAGTAATTTACAGTTTACATTTTGTAAATCATTATTATACTTCTCCCGGTACCTTCATCTGTAATATACCCTTTAATTCAGTCTATGGGGTTTGTTATATTCAGTACATTTTGTTTATGGAAATTTAGCCATGCAGAGACTGATGTATGATGTTGTGGACAACATATAACAGGTTATTAAGTGTTACCTCTGCTTTTAATAGAGGGCAGTTGAGCTCAAATAAGTTATTGGAAATGATTCCAATTCTCTGAGTTAAGTTCCCTCAGCTGCTTCTGGATTAATTCAGTTCATTCCTCCAGTTCTCATGTTTCTATATGGCTCTTATGAACTTATTCATCAAGCAATAAGTATCATTGCAAATGGACTTGCAAGGGAAAATGAAGCAGAAAGGCTGTGGCGAGAGTCATCTAGAGCTACCACTGAGGGATCAGCTTGCTATAAAGCCAAAAAGCTTCAATGCCCTCTGCAAGAACTAATTAAGAAAATAAGGAATGCCAATTAACACTGTTAAAAACAGTTTGAAGGTATGCTGTCTCATTCCATTGGGTAGCAGTAAACTTCACATGGTCACTTTGACCTTGGTTCAGTCCGCACCTTCAAGTCCTTTCCCAGTTGGCGTGGTCTACCCTGCTCTTCATCCCCTGCTGCCGACTCCCAAACGTCTGAGGGTTTCTGAGTCGGGGCAGGGTTTAGTTGGTGATGAGACGCGGTCGGCTCCTGGGGCTGCCCCATTCACAGTGGAGATGGAGGCATTCGAACCTGTTCCTCTTGTTGAGGCTTCTGGTCCAGAGCCTGGTTCAGAGGCTCCGGGGGCTGGGGGTGAGTTAACCTGCGGGTCTTGGACCCCCTTTAATCCTGCTCGGGTTTTGGTGCCCTCGTCATGGGATTTGTTGTTACAGGGTGTGGGGTTTTCGTATACCCCTTCCTTGTACAAATTTGATTTGGGGTTGGCCTCCCCCTCCCCCTCCCGACTTTGCTGGTTGGGTTGGCTCAGATTTGTTTACTTGGGAAAACCCACCCCCACCCCCGACAAAAGGAAGTACAGGAGGTCTTTGCTGCATACCTCCTGTGTGATCCGGATTTCGCCTCTATGATGGATCCATCCTCGTTTGCGTTAGGTTCTTCCCTTTATTGGGTGCATTGAGGTTCCGGAATCTTCCTGGCTGGCAGACTGCCCTTTCTTTTCCCAGGGAGCATTGCACGGGTTTTGTCGGACTTGCTTGCTTGAATGGTGGGAGGTTACTATGGTTCTACAGGTTTACTTGGGGGAGGGGGGGGGTGAATTTGAGCACCTCAATGCGTGCCTTTTTGCCCCTGTGCTTCCTCGTGATGTTGGCCTTCTGCAGCTGCATGCGCAGGTTCCCTCCGTTTTAGCTGCTTTGGTGGCAGAGGATTTTTGCGCTCGTGGGCATGTGGCCTCATTCTTGCACTTCTTTTTCCCTTTAGTTCTCAGACTGGCTTACGGAGGATGTGGAGGTGTTGAGTGCCGGGCTGTCGACTGGGGTGCTGCCCGTCGGCTGAGGTGTTGAAGCTGTTTGCACCAATCCTCTGGGAAGTGGTGTCTGTATTTTTGCCTCACCTCGCATGTTATCAGGCCGTCCTTGCTCTCTCCTTGGAATCTGAATTGGCTCTGTTTGCCCACACTTGGTCCCACGATTCATGGGCGTTTCGGGTCATGTCTTCTGGCCTGTGATGGCGTTGAGTGGCAGCTCCTTCTCTGGGAGATCTGGGGCTGGCGGAGCAGGCTTTTTCACCTTTACTTCGTTGGGTCATCTTGGAGTGGGTGTGCTTGGGCATGATTGAAACGACTAAGTTCCTCAGGTGGGTTTCTCGCTTGTTTCCAGTACCGAAACGGGACTGTGCGGATCTTCAATTCATTCTGGACTTGTCCCATCTGAACCGCTAGATTCCTTGCCCCTCCTTTCTTGACCACTCTCTCTGATCCGGCTTCTTTTGGAGCTGGGTTGTTGGATGGTGTCTCTGGACATCCGGGACGCATATTGGCATATCCCGATTCAACCAGGTCAAGACCAGGTCAGCAGTCTTGACCTGGTTGCAGCACCACTGTCTATTGGTGTCAATTTAGCCCCAGGTGACTCGAAGGTTTCTTGAGCAGTTGTGTGGGAGCCTGAACTTTGCCTGCATAGTTTTTCTTCTTGTCAAAGTATGGCTTCAGTGGCTGTTCTAATATCTCCAGTTCAGTCCCTTTCACTGCTGCCATGATCATTGGACGTGGGCCCTGCAAGCACTTTGCCGACTGCTGTGTTGCTTGCTTCCTCTTCAGGGTTTAATTCCCTGGTGCTCTTGCTCGACATCTTAATAGACTCTCTAGCTCTGGGTTGGGGTTTGTGAACAGCACTCACCAAGGTTGCCAGGGTCATTGGTTTCCTCCATTTTGTCAGGCACACAGTACAGTATGGAAGTTTGCGGCTGTGGGCATGCTCTACTTAGGATTTGGATTCCTCCAGGCTCTGTGCTCTAACTCCATTCAGGCCCTTGGTCTTTAGAGCTGGATGCTTAGAGTATCTCTTCTTCTGGTTTCTCTGGGTTTGACTTTGTGCTGTTCACGTTCAGGGAGTGTCATACATTCCTGTGGATGGCTTGCCCTCATTCCTTCCCATCTCTATGGAATGAAACATCAATGCAACCTCTTTCCTTTGGCTTTTCAAGACATACGGTTCCCAGAGGTGGACCTCTTTGGGTCAACATTGAATCGATGCCTTTCTCTATAGATGGCTCCATTCCCATATCGCAAGACCCTCATGGTAGATGCATTTCAGCTGCACCGGCTAAGATGGGGGGCTCCTGTACCTCTACCAACTGTCTGGCTGTTGCTCCAGGTCCTGGTCAGGTTGGAGTCATACCCGGGAAAATTGGTCACTCTGGCTCCTTGGTGGCCGGCCCAGCTTTGGTTTCAGACACTGCTTGCTCGGTGTCCGAACCTGGTAATTTTTCTGTGGCTCCACCTCTATCAGAAGGTCGGCCCAGTGACATATTTCTCTATTTTGACTTTTCCCTCAGGTCTTCGTGTATGTTTTTGACATGTCTTTATCTTTATTTTACTGGACTGTAGGTGAATGCCTTGTTATTTTTCTATCAGCTGTTTTACAACGTTAATGCATATCCCACACGTTATTGCTTGTAGTTCACTAAGCCACTGCTGTAACCATTAATCTGATTACTTGAGTCATTTGTTTGACAGTTACAATTGGCTAGTCAGTGCTGTGTCCAGTGTCCCTATGTCTTTAAGTTTTTCATGGAAATGTTCAATAGTGTTGTTTTTGCTTGTTCATAGTTGTTCATCTCACAATGAATAGCTGGTCTGTGTGTACAGTACAACTCTAAAAATGCCTGACTGCAATGTTATTAAAAATCTTAACACTTTCGTCCGGCGGTGACGCAGTCTGCGTCACATAATAATCTTATGGATTTCCGACGGTGACGTAGTTTGCATCCGGAATTAAAATACTTGTTAAAATGCTGTTTATTGTTCGACTATTATGGGACTAGTTTTAAAATGCATGCCTTTTGATTGCAAACACTTTGATATCAAATTGAGCAACGTAGTACGACAATTGAGGTCAAAACACTGGTAAGATTATAAATACTTTTATGGTGATGAGTGGCCAAAAATAAAATTTGTTAAAATTCCATTTACTGTTCAATTATTATGCGACTAGTTTTCAAATGCACGCCTTTAACCACTGTGCTGCGGCGAGTTTGTGAAATTCCCCCTGTGCACATGAAATAGTGTTCCCCAAAAATAATTTTTTCTTAGTAAAGGATAAATTCCCTTCCCTGAACATGTCTATGTAAAAATAAATACCAAATTCCACTTTGGTTGTGGGGACGTGGACAAGGTGCGCTGTGACGTCATCAGGGCTTGGTTGCCCGTGCATGACTCGCCCAGACACAGTTGTGCTGGCCATTCAAGCACCGGGCGTTACCATAGATATATTTTCAATTATTTTTTCTATGTATTTCAAATGTGGTTATATTTTTTTTATCGTATATGATGCATATTTGTGTCCTTTACAATATGTATACAGTAGTACGTTCATAATGTTCCATGGAACTGTGGTACATGTCAGTAATGTATCCACAATAAATGTTTGTCGCAATATTGTTAAAAATTCATGAAAATTACAATATGTACAGTTTCACACTATTTACACAGTAACACACTGTATTACACACTCAGTACTTCAGAAGCGAGTAATAATCAATGAAGTAGTCTATGGTACACAGCGCGACTTTGCTCTCGTTGCACCAGGTACAGATAGATTTTTGCTTTGTTTCTTCATTCTGTGTGCTTGCAAATAACGCACTCACGTACACCCTCGGCATTAGTACCTGTAGGTGTTATGTAGGCAAGCTTGTAAAACGTAAGGTAGTCATGAAAAGATTACAGGCAAGATAAATTTTGTAAGGTAGTCTTGAAAAGATCGCTTTGTAAGGTCCTCCACAGGAAGAGATTCAGCAAGCCTCAAAGAGTTTCAGTCAGTCAAGAAGAGATTCAGGTATTCCTGAAAATATCTATGGAAAACACCACCATTGAAGCCGCTAACACTGTTCATCTATGCTACTTGTATCAGATGCATCATCACTGAACGCAGAAAATGATTCATCTATGTATCATCTAAATAAATTGGAGATAGCATAGCATAGGTGGGCAAGGATGGCACTTAGAGCTATAATTAGATACGCTCGCTGAATCGTCCTCATAGGTGCCGAGACTCTTGCATCCGACCTTTGTTAGGTCCTTATTGCACCTAGCTACACCAATATTATGACCCTTCTGTTCTTCAAACAGTAAGGTTTGAATTTCACCGACTGAGCATGATCTTTCAACACCGCATTGAACAGGTGTTTGGGAGCCAGAGGCGCGTGCGCCACCCATGGTTGCTCACTCGGTACTAACCCAGCCAGCAGCCCTAGGGCATTCTGGAAATTTTTTCAAAGATGGCTGCCTCTCACTGGAGGTCCTAAGAGTCCATTTCGTACACAACCAACCTCGCACACATTTAGAATGGGTACGAAAAAATCAGTTTTCTCGGTTGGCGCAGTTTCCCACCAACTGTTGGCGCAGTTTCCCACCAACTGTTGGCGCAGTTTCCCACCAACTGTTGGCACAGTTTCCCACCAACTGTTGGCGCAGTTTCCCACCAACTGTTGGCGCAGTTTCCCACCAACTGTTGGCGCAGTTAAGTGGTTAAATTGCGAACAATTTGATACCACAATGAATGACATAGCTCGGAAATTGAGGTCAGAACACTGGAAAGAGTACATAAGTTAGTGTGGGTGGGCGCTCCTGGGACCGCTCACGGGAACCGCCAGGTGCAGCTAGGGGTGGGTTGCGGTGCGCGTGCCGAGTGCGGGAAAGTGTTAATTAACCAGTTTGCGTTATGTAGGGCATGGAAATTTGTGTTATTAGTTTTCATTATAATCTTTCAGACCATTTTTAGCATGTTCTAGGCTATATTTTTAATTTTCAGTAATCAATCTCTTGTTAGCATGTAGGCTATAGCCCTATTATTTGCATCTGCTTGCCCCAGGTCTATTTACCTGGCAAACATCTATTAAGACATATGTATTTTATTCACTTAATTTTTAAAGGAAGACATAATACCACCGGATACTCTAATTTTGTGCTTTCGTAGGTGGTAAATAATTTTTTCATCATTTCCTTTCATCATTTATGTGATCTTGGGAGCCGGTCGGCCGAGCGGACAGCAAGCTGGACTTGTGATCCTGTGATCCCGGGCGCCGGCAAGAAACAATGGGCAAAAGTTTCTTTCACCCTATGCCCCTGTTACCTAGCAGTAAAATAGGTACCTGGGTGTTAGTCAGCTGTCACGGGCTGCTTCCTGGGGGTGGAGGCCTAGTCGAGGACCGGGCTGCGGGGACACTAAAGCCCCGAAATCATCTCAAGATAACCTCAAAATATCTTCCAGTGATATTAAATTTCCTAATGTTACCACATTTTCCCTATCATTTTATTTTTCTGAGTATCTATTGTAGAATATTTGTAGTTTCACGAGGTATCATGTAGTTTCAATATCGTTTCATTTCTGTTGCATGACAGTTTGTCTGCAATAGACTTTATTTTTTTCAGTTTATCCTTTTCCATTTGCTCAATTTATCAAGGTGACTTTTTCTTTGTCAAATTCCAGTTCTACTGTTATCCTGCAATCTATGGGGATTTTATGGTGCTATCTCCAGAACACTTACATGAACTTTACATGAGCCTTATATGAGCCTTCATCAACAAGGCTATTTCTACCTTCTTCATGTATTCTATTTCCTATAATGTGTAGCTTTTTTGAGACCCTTACTCACTGTTGTTTTGGTCTTCAACTGTCCAATAATATCAACGAGTTCTCTGCACTGTATCTCTCAACTATAGTATCTTTCCACTGTACCTTTAGTATCAGTGTACAAAATATAAAAAATTATCTGGTTTATTATTGTAATATATATTTTCATATTCTTTTCATTCGCAAGTGTTTTCTCTATGTCCTATTCACTGGCTCCCTCAGCCTGGCAGGTCTTCCTCATTAGCATCCCAAACTATAAGCACTGGTATTGTCATTTCCTTAAAAATTGCGCTGGGCTTCCAAGACCAAGGAGGGGTCTACTGGGAGGCAGAATCAGAATCTGGCTGTTTTTCTGTGAGACGAGAGAAGCTTAGGAATCTAAGGTTAACCCAAAACAGAGGAAAGAAAAGCAAACTATTTAGAGAAAATGAGTAACCCTGCGGCAAGCAAAGGTAAGCATTGCAACAGGGTGAATACTTTCACTGAATAGTCTTGACCAGCTTTCCAGCTCTCTTGCTAGAACCCTGTACAGGAAGCATACATCTAACAGGATCATCCTTTGCTTCACTCTTTGTATATTGTTGTCCATATCTCAAATATTGGTTTTATAAGAGTCCATTGCTTTAATATCGTTTTCTTTCTTCTTCTTCTTCATTTTTGTCTTCTATTCCACCTACATTATGTATGCTTCAATATTGTATTTTGCTCTGACTGTAGGCCCAGGGTTACATTTCTTGGTAATTGGATTGCATTTACCTTGCCCTGAGGGGTTCAAATGAATCATTTTCAACTTGACTCGTTGCGAGTTTCCTAACAGCTGGGTAGCACACAGGACTTGTTCTACACCTCAAGGCCTGCTGTGATGGCTTCTAACTATGCTACCTTTGAGTGTTATGGCTTTGTGCTTTTGGTAAAGGGTGTACTTTAATTTCCTAAGTAATTGTTCTTATCCGTGGTTTTATATGCCTCTTCATTGGGCGTTTATAATGTTTGCTTAGCCAAAATTTTTCTCTCCTGCTTGGCAGGATTGTCTGTCAGTGGTATTTTGGATGGCTGGTTTTCCTTGTCCCAATTTTTTAATATATTACCATATTAATTTTTTATGTTCACGATTGAATTGTTAGGGCTTCCTCGTCTGTTTCAGTTCCTGATTATGTATGGTTATGGGTTTCAGTCGCCATCATCTTTCTGCCTGTTGATGCAGAGCTGTTCTCTTCAAGGTATGGTGGTCCCAGCTGCTGAAGGGGCTCTTGTTCTTGCTCTTGGTTTTTACAAAACCCATCCTCTGCATCTTCTGTTATGGCCAGGTTTCAATATATTCCTTTGTTTATGCATTTTATCTCTGCTAGATGGTTTTCTGTGGGGTTTTGGCTTTTGCATCCCTGAGTTTCAGTGATGACGTGCTGGCTGTGGCTTTGGGCATAGCTGTTTCCTTTGGGGTTTTAATATCCACTTGGAAGCCCCTTTGAACCCTGTCTCCATCGGCAGGGGTGGGTTTTTGGGGCTTTTTGGATTTTATTTGGAGAGGTCCTAGATTTTTCTTTTCTCCCTCATTGTGTCCTTGTTTCATTTAGGCCTGAGGGTTTATTCTCTTGTGAGGCTTATTTTATCCTCTTTTACCCTGTCCATTGTGGGACCCTCCACTGCCCTTTTCTTTGGTGCATGGCTTGGTCCCAGGTTTGTGGATCTGTTCTACTTTGTGCCAGGTTTCCATAATACCATCTCCCACTGTGGTTTTGGTTGGTGGAACTTGTGTTAAATCCTGCTTTGAAACCATGTCCATCTGGCGACATTCAGATGTCTTTACAGCTGTGGTGTTTACCTTTTGACAGTGTTTCTTTACCTTATTTTCCTTGAGGTTTATTAATTTCCTTTGATGCAGTTGCTCGTTTTAACACACTTTTAATTTTTGTGCTTTTTCTTAGTTTTGGTTGATTTTTAATTCCTGAGATTTCTTACCTTGTAGAGAGAATCAGATTCTGGTCCTGGTAGACTTAAGTGGGTGTCAGAGACCTGATGTGATTCCTTAACCCTTAGACAGCGGCTATGGAGAAATGGCCATACTCGTCTGTATGAATATGTATAAACAAAAGGCTTTATAGAATTATTAATTTGTATACATAATATGAGAAAAATACGAAAATAATGAATATTTATCATTTCACTGGATGGAGGCGCTCTGTATGGCTGCGTCTGGCACTTGTCAATGCCTGGTGCTTGACTATGCTGACGCTACCTGTTTTATCCTCTGAAGTTTCACTGATTATTTTATCACTTTTTCTTTATTTACATCCACAGAGAGCTTTTATGTCCATATTTGCATCACACATCTAAAACCCAGACAATAATTGTTTAAATCGTCATATGATGATGATCACATTCCCCCTAGACACATTCGGGGTGATAACCGCACTTGTACAATGAAATGGTAACAGGATTTTGTCATGGGTCAAAGTACACTCCATTACATCCACATAGACCTATTATATCCATATTTGCATCATACATCTAAAACCCCCACAATAATTTTGTAAATCTTCATATGATAACTGCATTACCCTGTGAATCAACAACTTACGATAACCACTGTCTAAGGGTTGAGACTTGGCAACTCCAGTGTTGCCAAATAAATATAAATAAAGTACCTCGAGAAGCTACTAAGTTGGTCCACTAGAAAAGGGCATTTCATTACATTCTATATTTTATTTTTTTAGCGTACTGTATTTCTCTATGAATTACTGTATTTTAATATTACTTTACTGTGATTCTCTGACATTCTCTAAATCTACACATTAATATAGCTATGTGATAATCAAGTAGAGTTCAGCGTCGAGAACTCTGACTAATATCTTGTCACAGGATTATATTTATCTTTCATGTTTTCTTCAGTGATGCCTTAATGTACAGTAGTTTATAGTATTTATATGGAGTGTCTTTATTCATCATTATTGTCTCAAAAATGTTCTTGCTCGTTGAGTAAAATTTTATGTACTATAGGATACTGCAATATTGGCTCTAGACCACATATAGCTAGCTTGAAAATTTATTGTTTAGATATGTGTTAAATTATTGTGATTTGTTAACATTTAACTTGTCAACATTTGCAAGGTTTGCAAGGCTATGGTGTGCTTGGGGAAAGTTGTAGCCACCATCTAACAATTGTTATAACTAATTATGATTTGCATTGTTATGAGTGTTTGCCTTGTCAGCATGAAAAATATGGTTCGCTTGTCTTATTCCATTGGATGGGGGGGGGGGCACTTGTGAAGATCCCTGGTGGCTCTTTTGTAACCTGATTCTGTGGGGAGCCCCTACGGCTTCCTGGAGCTTATCGGGCTAATGTATGTTATATTAGACCGGGACATTAGCTAAGGCGTTCAGACTTACCAGGGACCAGCGCCAGAACCTGGCCCCTTCAAAGAGGTTTCAGGGAGCAATGGCCCTGGAAAACCCCCTTGTGGTTGGGGTTTTCCTTATCTGCCATCAACCGGGGTTAGGCACCCAGAAAGGTAGGCATAACAAAACAAACCCCCACATGGTAAAAAAACTAAAACAAAAACCGAACAGAGAGGTAGAAACTCCCTACAATCCCAAGGAAACACTCGATCAATTTACTGCCGCACCGGTCGTCCGCGCAGTCCTCCCCTCCCCAGGAGGGGGAGGGGGGCCCCCGGACCTCGCCACGCCGGCTGCCTTCAGTTCTTAAGCTAGTGTCAACCGGGATAAACGCTTCTCTGGCCTCAAATTCCTGGGTAGTGTTTGCCTCGTGTGGTGTGTGGTGGTCAGGAGTACTTCATCAGTGCCGGGGCTGCATGCGCTTGGGGGCTTCCTTCCCTAGACGCCCTGTGAGTACTGCCCCTGCATGTCAGGGTTATCTTCCCTGGGGCGTTCGGGAACCGCTCCCGTAGGGGTTCTTGCTGCTCGGCATTTGCCTCGCCCTTGGGGCCCTTGTTTGGCCTTGGGTAGGGAGTGGTATTGTGCTGGTTAGGGCGTCAAGGTGTTGCGCGACCTGCCACCTAAGAGGCGACCAGTTCCTGTTGCCTCTGGGGAGGTGTACTTTTGTGGGGTTTTGAGCCAGTTCCTCCTGCCGAGGCTTCTGGGTCCCACCAGCAGACCCCCCTTCTTGTCTGCCTTTCCCTTGGACTCAGCCTTTTCTTCAGGGGAAGAGGGTTTGGAGGACGGCTCTGCCCCAGGTCCCGACGTGGGGTATCCTGGGGCTGGGGGCCTTGGGCCCCCTTTGACCCCGCTTGGGTGCTTTTGCCTTCCTCGCGGGGCTTATTGTTGCAGGGGGAGGGATTTTCTTACCCCCCTTTCCCTGTATGAGTAAGATTTGGGTTCGGCTCCTCTCCGGGTTCGGTTCTAGGCACCTTTGGGTACCTCGGATCCGTCTTTGCAGTAAATTGATTGTTTCCTTGGGATTGTAGGGAGTTTCTACCTCTGTTCAGTTTTTTGTTGTAGTTATTTATCATGTGGGGTTTGTTTTGTTACGCCTACCTTTCTGGGTGCCTAACCCCGGTCGATGGCAGATAAGGAAAACCCCCCAACCATAATGGGGTTTTCCAGGGCCATTGCTCCCTAAAACCTCTCTAAAGGGGCCAGGTTCTGGCGCTGGTCCCTGGTAGGTCTGAACGCCTTAGCTAATGTCCCAGTCTAATATAACATACATTAGCCCGACAAGCTCCAGGGAGCCTCTGTGACTCGCCCAGAAAATGGCGTTTCATTACATTCAACACTGGTTTTTGTAACCTCTTTTGTAGCACAACTTCCCTAGACTCTTGGTAGCACCTTGGTAGGTGCCTGGTAAAACTTTTGTATGCTCCTAGTATCACTTTTCTAGGCTCCTGGTAGAACATTTATAATCTCTTGGGACAGTAGCACTTTCGTAGGCTTTTAGGAGCACATTTGAAGGCTCCGTCTAGCACTTTTGTAGGTCTTGTTAGAACTGTTATAGGTTATTGTTAGCACCTTTGTAGGCTTCTAGTAGAACTTTTGTGAATCTTTTTGAAGGAGAGAGAGAATAATAATTTTTTCTAAATTGGTAATACTACAGGAAAATTTTTTATTTACTGTGTAGGTCCGTATCGCCAACGGGAGGGGAATTTGTCCGCAGCACATCTCATTCTAGTTTTGACTCAAGATCTCTGCCCCGGCGTGCGCCATCAGCACCACCTACACAGAAACGGACGACTGTGCTTGATGAAGATAACAATCAGGTGAGCAATATTAAATACATAAAACACTCAAAACTCAAATCAGTTAGTAGATTCTTACAGTTTATATACACAGGCGATGAGTCACAATAACGTGGCTAAAGTATGTTGACCAGACCACACACTAGAAGGTAAAGGGCCGACGACGTTTCGGTCCGTCCTGGACCAATCTCAAGTCGATGGTCCAGGACGAACCGAAACGTCGTCGTCCTTTCACCTTCTAGTGTGTGGTCTGGTCAACAGCTTATATACACGTTGAATGTAGCCTAAAATGATTAATTTTCTTTGTTACTTGCACAATTATGAAATAGTAGTGTTACAGATTGTTCCAAAAACAGACAGAAAGCATGATTGGAAATTATTGTTGTTGGGGAAAAAATAATTCTTACCTATATACAGTGGAACTTTGGCTTATGATTGCCCCTATTTACAAATTTTTTGGGTTACGAGCTCAATTTCTTTGTAAAATTCGATTCGGTTTACGAGGTTTGCCACGAGTTGCGAGTTTGCCGATACACGTATGGGGTCAACCAAGCGCGTGGTTCCAGGTGGAATGGGTGACAGTGCCTCAGTTTAACAGTGCCTCCCACATAATGACAATTGCTCCTGAATTCTTTAAGAATTTCATTGTTTTCAGCTTTTTCCCAGAGCTATTCAGGCTGATATGGAGATATATATATATATTAGACTTTGGCATCAATGTGAATGGAGTTCCAAGTCTTCCGGGGACCATGAGCCAGAATCTGGGCCCCCCTCTGAGAGGCATTATGAGCAATGGCCTATAGAAATCCCTGTGTGGTTGGAAGCATTCTGTGTTTGCCATTGACCGGGTCAGGTATCCAGAAAGGTAAGCGCCCCAAACAAACCCCCCTATTCTGGTTAAGAAATTACTACTGAAAGCCGAACTAGTGGACAGAACTCTCCAAACGAAAACGAGCAAACGAGCATGACGTCACCACTGCGCAGCTCCCCCCTCCCTGGGAGGGGAAAAGGGGAGCCCTAAACCCTCAGTCCTGCTATCCACACCCCAGTTCTTTGGCTGATGTGACTGGTAATGGTCGTGTGACTCTGGCTCCTGATTTCCTATCCTCCAGCTCTGTTCCTTGTGGTGTGGCGCTGTTTCTTTGGTGGTGCATGAGCCAGGAGTAATTTCACAAGTACTCGGGCTGCATGCACCTTCCACAAGTCACCTTGGGATCTATCTCTGCTTGATCTTTTGCTGCTCGGTGATTGACCACCCTTAGTGTGCTGGGGTGTTTCATACACCCTTGTTTGCCTTTGGATAGGGGTAGTTTGCACTGATAGGGGCGCAGGGTACTGCACAGCTAGTTTTCACCTCTCATAGCGGCCAGCTCTGTTCTGCCTAGGTACGTTGTCCTCTTGCGGGAGTTTTTCTTTTGTCTAAGTTCTCTGGGAAACCCCGCGGGGGCACTTTGGTTCGATTGATGCATTCCCTCTTGCCTTGTGCAAGTTTGAAGGTTGCTCTGTCCCCTTTTCTCAGGGTTACATTCACCTCTTCTGCTTCTGTCATGCTGCCTGTTGGGTCGATGACACCTTCGACCCAGAGTCCTGCGAGTTTTGTTGCTTGTTTGTGTCTCGGTACAACCAGTCCACTTATGACTGTTCAGGTGCAGGCAGCTCAGGCATTGCATCAAAGTTTAGGTTGCTGCAATGTGCTAGGTTTGTTGCTGACTCGTTTTGGTTATTGGGACCCAAACTTGGGGGTGTTGGTCGCTTCGACCTTGGTTCAGTCTGCTCCGTCTTGTCCTTTCCCTGCTGTGGTTTGTTCTGGTTCCCCCCTTTCCCCACCCTGCTTCAGATTCCAAAACGTCTGAGCGTTTCGGAGTCGGGGCAGTTGGGTTGGAGACTCGAGCAGTCTCAGGGGATGCCCCTTCCAGGGTGGTGACAGAGGCACTCGAGCCTGTTCCTCCTGCCGAAGCGTACGGGTCTGATCAGTAAGCCCCTCCTTCCTTCCTGCTTTTATGGCTGCCTCGGCTTTTTCTTGAGAGACTGGGGCTTTGGCGAACGGCTTGGCCCTGGGTCCTGCTGTGGAGATTCCTGGGGAGGGAGAGGCGCTGACTTGGGGGTCTTGGGTCCCATTGAACCCCGCTTGGGTTTTTGTGCCCTCTGAGCAGGGTTTACTGTTACAGGGGGTGGGGGTTTTCTTTTCCCACTGGCTCGTACGAGTTGGATTTGGTGTCAGCCCCTCCCCAGGTTCGGTTCCGTGTCCCTTCAGGTCTGTCGGTCTCGTCCTTCCTGAGGTTTTCGGCTTCCCGTTTCCCACCTCATGAGGTGTGGGAAACCATTATGGTTTACCTCCTGCACGACCCAGATTATGCCTCTATAATGGATCCTTCTTCATTCAGGTTTGGATCTTTCTTTCCTCACTAGGTTCGTTATGAGGTTTTGGAGTCGTCCAGGCTAGCAGCCTGTCCTATTTTCTTGTTGGAGGCTTGGCACATATTCTGTTGGTCCCGGACGCTGCAGTGACATGAGGCTGGGACAGTGGTCCAGGTTTACCTGCGGGGCGAATTTCAGCACCTCAGTTTCAACTGAACAACTGTTTACACTTTGGTGAATCTTAGTTGATGACAGTGGCTGTCATCAACTATGACAATGGCTGTCATCAACTATGACAGCTCGGTCTCGGTGATCGCTTGGAAGAACAATCCTCATTTAATCGAACATTTGTATGTTCCACTGAACATTTGATACCGAATTCAATTTGTTTGGCTCTTCCGGGAATTCGATAGAGCGGGGATCATTAGTGAGGAAGCTGTGTGTGTGTGTGTGTGTGTGTGTGTGTGTGTGTGTAATTACCTAAGTGTAATTACCTAAGTGTAGTTACAGGATGAGAGCTACGCTCGTGGTGTCCCGTCTTCCCAGCACTCTTTGTCATATAACGCTTTGAAACTACTGACGGTCTTGGCCTCCACCACCTTCTCACTTAACTTGTTCCAACCGTCTACCACTCTATTTGCGAAGGTGAATTTTCTTATATTTCTTCGGCATCTGTGTTTAGCTAGTTTAAATCTATGACCTCTTGTTCTTGAAGTTCCAGGTCTCAGGAAGTCTTCCCTGTCGATTTTATCAATTCCTGTTACTATTTTGTACGTAGTGATCATATCACCTCTTTTTCTTCTGTCTTCTAGTTTTGGCATATTTAATGCTTCTAACCTCTCCTCGTAGCTCTTGCCCTTCAGTTCTGGGAGCCACTTAGTAGCATGTCTTTGCACCTTTTCCAGTTTGTTGATGTGCTTCTTAAGATATGGGCACCACACAACAGCTGCATATTCTAGCTTTGGCCTAACAAAAGTCATGAACAATTTCTTTAGTATATCGCCATCCATGTATTTAAATGCAATTCTGAAGTTAGAAAGCATTGCATAGGCTCCTTGCACAATATTCTTTATGTGGTCCTCAGGTGATAGTTTTCTATCTAGAACCACTCCTAGATCTCTTTCTTTATCAGAATTCTTTAAAGATTTCTCACATAATATATAGGTTGTGTGGGGTCTATGTTCTCCTATTCCACATTCCATAACATGACATTTATTAACATTAAATTCCATTTGCCAAGTGGTGCTCCATATACTTATTTTGTCCAGGTCTTCTTGAAGGGCATGACAATCATCTAAATTTCTTATCCTTCCTATTATCTTAGCATCATCAGCAAACATGTTCATATAATTCTGTATACCAACTGGTAGATCATTTATGTACACAATAAACATCACTGGTGCAAGAACTGAACCCTGTGGTACTCCACTTGTGACATTTCTCCATTCCGATACATTGCCTCTGATTACTGCCCTCATTTTTCTATCAGTCAGAAAATTTTTCATCCATGATAGAAGCTTACCTGTCACCCCTCCAATATTTTCCAGTTTCCAGAACAACCTCTTATGTGGAACTCTGTCGAAAGCCTTTTTTAGGTCCAGATAGATGCAGTCAACCCAGCCATCTCTTTCCTGTAATATCTCTGTGGCCCGATCATAGAAACTGAGTAAATTCGATACACAGGATCTTCCTGATCGAAAACCATACTGTCTGTCTGATATTATATCATTTCTCTCCAGGTGTTCTACCCATTTAGTTTTGATTAGCTTTTCCAATACTTTCACTATGTGTGTGTGTGTGTGTGTGTGTGTGTGTGTGTGTGTGTGTGTGTATATGTATATGTATATGTATATATATAAAATACTTTATGTATGCATGTGTTAGTGTTTGTGTGTCCCTAATTGGTGCAATGTAATATGTTACTTAGTTTGGTTTGTATATTTAAGTGGGTTAGCTCTCTGAGCCCATATCACTTCATTGATGGTCTTCTGATGACTGTTTTAGGGACATAGTTGTTTGTCACTTGCACTGGGCAAGTTAGTCAGTTCCTCATTGTATGTGTTGGTTTTGGACCATATCTGTATCATCACAGCATGAATATTGGTGAGGGGACTGGTCAGTTTATTTATACTTCACTGGGACTTCGAGATTTTTCTTTTTTTTCTGGTCTGACAGGTTTGAGGTACTACTACTACTACTATTGTATTTCTTCCTTGGCATTCAGGGCTCCTCTTCATACCTATTGTCAAAGTTACAGGAACTAGTGACCTGTCCTAGGTCTGTGTGGCCTATTGTTCTATGTCCCTGTTATTGGGCACGTTCTGGCTCAAAACTATGAAGATTATGAGAACTCTGCCTGGTGCAGCATGACCATATAATATCCAGATTTTATTTTACTTGAACGAATGTCTCATCTTTTTCTAGTGTTTCCCTGTTGAATTCAGGGTTGATTTCACCCTCACTCTTGTGGAATCTGTTATGCTTGTGTGGCCGCTGTTCATATCTCTATGGTGGCAGGTGGCTTGGGGAGATGGTATCAAGCTGGGTGCTTACACATAGAATGGGTGTAAATGGTACTACCTAGAAAGATACTTTTTATTTATTACTTAGTTGTATTTTAATGGCAAGCCAGTGTTTAGTTGAAGTCGGTATTTATGAATAGATTGTCGTATAGTTTTTAAAATATTTGTCCCATTCTCAGGTTGAACGAGAATGGGAGTTGCATGGTGGTCACATCCAACATTCATTCAGTGGGGAAGGTGGGGATCTGTCTGATGGTGATGCAGAAGATGCAGACTCCTTGTTCTCCCACATAGATATGATCTCACCATCACATCAAACTGATGCTCAGACTCTGGCAATCATGTTACAAGAACAGCTGGATGCCATTAACAATGAAATAAGGTAAGGGTTTATAATAATCATCCTGTCATTTCTTGTTATCTCTTCTTTTCTCCTGTATAGTCTGTTTTGAAATTTGTTCTCGGTTACTTGAGATTATCATAGAGCAGATACTATAATTTGTCCCTTTGTAGACAGCTTTAATTGTGGCCGATATCATTTGGCATTGGCTCATGCCTATTATGAACTGATTATCCTTATGAAAACTTCCAGGTGAATGAAAATGACAAAAGACATAACTGTATGTGCACGTAACCCAGCCCCTTGCATATTCGATCCCAAACACTGTCCAGGAGCATCAGTTTCAAGTCAGTCCACAAGCATCATATCACATCTAGTGAACAGCCCCTATTTTCATGTTTTGGTGGACATTACCTTCAAATGCAGACTATGAGTCACAATAACGTGGCTAAAGATAGGCTGACCAAACCACACACCTGAAGATGGAGAAACGTGTGTGTGTATGTATGGGGTCCGCACATGACTTGATAATGGTCCAGGATGGACTGAAACGGTGTTGTTTCTCCATCTTCTGGTGGGGGATTTGGTCAGCATTACCTTCAAAACCAATGCCTAAAAAAGTATCCTTCTGATTTTAGTATATGCATTGGTTTGTATGTTTTTTATTTTTGGGATTTTGAGATTTTTGCTGATGTTAGGAGTCTTTACAGATTTTTATTCTTTTGAGGGTTTATTCCTCTTGATGTATTCCTCCTAGATTCAACAGATCAGAGTATATATATGGGAAAATAATCATCTCTGCCTACTAGAAAGACCTACCATTTTTATTTCTGGAGGGGCCGAACGGTGGCTTCCTGTAGCTAGCCACATTGAGATAGCTTAATACATATAAGGCACATCAGCCCTAGGAGTCAGAGATTCATTAACACCCTCACCGAAGAAATACATCCCCAGAAAGGATGCGAAGTAAAACAGACAGCTGCAAGGTTCACAGAAAGTAAACAGTGTAGCAAACAACTTAGCAAATGATCATCTCTTCCCCCTCCAGTAGTTAGGACACCCCCATTAGTTACAGCTGGTCACTGTCAGGTAGCAGCACCATGGAACCTGACAGCTTCCTATGTCAATAATCATCAGTCCTTTTCCTGATGTCAATCTTGTCTTGGCATAAATCTTCAGTTGCCACCTCTTCAGGTCCCAGATATTCTAGATAAGTGTTGGCCATCCTTTGGACTCTGTAATGTGGGGGTCCATTTACGTCAGAGCAGGAGAGATTGCTGAAATAGAGGGAGTACAGAGAACATACACAGCATACATAGATGCAATAAAGCACCTAAACTATTGGGATCATCTCAGAGCTCTCCAAATGTACTCACTAGAAAGGAGACAAGAGAAATATCAAATAATATACACGTGGAAAATACTGGAGGGCCAGATCCCAAATCTACACAGTAAAATAACATAGTGGAGGGAAAGATATGGAAGGAAATGCAGAAGAGGAGCAGATGTGCCATAGGCACAATCAGAGGATGCTGTATAAACATCAGAGGTCCATGGTTCTTCAACATCCTCCCAGCAAGCATAAGAAATATTGCCGGAACAACCGTGGACATCTTCAAGAGAAAACTGGATAGTTTTCCTAAAGACGTGCCAGACTAACTGGGCTGTGGTGGATATTTGCCATAGATATGTGGATATGTGCCATATGTGCCACTCCAAGCAACAGCCTTTTGGACCAAGCTCTCACAACTCAAGCCTGGCCCTGGACTGGGCTTGGAGTAGAAAAACTCCCAGAACCTCATCCAGGTACAGGGTCTGGCTCGATGGTTTGTTCTGTTTCTCCCAGTTCCACCCATTTCACCACCAGTGGGATTGTCAGGTATGAGCTTCACTTGCTCTTTGCAACTGTTAGTTCACTTGTTTCTTCAGGTTTTTTTGGATTCGGTTCTGTGACTCCTTCCTTTCCCATCATTTGCCCCATCATTTGATATGTAAATGGCTGCCTCAGCCTTGGGCTACAGTTTTGTGACTAGCAATTACCAAACTTCCCCAGGACTTTGGGTGAGTTCCCTCCTATGTGTGTACAATAATGTTTATGAATTTATGGCAGTGTGGCAGACCCTACTGTGGGTTCATCTACCTTTGGGCTTTGCTCTCCAGCTCCATTTTGACTTCTCTCCAGTGGTTCATTATTCATTATGTAAATCACAAGGTTCATTTCAATGTTTTCTTCCATAGAGTTGAAATCTGTAAGTTGCAAGTCTTCTAGATTCTTGGGATTTGGCTCTTCACACACTTTTCATGCGGGGTGTTTAACATTCTCACGGACAGTCTCTCTCTAGTTCTGTCCCATTTTTATTGAGTGGACTGTTGAGAATATTTCTTTTCATTGGCTCTGTGAGATGTTCAGGGTGCCCTGGGATAGACCTCTTCATGTTGGTTTGGAACTTTTGGCTTCAGTCTTACATGTCTCCTTTTCCCGATTGCAAGGCTCTCGCAGTAGATGCCTTTCTGCTGAACTGGTCAAGGTGGGGGTTCTTTCTTTTCTCTCCAGTTCAACTGTAACTCCAGGTTTTTTCTAGTTTGAAGACTTACACTGACAGGATGATCTTTCTGGCTCCTCGCTGGCTGGCTTATCCAAACCTGGGTATCTTTGCATGGCTCTGCATCCGAGTCAGCTTAGTTCGGTTGACGGAGCTCTTGGTCTCTCACCTAAGTCCTTCATTGCACGGGCAGTGTGAGCTTTCTTGGTGCTCTTTTTATCTTTGTCTCTCTTCATTGTTTGTCATCTAACTCGGTTTCGATGATTCTGACCCCCGTTGTCCTGGTTGTTTGATGATCAGCATCATATGCTGAATATTGTTGCCTCCTTTTGTTTTGCTTTAAAGAAGCGGCATTTGTTTGGATTTTAAGAAGCAGTTTTTGTTTGCATGTAGCAGTATTCCTCTACAACAACCATTTTGTGGATTGTCTCGTCCATTTTTCTTCCCCTTTCCTCTTCTTTCTCCTCCTTTGCTGTCTTTGTTTCTGGGTATGGTGTTGGTATTAATTTACCTCCTCAATTCTTGGTCACCCCTTATTCAAGACTTTGATTTTGTTGAGTGTTGCTTCCAGATGTGGAGTTGAGTAGCTTCCTGCTCTGCTCTGCTCCAAAAAGGGAGGCTTTGTTTTTTCAGCCCTGGTGAGCAGTTTCTTTATTTGTAGATTTCTCCTTCTTTACTGGGATCATTGGCTATGTCTGGTTGTGGCTCTTTGTCGCTACCAACATACAACCTGGGCTTTTCAGGGAAGGCGTTTGTTGATCTTGTCTACTTGGTCCTCTGTTCCAAAGTTCTTTGGTCTCGGGTTACTCTCAATGTCATTAAGTCTAGCGAGCTTGCTGCCTTCTCCTCAGGCCCATGTTGTTTGGAAATTTGTGCACTGTCTTGTCTAATACATCTTGGGCTATGGGCTATATTCTGGGCTTTGGATTTTGGAGGTCTAATGTGGTCGTGGCGGCTCATTAAAAGATCAGTGTCCCTGGTCCCCATCGTGATTGTTATCCTGGCTGAGGGTTCCTGTCTTGGTTACTTCTCTTTGTGGGTTTGATCCTTTGCTCTCCTCCTCCCTTGGCAAATCCAGTTTTTCCTTTTCTCTATGGTTAATTAGCTATAAGAAGCCACTGTTTATCCCCCCTCCTGAAAACCAGCATTGAATGATATGAAATGACATATCTCTCTCTTTGAAGGGGGGTCCTCAGTGGCTCCCTCCCCACTCTACCTATCGAGTTGATTGGCTCCTTGTGGCTCAGGACTGATTGTTGACTTGAGGAGCCGGTAGCTCCTCATGGTGCTGCCACCTGGCAGTCGCCAGCTGTAACTAGTGACGGGGGGGGGGGGGGGGGGGGGATCATTTGCTGACTTGTTTGCTGTATTATTTAATTTTGTTAACCTTGCAGTTGTTTGTCTTGCTTCACTGTCTTTCTGGCTATTTTTCTTCAATGAGTTTTTTTTTCTTAATGTATTTATTTTATTTATTTTAGTTTATTTATTTATATATGTACGAGTTCTTACATTCTTGTAAAGCCAGTAGAGTAACATGCATAGAATTTTGGGCAGGTCCTTAATTTTAATTTTCCCTGGAACACGCCCTGCCAAAATGTTTAACAACCAGGTACCCATTCACTGCTGAGTGAACAGTGGCATACAGTTAAGGACTGGCACCCAGTCAATCCTCCCCAGCCAGGATACGAACCTGGTGTTCATGAGTCCCCTGCTCCCTGCATCTCTGTGAGGGAAAGGGGCCAGGGTTTTGGCGTCTATTCTCCAGTAGTCTATTAAGGACTGCTATGGTTGAGGTAAGTAGCTATCTCAGCGCAGGTAGCAGCAGAGAGCCACCAAGGCCCCCCTACCCCCAGAAAGAGGCATTCCATTACAGTCAATGCTGGGTTTTAATTTGTGCTATAATATTTTTGATCTTCTTCAAAGCAGATCAAAAATTATATTACACAAATGGCAGTATTCAGACACAGTATTCAATTGTTATTTTTCTATTAATATTTTTAGCAAGACTTTGTTGTTTACAAGTCATAAATATGTTTCTGAAACTACACCACTCATTTGCTGTTTTAGGCAATGTCCTGCTCTGTCCAAGGACTTGACGAAACAACAGCTAGGTCAGCTTGACAATTAGTGTACTCTGTTAAATCAGGGATATTTTCAAGTATTCCATTGGGGTATAGTGAAAAAGGAAGTCACTGCCAAACACATGTACATATATTTCCAGCCCTAAATGACCTCAAATGAGTTCATTTATCTGCAAATAAACCTCTCTCCAAGTGATATTCGACCTGAGTAAGATTGCCAGATATCACTGCTAAATTCTTTTTGGCCCAATTGGCCGCTTCCCGAGACTGCCACCAGATGTCAGGATCTACAGTATAAACATTGTAGCATGAAGCAGCTCGTCTCATAATTATCGTGGCTTATTTCCTGGCCAACACCCTACACTGGGCAGAGACCTCTTCATTCAATAAAGTGCTTGAGTTTATTCTTGAAAACTCTTGTTTCATGTGCAGTGGGTTTCTGCTATTAAATGAATATAGAGTTATCTTCTCTGTGCTGGTACAGTTTGTATCTTGGCTGTGGATATTCTCCCTTGAGATTGTCTCTTACTTTCACAGTTCCTTGGGACATTGTCACGGACCGAGCCGTTTATGCTGTGTACGCAATCTTGAGATGAATTCAGTAGCCACATCACTGGTGCGTATTTATGTGATTCGTTCATTTCTCTAAAGTCTCACTTCCTAGTGTTTTGTTCGTTTTTTCTGGTCATGGGCTGTCCTCGCCAGGTCTTGTTGGTGGTTTGTCTAGGCCAGATTTGGGCACGCAGAGAGCTCAATTCTTGTTTCCAGGGTTTTTGCCTGGCCATGGTTTTAAGCATAGGTGTTGGACCTGGACAGGGTCTATGTTTTGCTTAGATTTCTGATCTCCTGTGTTGTCAGACTAAAAGTTGATCGAATGTGTTTGGTGAAATCTTCAAGGGTGCCAAACTAATTAACTGCTTTGTTTTTCCTTGCTGCCCTTAGCATTCCTTTTGTTGGGTGCACAGCCACTTTAATCTTTGAGCGTGTCCCAACTGCCAGGTGTACTTGCGTAGTTGTACTTGCCTAGTTGTGCTTGCAGGGCTTGAGCTTCAGCTCTTTGGTCCCTGCCTCTCAACTGTCAATCTACTGGTGAACAGGTTCTTGACCTTATTGAGTTATTATCATATCTACATTTGAAACTGTGTATGGTGTCAGCCTCCACCACATCACTTCGTAATGCATTCCATTTTCTTTTACTACTGACACTGAAAATTCTTTCTAATGTCTCTGTGACTGTGGGTGTTAACCTTTGCTCATGCATCACTCCTCATGTTCATGCATCATTCGCTCCTCTCATGCTCATGGATCACTCACTCCGCTCATGCATCACTTCTGATAGTCTGTGTATGGGCTACCTCCAGATTGTGGGCCTGTACTTTGAAATACCAATGCTGGCAGTCCCTGTTGTTGGGATCTGTGGGGTTCCTTGCAGCTGCCTCTTATTTAGTTGACTTGGTGGTTCTGGTTCAAACAATTTGAGTTACCCCTCGAAACTGGAAGGGTTCTGCTTATTGCCCAGTGCCGAGTGCCTTGGCTTCTTCCTCAGTGGCCAGGAAGCACCTTGTTTTCCCCCCCATGACTGGAGTATCTAACTGGTTTTTGTGGGGGTTGGTGATTTGGAAGTAAATTTTTTGTATCTATTTTCTGGGAAGGTGTTTCCAAATGGCCTGGATTTCATTTGGAGTGGGAAGGGAATAGGGGTGTCACCTTTTGCTCCTAATGGAGAGTTGACAATTTGAGATACCCCTCTTTTACTCATGTCTTGTCTTTCATCATTGGTCTGGGTTTAGATTTTGCTCCTAGGCCCAACTTTATTTTTCTTGTGGAGGAGGTTCAGTTAAAGGCATTATCTAAGGCTTCCTTGTTTGTGTTTGACCCCTTGGGTTTTGGTGACCAGACCCAAGTGCTCCTGCCTTCAGATTATAGGACTTGTGCACTTCTTTGCCATGTTTGAGCTTGGTGATTCCTTGCCCACCTTGATTTTGGTTTATTGTCATTGAAGGATGCTGATGTTCCAATGTTGCAAAGGTTCTTTCAGTTCCACCTTTTTGTGGTCAGGGTCCTGTTGAGGTAAGGAAAGGTATATCAGAACTAAATCCTCCTCTCTGAGCTTGGTTCTACTTCTGCTGCTTGGCTGTAGTATTTGGTTTCTGCATCATTCTAGCTGCCAAGTAATCTCTTCTTTTCTGTGGGTAGGTCGGGCCTGGTCCCTTGTGCTAGAATGGACTTTGGTTTCTACTGTCTTTAATGTAGCTTTGGCAGGGAAGGCATCTAGATTACCTCTATGACCCTGAATGTCTTTTGACTCCAAGTCCAGGCCCATTCACCATTGTTGCATCATCTTGTGATGGAGTTGAACTCTTCCTTTACCACACCTTCTGGAATCTTTTGTTCCCATCAGCGATTTAAAACCTAGTAAAAACTTAAATTGTTTCCATGCATTTATATTACGTTTCTTGTAAAAAAAAAAAATTACTTGGAGAGGGTTTTGATTGCACATGAATGAATCTTCTGGAGGTCCAGAATTTAGTTTTGCTCAATAGTTTTCTACAGTGTCTCCCTTCCCTTATTATCACCTGGTGGTTACATTTGAAAAGATCCCCACTGCTCAGGGGAGTCACTGTTGACCTGACCCGGCTGTTGTTAGGTTATATCTTCCTAAGGACATAACCTAAGACATTGGCTTAAGAAAACAGTCAAGTTGTACATTTCAGAAAGGAGCATTTCATCTACACTCAAAGCCTTAGTTTTATTAAGATTTATGACAAGATTTATTTAATTTTCAATAACCATCAGTTTAGTCTCGTTTAAAACTTCCAGTTTTGAATCTTCGGCCAAACTCGAGTTTATCCTTGTCCCATGGATTTTCATAGTTTTTGTTGTACTTGCCACTATCAAACAATTGCCACTGAAAAATATATTACACTTGAAGTTCAATTCCAATTCAATTTCAAGTGCAATATATTTTTTGGTGTCAATTGTTTGATGGTGGCAAGCATTTATACCAACAAATTTTGCTTGTCAGTTAGTTGCTAACAAAGCCATCTTTGATTGTAATTGGAATATTCATCCAGTCAGCTTTCAACTATTACTGTACCTTGTCTGTCCATGAACCTGAAGCTCCTGGCCAATGTGTTGGTTGCAGATATGTTCGACTGTAAGTTCAGATAGACACAGATGCCTATTGTATATCTGACACAGATGTGTACTGCATATCTGGTTGGCACAGATGTGTACTGTATATTTGAGATAAGCATGTGAAAATGTTAAATGGTGAAGACAAAATTAGAGATAGGTGGAAAAATATTTTGAATGTGTGTTACGTGGAAGTGATAACATGGGGTGCAAATGTGAATAGGATTGTTGGAAATGCTAACACGTTGCAAGGCTGTAGGCATTGATGAGGTATATGTGCAATTATTTAATGTGGTGGAGAATAAGCATGTGATAAGCATGAGATAAGCATGTGAAAATGTTAAATGGTGAAGACAAAATTAGAGATAGGTGGAAAAATATTTTGAATGTGTGTTACGTGGAAGTGATAACATGGGGTGCAAATGTGAATAGGATTGTTGGAAATGCTAACACGTTGCAAGGCTGTAGGCATAGATGAGGTATATGTGCAATTATTTAATGTGGTGGAGAAAAGGTAATGGTGTAGTGGTGGTGAATTTATCAGAATGTGTGTGGGAGAGGGATACTATGCCAAGTTACATGATTGGAGTTGGAAGATTTGTGTTAAATGTTTTGAAGCATTTTTATATACTCGGTAGTATATAAGGTAGAGAAGGTAGTATATAAGGTATATTTTAGAGAAGGGAGGGTGTTAACCTAATGTTTCATAGTAAAATGTTATATATGCATATGATATACATTAGTTCCTGTAGTAGAGACTGATAAAGGTGATTGTAAGTTCTATGTATGTGTGTAAGACAAGACTGTTAAAAATAAATGTAGGTAAAGTATAGAACAGTGGTCAAGAGAAAGAATGGTGTTCTCTTTGTGAAATTAGTGAGAATGTGGAGTTCTAAAAGTGCTTGATAAATTTATATACCAGGAATGTATGATTAACAGAAAAAAAGGAATTTATGCAGGTGAACTGAGAGTGCAATGGACTGGGAAAAGTGGCTAGTGCAATGAAAAGCCTGGCCAGGAGGAACAAAATGGAAATAGATTCCGCACGAGGAATCTATTTCCATCGTGTTCATTACCACGAAGAAGTGGTGGTAATGCCTACCCTTAGGTTTTATGTGGATGAGAGAATGGGAAGAATTAAGGTGTAAGGTAAATAGATAGAGTAAGGATTGAAAATGTAATTGAAAGATGCAGAGTGCAAAAGTTGGTAAGCCACAAGATTGAGGAGAGTGTATTGCATTGAGCATGTTGACTATGTGGATGATAGACAGGTGACGAGTGTGTATGTGAGTGAAGGTAAAGGAAGGTAGGAGGAAAGGAAGGCTCAAGAGAAGACAAGCAGACGTGGTGAGTGTGCTTATCTATCAGTGCAGGAGTGAGATCTAGCTCTGTTTATCCCACTTCCTAGCCTTTTATACCTGGCATGCTAATTATATTTCTTGACGTTCAGCAGCATCCCCTTTCAATGCATTCTACTTGCTGACCACCTGTACAGGGTACAAGAAATTCCTTGCTTCTCTACAACTCAACGGCATATCCAGCTTCCAACAATGTCCCATTGTCTACCTCGATTCAGTTGACAGTGGCTGCCCATGTCTATATATTCTATTCCCCTAAGTATCTTGTATGTTGTGATCATACCCTAACCATTTCTTCTCTCCTATATGGCTATGAGATTGAGCTCCCCCTAACCTGTCTTCATAGCTGAGATCATTCAATTCTAGCACTTACCTAGTTGCAAACCTCTGTACTTGCTCAGGTTTCCTTTTGTGCTTCACAACGTGTGGCTTCTCTTTCAGTAAACAGTGCACAGAATATGATAGTGGAAAATACCCTGTGATAACAGTTTGTAAAGAGTGTTTTGTTTGTATAATAGTTGATAAGGAACATTGTATTCCTAGATTTATGAAATGATTTGGTGCTGCTCTGGATGATTTGCTGGAATGTGGTTGTGGTAGCTCTCACTGGTGGTATGGATGAGTGGAATTTGTTAATATTTTTTGCCCCTTTTGGCCTATATTGCTTGCTTTTTGGCCTAGGCTGAGGCCTACCACCCCATGAAAGTGGGAAATGGGTTGATGATGACAAAGATGATGATAATTTTGAGTAAATGTTTGAAATACAGTGGAGTATTGAAAATCCAGAATGGGCTGGATTTTAGATACCATACCTTGAGCTTTAGACTAATATTTTTAACATGTGCCTAATTTAAGAAACAAATTATTATTAGTAATTCAACATTAGATTAACATTATTTATATTGAGACATTAAATATACAGATACTTTAAATTTACAGTATTGACTGACTTTTGTCTAATGCCAATTTATTACCATCTTTTGCAGAAAATTATTAGGATTTTATAAAATAATTCATTATGTATAT
The DNA here is from genome assembly GCF_040958095.1 of Procambarus clarkii. NCBI lineage: Eukaryota > Metazoa > Arthropoda > Malacostraca > Decapoda > Cambaridae > Procambarus > Procambarus clarkii. The sequence goes on along the minus strand of NC_091207.1, from coordinate 22,296,772 downwards.
TGAAAGTGTAATTTTATTAATTAAGGATTTTTCAAAATCTGGATTTTCGTCACTCCACTATATTCATTTACAAATCAATTGCAATGTAATAAGGTTAGCATTTTTGTTGCAAGTATTTTCAGTGAATGATGAATACAGTGCAGTATATACTTTAATTTATGTGGATGAAATATTGTGTTTTCAAAATATTTTGGTACAGTTGACACTCAAGACTCAGCAGGCATGTGTTCCCAGAGATTATAGTTTGTTAAAGATCAAGTAAACTATTACAGAGAACAAGGGATTACATGGACAAGAATGTCTTGAAATATCTTGCTGGTTTGTGTAACTGATTATTAAAAATCATACAATTTTGAACATTTTTAAAATTTAATGTTAAAGTCTGAGAATACATGAAAAAGGCATTATTTGTGCTCTAGCAGTGTAACCATTAAACTTTCCAACATTTTGTCTTAAAAATGGCTGGCATAATGCAAGAGGTTGTCACTGAGCTTGACAACACACATCACTGCATCTTGGCAAAAAAAAAAATATTGCAAACATGAGTATTATAGATTTCAGGCATTTAGGCTATCTCGAGCATTTTAAGAATTAAAGAAAATATAGTTGTGTAGTATATAGATTTCTCCCAATTAGACTGTTTAGAGGTCAAGCAAAATTATTTTGAACACATGCTTTGTTTGGTCACGGCTTTACTTGTATATGTTCGTGATTTGTTCAACATTTAGCTCTTGCTGATTACTGCTGTGATTTTTGTGAACTATTTTGTTTATTTAGTTACAGGCACACCCTCACCTTTCCTGTGATTGAAAAATGTTAGTCTAGGGCATACAAAGAGCATGAGTCTTGTGACTAGGGAGGGGACCTTCTTCAGACTTTCTCTAGAGCAGGTTTTCCTGGGGCTCCTCGTCGAGTGACATGATGCTGTGGGCTCGTACACTGAAGTACTAACATGAAAAGTCTTGATCCTAAGATATTGTGGAGTTTGAGTCTTCTCTATATTCTTTCATGAGGATTTACAGTTCCTGGAGCCAATTAACCAGATAGGGAGGGCTTTCTCCTTTTCACTGGATGCTTTAATAGATTGTGGTTGAAATATGGCATATGAGTCTTTCTTGGTGATTTAAAACAAGTGGGACACATTCCAAAGGGAGGAAGTCACCGACTTCATTGAACCCCCTTCTCCCTCTCAGACCAACAAATCAGATAACAAAGCAGCGAAGAATGGTATGTGGCTGGGTGGGATTCAAGAGACACTTGCGAAGGGAGAGAGAACCAATTCTATGCGAGATGCTTAAGAGACTATAAGTACGGCTCAAATACCACATTACACTCTTACCACTACACTCACCCCACACACTACACTACACTCACCACTACAATATGGGCAATAATGAAAGCAAAGAAACAATGGGCAGAGTTTTTCCACCCTATACCCCTGTTACCTAGCAGTAAAATAGGTACCTAGGTGTTAGTCAGCTGTCACGGGCTGCTTCCTGGGGATGGAGGCCTGGTCGAGGACCGGACCGCGGGGACACTAAAGCCCCGAAATCATCTCAAGATAACCTCAAGATAACTACACAACTGTACACTCACCCCAGCATACATTACTCTTACCCCCTAACACTACGCTTACACTGCCTCACTACAATCTCGCCCTCATTCTCAATTCTCTGTGCTTTTCATACCAATTTTGGGATAAATAGCTCCAATCTTTCCTTATTCTGCCATGAATCTCGCAGCTGTTTTATTGCTAGATCTGCTGCCAGCCTTTCTTAGCAGCTCTGGTGCAATTGCATGTTGTCTGTTGTTTGTCAAGTGCCAAGCAATGTTAATTCAAGGTGCCTTTTGGCAACTGTATTTTAGACTCATTGTCATTGTTTAACCTTCTGGTGACAGTTGGGTGTTAATTCCACTTTCTTTTGGACTTCTTTGTGTAGGATGGGTTTGTGCTAATTTTGGTGTCGGCTTTGATCCATGCAATCTTGCTGTTGTCAGTGGTTCCTAATCCTGCTCACAAAGTGTTCCAACCCAGCTGTTATTCCTGCTCTACCTCTCCTGCAAGGTATCAATAAACAGTTCAAACTGTTTCAAGCTCTTTTCAGATCTTAGCATGTGGAGCTGGAGGGTTGGGTTTATAAGTTTGTTTGGCTGGTATTCTCCTTTTCTTTGCAAGTCGGGGATGTTTTTTTTTCACCTTCAAACAACACGTTCACTATAGTCTGCAGCCTTCTCTTGAGGCCACAGGGGCTAAGACTGAAGCCTTCTCTTCAGACGTAACCCCTTTAAAGGAATTCCTATTCATGTGCTTCCCAGCATGGTTGGTCACTGCTAGTCCACAGTTGACCTTTCAGACATTCAGGTTTACTAACAGCATTTTCAAAGGTCAAGTGTGGCTAGCATATCAGATTTGTAGTTACTCTTCCTTGGTCAGTTTTGGAACTTTAGACTACTCATTATTCATCCTGGGTGGCTCATAAACCTCAATTTGTTCCATGTTGTTTTATCAGTGACATTTGTAGTGGAGTCTTGTTCACTGTGGGCCTTTCTTATGGTGAGATTACTGAATTGGCTGTTTGCAAGGCTCAATGTTGCTGCAGTTCTGTGAAGCAGTCTGCTTCTTGTTTGTTTGGCTTTGTGGCTTCAGGCTATTTCTCGTATGTTAGATATAAGCATTCATTTCCTGTTCCTTGTGTGCATTAAAATTGTCTGCTTCAAGTTGCTGTAACAGGGAAAATCTGACCTTGCAAGTGTCAATTAAACCCAAAGTGGGGAAGGCTTGCAGCATAGGAAGCTTAGTGTACCTGTTGCTGTCAATGCAACACGACCGCCATCCTGTCAGTAATATATAGATGAAAACTCCTTAGGACAGAGCATGGCTAGCTGGCCAAAAGAATGCCTGTGCCAAGAATAAAATGTTAGCCAAGCAATTGCAGAGTTGTTGCAAGCTCAGAAGTATGTTCATGATGTGCACGTGAAAGTTTCAAAATGCTTCCAACATAACGAAGTCCTCCTACATCTGAAACTTATAGAACAATAGTTCAGAGATTTAAGTTAACTAAACAAAGCTGCTGAAGAAATATAAGAAAATTAACTTTCATTGAGTGGTAGATGGTTGGAACAAGTTGAGAGAAGGTGGTGGAGGCCAAAACCGTCAGTAGTTTCAAAGTGTTATGTGACAGAGTGCTGGGAAGACGGGACACCGCGAACATAGTTAGTTGTAGTGTAGTTACACTCTCATCCTGTAACTACACTTTGGTAATTACAATTTGTTATTACATTGAAAAAATCCTTTCAGTCTGATTCCTCATTCCATCGGGACTAACTGAAACCAGCAGACTGGTTAGACTCGGGACTAACTGAGCAGAAGATTGTTATGATCACCCTTGATGAGAAACTATGTAAAAAATAAGTAAAGCAATACAAAGCAATACAAAGAATTACAAGGCTAACAGAAAATGGACCGAAACAGCCATACAACTCTTCAAATTATTCACTCAAACCCAATGATTCATTCAAAACTAGCTCACACCCCATAGTTGCAAGTGGCCTCCACCCATAGTCATCTGTACCAGGCTTCCGTGTCCGCAGTGAGTCGGTCCTGTCGCTGATGTGTGTAGATATAGAGCCTTCCTGCATTGCTTCATTCTCTGACAGTGAGACTCGTGGGTGCTTTTTGGCCAGACTGGTAAAGGTAGGTTTTTTTTTCTCTTCCCTTCCTCTTCCACCCAGTTCAGTAATTGCTGTGGTTGTTTTCCAAGTTGGAGATTATATTTGGGCAACGTGATCCTTCTGGCTCCTTGGTGGCCTGCTTAGCCTTGGTATTTGGCTCTTCTGGCTCAGTGTCTGAAACCTGGCATTTTTCTCCATCTCCACCTCTTTCAGTAGATTACCTTGGTAATATACCCCTCTGGTTTAACCTTTGCCACTCATCTGTGTCTGGAGTTTGATGCAAGTTTACCAGGATTTGTGTGGTGCGCAAGTGGTTGGATTGCCAGTGTCCCAACTGTCTCATCATGGCAACAGTATATTTCCTTTTGCTTGTTTAGCCTCTTTGTCTCTCCTCATTGTGTTTCTTCTGTATTTCTCTTGGTGTTTTCTTATTTACTGAGAGGAGCCCCTACGGTTCCCTGGAGCTTATCGGGCTAATGTATGTTATATTTGACCGGGACATTAGCTATGGAATTCGAACCATAAGCCAGAACCTGGCCCCTTCAGAGAGGTTTCAGGGAGCAATGACCCTGGAACCCCCCCCCCCCCCCCTGTAGATGGAGGTTTTCCTTATCTGCCATCGACCAGGGTTAGGCACCCAGAAAGGTAGTCATAACAAAAGAAACCCCCACATGTTAAGAAACTAACAACAAAAACCGAACAGAGAAGTAGAACTCCCTACAATCCCAAGGAAACAAGCGAACGTAACACACTACTGCCGCACCGCTCGTCCGCGCAGCCCTCCCCTCCCCGAGAGGGGGAGGGGAGTCCCCGGACCTCACCACGCCGGCTGCATAGCACTCCAGTTCGTAAGCTAATATCAACCGGGACAGGCGCTTCTCTGGCCTCGGTTTCCTAGGCAGTGTTTGCCTTCGTGGCACTCGCTGCCGTGTTTTGTGTTGTGCGGTGGCTAGGTGTTCATCACTATCGGGGCTGCATGCGCTTAGGAGCTTCCTTCCCTAAGCGCCCTATGTGTACTGCCCCTGCGTTACAGGGTTATCATCCCTGGGGGTGCTCGGGAACCATTCCCGTAGAGGTTCTTGCTGCTCGGCATTTGCCTCGCCCTTGGGGCCAGCTGTGGCTTGGGGCCCTTGTTTGGCCTTGAGTAGGGAGTGTTATTGTGCTGGTTAGGGCATCAAGGTGTTGCACGATCTGCTACCTATGCAGTGACCGGTTCCTGTTGCCTCTGGGGATGGTGTACTTTTGCGGGGTTTTATATTCTTTTGTTTTCATTTGCCTGGTGCTGGTCTGCCTAGTGTGGCTACAGTTCCACTGGTATTATTTGGTGGCCCTCTGCTAGGCCCTGTGATTGTGCACGTCGCAGGGGTTTTCAGTGTTAGCATCTACCCCTTGTTAGTTTTGATAGATGTTAACTGGTTAGTGACACCTTGCTCGGGCTTCCTGTAGCAGTCAGCCTACAGGCCCTGGAAAACCCAGTCGGGGCTCGGTGGACCAGTAGATGTCTTCCTGGTTCCCACCTGTCTTGTACGGGTTCGTTGGTTGCTGTGCCCTTGTCTCAGGGTGACAATCGCTTCTTTTACCTCCATCCTGCTGCCTGTTGGGTCACTGACACCTTGACCCAGATTCTTGCAAGTTGTGTTCTCTGCTTGTTCTCCAGTACTCTCCTGATGTCCTTATTGTTAAGAGAACAGGCGGCATCCGCGTTGCATGCTCAGCTAGGTTGCTGCAACACGCTAGGTTGCTGCAACACGCTAGGTTGGTTTCCCACCTGGATGCCCCAGGGCCACCCCATTTTGGTTAGGTGTTGTTCGCCCCTTTCCCCTCCCTGTGCCCGGCTCCTGATTATCTGCGGGTTTCGGGGTCGAGGCAGGGTTTAGTTTTTGCCGAGACATGGGCCGCTCCGGGGGCTGCCCCGTTTGGGTTGGGGACAGAGGTGTTTGAGCCTGTTCCTCCTGCCGAGGCTTCTGGGTCTTACCTGCGGCCCTTTCTTTGCTGCCTTTCCTCAGGAATGGCAGCAAAAAAAGGCCCGCTCTTCCTTTTCTTTTAAGGGCAGAAGACATGGAGGACGGCTTTGCCCAAGGGCCTTCTGTTGCGGTTTCCCGGGGCTGTGGGGAATGCCCGCTAGCAGTTCTGGGGCTGTTTGCCCCTGCCTAGGTTTTCTGCTTCTGGGCAGGGTTTTTCGTCCTTCTCGTCTTCTTACTTCCCACATTTGCTGGCGTGTTTTCAGATCTATTGCGTTGGTCACGGCTCCTTGTTCTTGTGGCCAATTTCTTTCTTTCGCCACAGCGCCGCCCCAGTGGCTTCCCCGTCTGGCCACTGGGGCAGCGCTGCAGTTTGTTTACCTGTGTCTGGGTGTGTGAGCTCGCATTTTGGTAGAGTTTTTCACCTCCTTCAGGGGGTTTTATCCTCCTGTTGCTGTTTCTTTGCTTTTCTGGGGTGTTCTGCCCTTCTTCTGTTTCTCTGGGAATGCTTGGGTGTTTTTTTTACACCGGTTTTTGCATTTTCTGTCTGTTTCGGTCTGTGCCCTGGGGTTGGGCTCAGTGTCCTTGTCTGTTTGTGCTTGCTCCTACACCTTATGTCTCTCGATTTTCGGTCCATTTTGGCCGTTTCACTGGGGGTTCCGTCTGGGTGCTGTGCTTGGCCTTTTCTGTGGTGTATTTCCACCAGCAAATGTGGCGGTTTGGGCTCCCCCGGGTTCGATTCTAGGTTCCTTTGGGTTCTTTAGTTTCATTTTGAAGATTTCTTCCTCTTGGGCCCCCTTGAGGGTTCAGGAGGCTTTTAATTACCTCGTGTGAGACCCAGTTCTGCCTTCTGGGGTTCTGTGGTCTTCCTGGCTTGTAGGCTGGTCTTTTTGGGTCTTGGCACGTGTTGTGGTCATGCCAGGACCTTGGTTTTGTTGTCGAGGTGGGGCTTTTGGTGCGGTTTTTGTGATCTCTTGGTGCCTTCTTAGTCTGGCCGGCGCAGTGCTCTGTGCCCACCAGTCGGGGGGCTTGCCTTTTCTTTTTTTTTCTTATACTTTTCTTTCGGAAGGGGTTACGATCCCTTCGCTGTTGACGGGGCACTGGGGGGCTGGATTGCTCTGTTGGCTCACGCTTGGTCCTGCAGTTTGTGGGCGTTTTTGGTTGTCTTCCGGTATCTGGTGGCATCGGCCAGTTCCTTCCCCTTTGGGGGTTTGGGGCTGGCGGGGTGGACTTCTTCCCCCTGCACTTCGTCCTATGAACTTGGAGGAAACTATCTAGTTTTCTCTTGCAGATGTCCACAGTTGTTCTGGCTATGTTTCTTATGCCGACACGGGACTTTGCAGATCTGCAGTTCCTCTGGACATGTTCAGTATGCGCCCTGGATTCTTTGCCCCTTTTAGGATAACTGTTGTCTCCGTTCCGGCTTCTGTTGAGGACGGGTGCCTGGTTGGTGTCCGTGGACCTCCGGGTCACTTTTTGGCACGTTCCTCTCCAGGGTTCCGGGACTGGCATAGTTGGTGGTGGGGCTTCAGGCTTGCCACTTTTGTTGCCTTCCCTAGTTTGTTCTTGGCATGTTGTGTATTTACGCATCTTTACTGGATATTGGTGACCTGTCTGCATCTGCTCGGGATTTGGTTTTGGCCTACCTCGACGACTGGCTGGTGTAGGCTCACAGTCGGTCCACTTGTCTGCTCGCCAGAGGTGTGGTTCTTTCCAGATCGCCGGGTTCGGGTTCCTGGTGGACTGGAGGACATTCAATCTGGTTCCATCCCAGGTTTGGGCCTGGCTGGGTCTTGTTTGGTACTCTTGGACCTCGTCTTTGTCTCTCCCTCCAGAGGCATTGCTGCGGCTGCGGTTCCACCTTTGGCTGTTTCTGAGGAGGTCTCGGGTCCCTCGACGATTGCTCGAGCAGGTGTGCGGGAGTCTGAACTTCGCCGTGCTGGTATATACTCGCTGGGTCGGGTTTGGCTTCGGCTTCTGTTTTGGTTCCATCGGGGACGCCCCTACCGCCTCTGTCGCGATCGTTGGGTTCGTCCTCCGGGGACCTTGTGTCGGTGCTGTGTCGCTGGCTTCCTCTGAGGTTTTCGGGGTTTCGTGCCATGGCACTGCCATGGCCCTGAGCCTTCGTTCGATGTATTCACGGACAGGTTGTCTCTCGGTTGGGGCTTTGTGACCGGTGCTTACCAGGCCAGAGAGGGATGGTTGGGTCCGTCCTTACATCGGGCTCACAGCACGGTTCAGGAGTTCCCGGCTGTCTGGTTTGCGCTTCAGAGAGTTCAGGTCACTCAGGGTTCTACCGTCTGGCTCCATTCGGACTGTTCTCCGGTGGTTCATTGCGGACCCAAGGGGGTTCTATTCGGTCCTTGCCTCTTTGGGGTTGGTCCCTTAGAGTGGCTCGTTTGCTGGGTTTTTGGTGTTTGGCTCCCCATGTGGTTCGTGTCTGGGGGAGTGTCTAGCGTCTTGGTGAACGGCCTGTCTCGGTTCATTCCTCTGTTCACGGATTGGCCGGTCGTCACCGACTCGTTTCGTTGGCTCTGCCGGACGTACGGACTCCCAGACATGAACTTCTTTGCGTCGGCGCTTTCCCGGCATCTCCCATTCTATGTGGCGCCCTTCCCTGCCTGTGAGATGTTCGCAGTGAATGCCTTTCGGCAGGACTGGTTGAAGTGGAGTTACTTGTCTCTCTTTCCCCGGTCCAGCTGTTGCTTCAGGTTCTGGTTCGGTTGGAGTCCTTCCCAGGGAGAGTAGTCCTCATGGTTCCTTGGTGGCTGACCCAGCTTTGTTTTCAGACGCTTCTTCATTGGTGTCCAAACCCGAGGCATTTCCCGCGGCTCCGCCTCTTTCGGTTGGTCGGACCGGTGCTGTACGTGGCTTGTTCGGCCTTCTCCTCGGGTCTTCGCGTCTGGTCTTTTGATGCGGGTGTATCACAATTTCTATGGTGATCAGGTGGTTTCATTGATGATGTCCTATCTGCAAGCTTTGTCTCTGCGACCGTATGAAGTTTCCTGGCATTTCTTTTCCCCATTTTCTTGCTCTTTGTAGGTTGTCTTCCTTTTCGCATCGGGTTGTCTTGTCCTTTCTTGGTTTTTCAGGACCCGTCATTTGATGATTCTTACTCTTGCCTCATATCATGTGGCGCTGGTGGAGTCGCTCCAGCTTGTGTTCGGGGTGGACATCACATCCGCCCCGTTCTGTACGCTTTCTCAAGCTTTGTTTCACCTCCGGCCTGCTCATGTGCTGCCTGAGTCGTCCTGGTCCTTGGTCAGGGTGCTCTCTTATCTTTCCTCTCCTCAGTTTGTGGTAACATCTTCGGTTCAAGATTGTTTTTCCACGACCCTGTTTTGGTTGGAAATGGCCTCTGGGGGTCGAGTTGGGGCGCTTCTGCCTCTCCTCCGGCGCAGGGGTTTCTGCTCTTTTGGTTACTGGTGGAAGGTTTGTATGTTTGCAGCGTTCTCCATCTTTTCTGGTGAAGGCCGAGACAGCTGCTTTCCGGAGGGGTCCTTGAGTTATTGATGCTTGGTTGGTTCGGCCGGGGGTGCTTTGTGTGTTGTTGGTTGTGGCTCTTCGCCTTTACCTAGGTGCCTCGGTTGTGGTGGCTGGGGATGCGCTCTGGGTTGTTCTGGTTTCCCTCATTCCCTATTCCAGGTCTCCCAGGTCGTCTGCAGGGTTATTCAGTCTAACCAACCTGCGGTCTATCCTCGCGCCTGTGCCATTCGGCCGTTTGCAGCTTTGCTGCCGTGTTTGGTAACATGTCTTTGGCTCATATTCGGGGCGTGGGGATTTGAAGGTCGCACAGGGTCCTGGTCGCCCATTATTTTATGAGCGTGTCTGCTCCTGGGCGTTGTTGTGTTGCTTTGTGTCACAGGTTGCAGCCTGTTGTCTCGATTTTGCGTTTCGGAGTTTGTGGGGGCCGCCTCCTGAGTCAGCCCTTTATTTTCCTTCTATTTGGGTATGTAGCTCCAGGGAGCCGTAGGGGCTCCCATCAGAAAACCAGTGTTGAATATAATGAAACGCCATTTTCTGGGTGTAACCCGGAGGCTCCCTGGGAACCCTCCTTCCCACCGGTTGGCAGTTTTTTCGCGTTTGTTGAAGCTTAGCATCCAAACTGGAGTGCTATGTAGCCGGCGCGGTGAGGTCCGGGGCTCCCTCCTTCCCCCCTCGGGGGGGAGCTTCTTTTGTCCAATACTCCCTCCAAAGTAAAGCAATAAGAGAGAGAGAGAGAACTGGGTGATCCCTGACCCAACAATGCTATCAGCACTGAGGAGACAAAAAAATTCAATTAGGTGTCTGTGTCACCCTATTTGGCACTTACATGATCCCTAGTTTCCTAGGTGTTTACTACTTCCAAGCCTGACTCATGAACTTTAACCCTTCCTGTACTGGAGAAAGAGGGATAGACAGGGGGAAGGAAGGAGGGTGGAAGGGAAATATAGGGAAACAGGAGTACCTGAATAAAATGAAAGTAGACATGATGCAAACAGACAAAATAGCCAGTCAGCCATCAGCCTTTTCTCTCACTTGTGCAATCCTTTCACATTTTATGGTGCCTCAGTTACGTTTAGGCGAGTGTTAACATGTAACATTCATCGCAGTAGTAGTTAAATGCTGCATAGTCTTGGGAGTCAACTATGTACATCACTTGACTTCATTCTTATTTTTGTAAAATTTATAATGCTAAAGACAACAATATCTAGAATGTTTAGATATACCCTGGAGCAACAACTGGCAGGGTTTCCTGTAGATACAGTACGTAGTAAATTTGTATGGGGGTCACATGTAATTGTTCACAATGGAATAGTCAGTTCTGATTTTATTGAATGGGTCTGGGCAAAATTTATTTTAGTTGTAAAAATGTATTATAAGTCTTGTGAGTATCACACACAGAGATCACAATAACGTGATGCATGGATTTGTGGATTTGTTCTTGTGAGTAATTGAAATAAATTTGACTTGATTATAAACTTACTCTTATTGCTTCATTGGCATCTCAAGAGTATTGGCTTTTCTGGGAGTGAGCCCTTCAGTGGCTCCCCAAGTTTAATTCCAGTACCACCAATCCTTAGCCCAACATAGGTTGCACTAAGGCAAATACAGATCTCTTGAGACCTGTAGTTACTTACTAGGTGAGGGGAGTAGGAGGTCAGAAATCAAACACAAAACTGAGGAAAACCCACCAGAACCTATTGGTGTAACAATACAAGTAATTTCCTGAAGGAAATTAGTCGCCCCAAGGCAAACAAGGTAAATGATTTTTGTGGAGGGGTAAATACCATGACTGTGATGGTCATGACCACTGTCAGATGGCGACCCAAGTTACCTTAGATATCAGCAAGTCTGCCCCCTTAACTTTTACTGCCTGGTGTTATCAGCCCATCACTTGCAGTCTCTGCTTGGCCCATCACCTGCAGTTTTTTAAGCACCCTCTTCTTGCTATTTAACCAAATAAAGATGGCTTTCCCTGGAATATTATGTTTATTTGGTGCCATTGCTTTGATAGTGATTTATTTATCCCTCATGATTGTGTTTGTGCCACCCAGATTGCTTATTCTGTAGCATTCCAATTTGCTCTGACCAGGGTCAATGTAGCTTTTCCTGGGGTCGACTTATTTCCCTAAATCCCACTAGAAATTCCTGATCTAAGAAGTTACAGGCTGCTTTCTCCATGAGCTAACTTGTCTCGAGTCTCTTGCTTCTGGGCAGTGCATGATACTTATTCTTCTCTGCAAGGCTGTCTATGGGATGAAGACAATCGTCTTAATTAATAAAATGAACAAATTATTTGAATTAAGATCCTCAGACTGTGCTTGTGACACTAGAGATCTGTCTCATGCTGGTCCTGCTTCTGTGGGTGTTAGTGGCCTTTCATCTTTGCTGAGAGGTTGCTTGGGTTGCATACATGAATATTGTGATCCATGGCATCTGTGACTTTTAGAGTTATTGGGGGACTTGTGCCAGTGTTTATTGTCTGTACATGTTTTATCAGGGTTGTTGTGGCTTTCTCATCTGCTATTTACCATTTCTCAAGATGGGGTTTATAGATCTTGTTGGCCATTCCTGCTATGTACCTCTCATTCGGCCTGCTGGGTTCTGGAGTCCCTTCTCTGTTGCGTACTGTTTATCAGCGCTGGACTTGAGTTTTGATCTTGCCACCTTCATGAGCTCGTATGTTGCATGTGGTGTGGATACTGATTACGTACTTTTTTTTCAGGAAGTATTTAGGTGTTTGGTTGTCAATACTTGTGACCCAATCTTGGCAAACTTTCTCTGTTGCTTTTGCATCACCCAGACCTTTCATCTGTTTGCCACCTTACTGTTTTTGATTGGAACATATTTTGCTTCTGGCACACATCTGTTTGTGTTCACATCACTCATCTCTTCCTGTTTCACCTCTGTGTCCAAGTCAGAGGGTGGATTTCTTGGTGCCGCATTGGTGTCTTTGTCTTTTTGGCGGCACTGTATGGTGGCTTCATAGATATATCTTTTGTTCCTCTTTGATGTCTACCTTTGTGTCTGTTGCCACTAGTGTTGTTGTCTTTTCTGTCTTAGCTCTTCTTGATTCACCGGTTGTTACTTACATTGTACTATTGCCTCATTTCATTCAGCTGAGCTTTTCATGCTGGCATTTAGGGCAGAAGTAGGAGTGCTCTCATCTCTTTTACCAGCTGTCATGGGCATTCTTTAATCTCTGGTCGAGTCACTTATGTGATTTTGTTTGAAGCAACTTTGCATCATTTTTGCACGTGTCGTGTTGTTTAGGTTAAGGTTCTGCTGCTCTAGTTTCTCGTATCCTTTGTGCCATGGGCCACCTTACCCAAGTCCTCTGCTTGACTGTTCAATCCAGCCAACCTGCTGTCGTCCCTGATCTGGCTATGTGTGGTGATTTGCTGTTTTGTTTGCAGCTGATGTTTGACCAATCTTGTTTCCTGTGGCTTCTCATTCTTTGTTGGGCATCTTTCAGTCTCGTCACATTTGTGTGCAGTTGAGTGTTTGGTGCTCAGCTAATACTCTTTGCTCTGGGCCGTACGCAACTGCCATTCTTTTTTCACAGGTCATCCCAGTCTGTTTGATCTGTTTTTCGGAAAAGCCATTTATCAAGATACCATTGTGAGCAAGCCGAGGTAAATTCTGAGGGATCCATCTCAGAAAAAAAGCATTCAGTGTAATGAAATACTCTTTTTCTGGTGGGTTCCTAGTGGCTTCCCTGCCCTGCCCTGCCCTGCCCTGCCCTGCCCTGTTCCCATCTTTTCCCCAGGGGTTGTTGAGTTTTGCATGACCCACTTTAGAGTGAAGGGGCATACTGGTTGGGACCTTGCGTGTCCTTGGTGGCCATCTGGTTGTGGTCAGATACCTCACACTCATGGTATTTAATCTGTTGCAACAATCATTTACTTTGTTTACCAAAGGGTGCTTGATTATTTTATTGCATCTATGATTGATAGATTATTGAATCTATGCTTTCTGATAAGTTTTCCCAGTTTTGAGCTTTCTCTGATTGTCTGCTTTTTCACCTCTTAAGAATGAACCTGATTCTGGCTCCTGCTATGTTACAGACGAGTTTCATAGGCCAGATGTGTCATGCTATCTATGACTCGGTGGTACTAGGATTAAGCTTGGAGAGTTACTAGAGGCACACCAGAAATGGGCGTTTCATTACAGTCAATGCCTGATTTTTTGTCTTATGATATTGAGTTGGGTGCTTGATATTTGATTTTTTTGTTATGTTGCTCTATAGTTTATCATTTGGTCTTCCTCTCATGCAGCGACCTTATGGGGGGGACAAGAGGTTCTGTGGGAGGGACAGAGGCTTATTGGGAAATGATCTCTCCCCATCCCCCCCCATCGTGGGAAACCCTGTCTGAACAGCAAAGCAGGTGCATGACAAGTTGAATTAGAATATCAAATGTGTGAGCTTGATATGTGTGCAAATTAAATCTTAGTTTCAAAATACAGTATGTCCAAGCTATGGATGATTTTTATGAAGGTAAAAATTGTGTTACAGCTAGTTTTGTGCTAATATTTGGATCAGATTATACCTTTGTGCATTATCTGTGAGACTGACTTAGATCACATTGTGTACAGATTAATTCAGGAAGAGAAACAAACCACAGAGGCACGGGCAGAAGAGCTAGAATCTCGAGTGGGTAGTGTAGAACACATGATGCTCCGAGGACGGTCCATAGAACGCCCTTCTCCTCCTATTTCTGGTCGGTCTACTCCCAAGTCTCATCATTCACCGTCTCGTGATTATCTTCAAAAATACCACACTGTGAGTGACCATAACCTCTTAATTGGTTTCACATGTAGGTAAGGATGTCTTACTCTGAAAAGAATGAGATTGTACACATGTTAACTATGACACTTCTTTCATTATAAATTTAAGGATATCTTTTGTGGCATGGCAAAAAATTGATTTAAGTAATTTGCTCATGTACTTAATAAAAATCAATTTCATTGTCCAAGATGAAGACATCCATTATGCAAGTTAGTGCCTGGATGCGTATTCCTTTTTAGAATATAGCATTCATGCATGACTTTTCATGAAAGGAATTATTTTTAGTGTACCAGAACAGTGTTATTATGTCTCTCAGGGGTAGTTTTTAATCCTAAGCACTGCTCTTACAGCATCACCTGTAATATCTGTCTTCAGTGCACAACATAGAGGCATGCAGCTATTTCAAAGAGGGATATTGACCACAGTGCATAAAAGATCCATAAATTAGCTCCCACATCTGTCACAGTTTGTTCATTAATATTGCTGTCTGTGATGTCATGATATTCTGTAATAAAAATAAGCCAAACCAAAATAACAAATTCAGCAGCAATAGTGAACTTCTTTTTAAGTCCATTTGCTTGATGTTTGAAGAAATGTTGGTATTTGTCCTCTGGTCATAACCCACATTTTCTTGCCAGCATTCACATGCAATAAGTGTGCCCTCTAAATAATGTTTCCAAACAACGTAAAGTCACTTGAAATAATGTATTTCCTTCATTTCATTATGAGTGGAAATGTAACAGATTGTGCCCTTAAATTAGAAGATGAAAACATAGCTCAGTTTCCTCCAAATTCTACTAGTTTTAGTCTTTTCTTTGCTTGCATGAAACCATTTCTTAGATAGCATTACTTTGTTTCTCTGTGGTTATGTTATGGCTTATGAATATTGCTTTTGTTTTGTTGTATTACATAGTGATTCACACTTGCTGAATTATGTGTGCCGAGGATGTCGTTGACATCATGCCAGTTAGCAGCTATACATCTCTCACTGTTTTATATCTTTCTTAAAATGGTTTTGATTATTGTATTTAAATATGACAGTGTGATTTTTATTCTTTTCCCTAGACAGTATTTTTATTTAGTATGAAAATGTGAATTTATTTTTTATTCAGAGTTTTGGCTTCCTTACATTATTCTAAGATATACTGATTCTTTTTCTTCATTGCACAAAAAAGCCTATTGTTTTATAAGATTTATTTTTGAGTGTAGGAATAGTGGTTATTTTCACGTAAGAAATCTTCACTGTTTGGAAGGATATTGAGCTGTGCACTAAACTTTGTATAGATGCACTCTTCCTTGAGTTATGAATCTCCCTCACGACTTTCTTGCAATGCAAATATTCCTTGGGAAATGTGGAATCACTTCTTGGGATTTCTTATGGTGTTGGTGTTTTGATAGGCCCCGGCTGGCATGTCTCCTTCCCATATGTACCAGTACATGAATGATCGACGACTCTCGGGGGGATCTCTGCCCGGCTCCCAGGTAAATGACATGCCCCAGCCCACCCACCGTGCCCCAGTCTTTCAACCCTGTCAGATCATAACCTAACTCAGATTGGTGCCTTTCTTCTCTCACACTGCATAACTTGCACCTGCAATCATATCAGTTTTTAGGCTGAATTTAACTTTGTTTGCTCATCTTGCACAGTGTAGTCTATGCCTTTTAAACTGCACTCTTTACCTTCATTTTCATCTGAGGATTGCAGGTATTGCTCTAATATTGGCAGATTTGAATGGAATTAATTCAGTGCATTTCACATTTGTTGGGAGGCTTTTGTACTTACATTGTGTTGCAAACATCTCATCTAATACAATAATCAGCTGTGGCTGCAATAATTGTGTATATACTGTACATGTTTTAATAAATACAAAGATCTGGGATACTTTCTTGCAAACTGGTATTCATAATTGCACTTCTGTTATGGATTTACTAATTTAATTATACTGTAATTGTGTTCATAATGTTATATTTAAGAGCCTTCAGCATTTTGCCTTGGTATTTGTTTGTCATGTAAGATTCAATATATTAGTCTCAATATAAAATTATTGATTTTTTAAATTAAATACTGTACGAGTATCTCCCATCATTTTTAGTTAATTCAGCAAACACAAGCTTGTTTATGGTATTCTAACAATTAAGCTTATATGTTTTATACAGAGTGATATTTGATTCTAATAGATCTTAGTTTAAATGAAGTCGTGCCATTTTTGTAAGTTGTCCTTTAAATTCCTGGTAATCTAAGGTAAGATTTGGCATGGAAGTTTGCTTTTTAGATGATTTAGAGCCTGTTTTTATTTTTTGTGTAGACATGATTAGATAATCAAATTGCAATCATATTTATTCTTGTTCTGAAAGAGCAAGATATTTCAGAGATGTTTTTGGGTTAATCATTGTTGCATTTATTACTTTTACAAATGTATCGGTGTGATTTAAGCACATACCAAACTAAAGCTTTGTTTCCACAGTATTCTGTATTTATTGGGTATGATTGAAGTAATATAGCCTTATTTCTTTTATTTAAACTTTCTGGGGAAACAATCATTGTTTACTCTTGAGGGTCTCCCTCAGTAGTACAGTGGAGCCTACAGGCTGATATAACAAAGTCTCCTCCGAGGCCTCCGAAACCTGCACTGATCTATCAAGAGCTAACACCAGAATCTGGCTCTCTACAAAAGTGAAGGCAGCTTGGGAATCAGATCTTTAAAAAATCAAGAAAAGCACACTAAGAGGGTTTGATCAAATAAAGCAAGCAACTGCTTGAAAGAGAAAAATGAGCCCTAAGACAAACAAGGTAGGCAATCATTGCCACAGTGAGCAACCCTATACTTTATGCTTCTGACTGCTACCAGATGGTGCAGTCCAGGTCACCCTGGATTCCAGCCAGCTTCTTTTTCAACAGGAAGCCCATTTTATTTGGAAGCTTGGAGCTTTGTGTGCTATATTATATTCTCTATTTTGTCTTGGGCACTTGTCTGGGCTTCAAGAATTTTTTGAGGTTTCCTGGGGTTCTGGCAGCTTGTTACTTGTTTAGTGTTTCTGGTCTCCTTCGAGCTTGTGTTGCCTTGGTTATGGTTTCTCTCATGGTCTCTTCCCTTCTGGGATTTGATCTTCGCACTCTTTCTCCGGTGTGTCCAGTTTTTGTGGCTTTTCCAGAAAACCAGTGTTGAATGTAATGAATCACCTCTTTCTGAGGGGAGGGGGGAGGATTTTACTGATATCAAGTGCATCAGTTTGATTTTTCTTTGGCTTTGGACTGAGGATTGTTGACACTGGGGGGCCAACAGCTCCTATGCTGTGGCCACCTGGTGGTTGTCAGCTGTTACTCTGGGATGGATGGCCTAACTACTGGTGGATCATTTGCTGCACCATTTGCTGCATTGTTTACTTTCTAGGAACTTTGTAGCCATCTGGTTTTGCTTTGCTTTCTTTCTGGGGCTTTGTTTCTTCAGTGGAGGTGATGATGAATCCCCTACTCCTAACATCTCTGAGGGAATTTCTTGTTCTTTGGTAGGCATTTAATCCCTCAATTGCACATCACAAGCAGGGATGTTTTACCAGTGGTGTGCTTCACAACCAGGGATGTTTGACCAATGGTGCGCATCACAACCAGGGATGTTTGACCAATGGTGCGCATCACAACCAGGGATGTTTGATCAGTGGTGCGCATCACAACCAGGGATGTTTGATCAGTGGTGCGCATCACAACCAGGGATATTTGACCAGTGATGCGCATCACAACCAGGGATGTTTGACCAATGGTGCACATCACAACCAGGGATGTTTGATCAGTGGTGCGCATCACAAGCAGGGATGTTTGACCAATGGTGCGCATCACAACCAGGGATGTTTGATCAGTGGTGCGCATCACAAGCAGGGATATTTGACCAGTGGTGCGCATCACAACCAGGGATGTATTTAGGTACACCCAATATTTGAAACTCCTATGGTAACTGTGGCTCATATTCACTTCCTGAGGCTTCTAGTAAATAGACTCCATTTTGGACAAAAATTGTGAGTATGTCACCTTGGTTACATACAGGCAAGTAGTTTTAAGATGGCAACTATGGGTAGTAAATGTGGGTCAAGCTCCCAACCCAGTCTTGCAGCTCAGTCAATATTTTCATTTACAGATGATGAAATTAATAAAAATCTGGATAAATATATGATTGTAAATGACAGATGATTTTGACAATGACAGATGATTTTGACAGTGATAAAGACAGTGGTACAGGCAGTACTTTGCTTTATCATCTCACCATACAAAATACTATGCTGCTACACTACATTGTGTTTTTATCACCTTCTGGACCTTGTACCAGAAGGGAGGGGTTTTTGACACTTTCAGAACTAAAAAGAATTTTTTCCCGAGAATTTATTTCTTGTGCACTGGGGGGGGGGGCGTCGTATTTATAGGCCACACAGTTAAAGGGTTAAGTAGTTTTGCTGTATGTTGAGTACTACAATAGTTTATGAAAACTATTATACACTAAAATTACTGCAACTTTAATTTTAACACTATGTACACACTTAAATTTAACACTTCTTCTAATTGTTCACTTCACACATGATGTTTTTAGATGTTTGCCTCAGCTTTGCTGGTGCTCGCTGCTGCTGTGTTGGCATCAGCTGCTTCTATGCTGGTGCAGGGTATGCCTGTGCTGGTGCTGGGTACAGCTGTGCTGGTTGATTTTCTGCTACTAGTTCGTGAAAAATATTGACTCATTTTCGTTTGTTTCCTTCCTTTTGTCATGTCCTTGACACAAATATCTTTCATCATTCTTAGGTGTTGATAAAAGCCTGGTAGCTCTGGATTGTCATTTTGTGAAACAGTATCAAGGAGTTCTTCAACACGGAACAATGCATCAGCACACGTGATTTCTTTATTCATTGCTCGTTTGTAGAGCCTTTTCATTGCATATATAACACCCATATTCATTGGCTGGCTCAGAGAGGTGGTATTTGGAGGCAAGGCCATACATTCGATGAGTCCATCAATTGACGCTAATGTGTCGAGCTCTACATTAGCTGGGGCATTGTCAACCAAGAGTAATGCCTTGACATCATTCTGCCTCGCTCCACACTTGTTTATCTGAAAATCTCTTACTTCTTTGCAAAAATGATTTTTGAACCAGTACAAAAATATCTCCAGTAAACCAAGCTGTTTTAGAGTTGTAGAAGACCACAGGTAGCTTGTTCATTAACTTTTTCAAAGCACGTGGAAAAACGTGCTTTAATTAGCAAGTGTTTTGATGCATCACGATTAGCAAGCCCTTGAGACATCTTGTTGTATAATTCCTCTTCTTCCACCAGCAGACAAACACGTCACTCGCAGACAAAGCTAACAGCACTGGGTGCGTACTGTATGAACGCAGACTAGGTCTATACACCCTGCAGTAGGCTGGTGTTTAAGCCAGATCCAGTAACATAAATTTCTCTCAAATACTGGATTTACATCAAATTATATTTTTTAGGTTATATATTTAGTTTAGTAACATTATTACAGTAATAAAAGACAAAGAACTTATTTTAGAACTGATTTATTTATTTTATTATTTCGAGGCCATAGGTCACTGAATTGTGGCGATGAAATCAAACGAAACACGCATGGTGCTGTGTGTACGAGGATTAGACCTGTCCCTTTGCGCTGAAGTAGTTGTTTCAATAACATAAATAATTTATCAAATAGGAGATGTCAATCATATTACAGTATATTTTCGGTTTTATTTAGCTTAGTTTAGTTTAATTAGGAAAATAAAAAGCTATTAAAACACTGGTTTTAGAAGTGATTTATTAATCTGAAACTTTCAAAGTCATGGATCACTGAACTATGATGACACAAAGGAAAACCAAGTGAGGTTTACAGTACAGTATTCCCTTATCTGTCGACCCTCACTCACCTTGTTTCATCACAGAAAATGTCTACAAAGAGATTTTACCGCATGTAGCTAGTTAATTACGCTTCAGCCTTTAAATTAATTTATAAAGATACGTGTGCCACAAATCAGCGAACGAAAATCATAGAAACTCAGTCGTTCATGTGTGTGAACCACTCTGGCTGGTGATTGGTTAATATGCTTCACTTGTTGTGTGGTCCACTTAATTGTGTGATCCTACTTGTCTTATGAAGGAATTATTAATTGTAATCTGTGATAGAATGAGAGTTTTCCACAACTCTGTGAACTCTGTCCCAACATCG
The DNA here is from genome assembly GCF_040958095.1 of Procambarus clarkii. Lineage (NCBI taxonomy): Eukaryota > Metazoa > Arthropoda > Malacostraca > Decapoda > Cambaridae > Procambarus > Procambarus clarkii. Next base: position 22,276,671 of record NC_091207.1, on the reverse strand, counting down.
TAAGCTTGTGGGCCGCTTGTGCGGTCCACTTGTGTGATCAAACTTGTCATATGAGGGAATTATTAATTGTAATCTGTGATAGAATGGGAAAGTTTTTCACCAGTCTGTGAACTCTGTCTCGACATCGTAAGCAAATCCAAACATCCCTCGCTTTGGCGAACCATTGTTCATCGCACCTGATGAGTAAATCCAGCCTGAAAAGTGTGCAAACTAGCCGGAGATTCGTTGAATCGGGATACGTTGAATCGAGGTTGTACTGTACTGTTTAGTTTCCTCACCTCAATTTTCAAGCTACGTCATTCATTCTGATATCAAATGGTTTGCAATCTAAAGGCGCACATTTTAAAACTAGTCCCATAATGATCAAAAAACAAATAGTTTTAACAAATATTTTAATTTTGGACATCACCTGAGTCCCCAAGGAACATCCGCAGAGTTATTTGTGGATGTCACCTCCATCTCTAAGGAACAAAAGTTTTAAGAGACGTTTGATTCCATCATACAGCCCTGATAAGAATTTTGTCATTTTTAGTACGGAACAAAACTCCTTCCTTCTCCAGGGGTTCTTAAGTTATTGATGCCTGCTTTGCCTGGTTTGAGTTGCTCTATATTCCCTCTCCTGTGGCTGTTGTGCAGAGCGCTTTACATGGTACTCAAGTTGTTTGAATTGAGGCCTTGTTTGTCAACCTAGCCTCTCATGATCCTTGCTCCAATTTCATCCAGAAGGTGATTTGGTTCACCTATCAAACTGTCTGTCCTTGCTCTGATGACTTGCATAACTTTGTTGCTTTGACTGCTTTCATTGACAATGTGCACAACAAATATTCATGTCTGGGGCTTTGGCAGGGCTTCTGTAGCACTTGTGCATTTCATGTAAAGCTGATGCTCGTCTATGCTTTTCTGGGCCCCCTGCTTTCTTGCTGTCATCTCCCATATGTAAGTCCTATGCTTTTTCTGTTGCTACTAATTTTGTTTTCATTCAGAAAAAGCTATCCTCTGTCCCTAGGCAGTGTTGGGAGTAAGCTTAGCTGCTACTGAGAGGGGCCTTCCCTGAAATCAAGCTTTGAATGTAAATAATTGTCTTTTTTGATGTGCTTTCAGTAGCTGGCTGTTCCTGCCTTGTTACTTTCTTTGTGGGGTGTTTAGGGGTTCAGTACTGGCAGCTTGTAACTAAGGTCAGTGGCTGATCAGGACTCTGTGTGATCTAGACTTCCCATCTAGTTGCCATTGGGTACATAAAGGTTAAGGTTTCCTAAGGATATTTTTTTCTTTCAAGTAGTCACTTGTTTTGTTTACCCCATTCTTTCTGATGGATTTTCTTGGTTTTCCTTACTTCAGAGAGAGCCAGATTCTTGTCCTGGCTCCTGGTAGATACCTACCATGCTGACCTGGTAGGTCAGCATGAGTCTTGGATGCTTGAAGCAATTCCAAGACTTAGCTATATCAGCATGTAAGCTCCAAGGAGCTTCTGAAGGCTCACCTGAAATGGGCATTTCATTACTAGCCATGTTTGATTATTGGCACATTTTTACAATGCATCTTGTTTTTCATGAAAGAGCTAATAGTTTCAAAACAATATAAAGCATTTATTTTAATTTAAACTTCTTTGTAAATGCCATTATTTACATGGAGATGAGTGACACTCGCATTTTTTTTTTGTGACAATCTTTAAGAATTTCAGTTAGTTTGTAGATGAGTTGGTTATGTAACTCACCATAGCGATTTATCTCGGTCTGTATTTGTTCCACTTTAATGCACATATCCTTATGGTGTGAATTTTTACCTCATGTGTTATACCTTGACCCATGTGTGAATTTTGATACCTTGAGAGAGATTTGATTTTTTTTTTGTCCCATGTGCGATACTGTATTTGGTCCCGTATGTGATAGTTCACCCCATGTTTGATCTTTTGCCCCGTGTGTGATCTTTTATCCCCCATGTGTGATCTTTTCTGTATGCCACTATGCATGATCTTTGACACCTTGTGTGATTCTTGGTTCCTCGTGTGATCTTCGACGTCATGTGTGAACTTTGAGCCTGTGTATAACCTCGTACCCTATTTGTCATCACAGCCCCCCCCCCATTGCATGATGTTTGGCACCATATATGAACTTTTGTTCATATATCATATTTGCTCCCTCATGTGAGCTTTAGCCCAAACTATATATACCTTCCCAGTTAAATGTATGTTCTTTATTTTTCCTTATTTGTTTCTTGTTCATTTAGTTGTTGTCCTGGCTTTCTTGTAGTATGGTTTTTACTTGCCCATTTTCTGTTAATATGGACAAATTAAAATTAATTTCAACAATTTAGCATTCGTCAACCTTAATTACATTTTTTTGTTCAAAACTTTGTTATTCCAACTTTGTACATAATGAGTGTGTAAATGTGGGTTGGTGTGAAGGGCATGTCATGTTGACTTTGCTGGAGATGCACTCTTGGCTGCCCGCACGACTAGTTTTGACAGGTTTTCCCGAGATATTTATTTTTCACTTTATAGCCGTAGCAACTTATAGGTTGATCATAATTGGAGCTGTTATGGCCTCACTTTTGAAAAAATGGAACCATTCTACAAAAAGATGAGAGACTAACAAATAAACAAAATTAAATGTTTTTCTGTGGGTTAGCCCCTTCGGCTCCTTGGAGCTATGGGGCTAATATACGATATATTAGTCTAGGGCATTAGTCAATGGAGTTCAGCCTACTGGGGACCAAGAGCCAGAATCTGGCCCCCTCAAAGAGGCACAGGGAGCAATGGCCCCTGGAAAAAAAACCCTATGCTTGGGGGTATTCCTTATCTGCCATCAAGTGAGGTTAGGCACCCAGAAAGGTAGGCATAAAAAAAACTCGCCCCACTTGGTAAAAAAATTGCAACCGAAGACCGAACAGGGAGACAGACCTTCCCCAATTCTTATGGAAACTAGCAAACAAGTAAATGTCATACATCGCCTCCACACCGCTTGTCTGTGCTGAAAGGCTTTTCAATGGGGTTGAAATGACCTCATCCCTCAGGTGGGTTTCCTGCCTGTTTCCAGTGCCCAAACGGGCCTGTGCAGATCTGAGGTTCATTCTGGATTTGTCCTGTCTGAATCCCTGGATTCCTTGCCCCTCCTTTTGGATGACCACTCTGTCTCAGGTCTGGCTTCTTTTGGAGCCAGGTGCCTGGATGGTGTTCCTGGACCTCAAGGACACATATTGGCACATTCCTATTCATCCGAGGTTCAGGAACTAGTTAGGTTTCGTGGTGGGGCATCAGGCTTACTGCTCTCAATCCCTTCCTTTTGGTTTGAATCTGGCACCTCACGTATTTACATGTCTTGCCCGGGTCATGGTGACCCATCTGCATCTGCTAGGGGTTCGGGTTCGGGTCTTTGTCTACCTCGATGATTGGCTGGTGTGGGCTCCCAGTTGGTTTGCTTGTCTGCTCGCCAGGTTTGTGGTTCTTTCCCAGCTTGCCGGGTTTGGGTTCCTGGTGAAGTGGAGAAAGTCCCATCTAGTTCCGTCCCAGGTTTGGACCTGACTGGGTCTTGTTTGGGATTCTCAGACCGCTTCCATGTCTCTCTCTCTTTAGGCATAGCTGAGGCTGCGGTCCCACCTTCGGCTGTTTCTGGGGGGGGGGGTCACTCGGTAGTTACTCGAGCAGTTGTGTGGGAGTTTTAACTTCACCGTGCCGGACTACTTGCTGGGTTGGGTTTGGCTTTGGCATCTGTTCTGGTTAGTTTGGGGATGCCCCTTCAGCTTCTCTCTCAATCCCTGGGTTCGTACTCCAGGGGCCTTGCGTCGGTTGCTGCATCGCCAGCTTCCTCAATGGGGTTTTCGGGGTTCAGTGCCTTGGCGCCTACCTGAGCCCTCGCTCGATGTATTCACGGATGAGTGAACTCTGGGCTGGGGCCTTGTGACCAGTGCTCACTAGACCGGCCAGAGGCGATGGGGTCCGTTGGGCTCACAGCACAAAATGGGAGTGCGCGGCAGTTTGGCCGTCGCTGCAGAGGGTTCGGGTCACTCGGGGCTATATCATCCAGCTCCCTTCGGATTGTTCTCCTGTGGTTCATTGCCTGAACCGCAGGGGTTCTCTTAGGTCCTTGCCTTTTTGGGGGCTGGTCTGTTGTTTTCTCGGGGTTTGACTCTCCATGCTGTTCATACCCGGGGAGTGTCCAATGTCCTGGCAGGCAGACTGTCTTGGTTCAGAGACAGACTGTCTTGGTTCATTCCCGTGAAACGGAAAGAATGGTCGACACCGACTCCTTCCATTGGCTCTGCCGGAAATATGGGCTCCTGGAAGTGGACCTCTTTGTGTCGACGTGGTCTTGGCGACTCCCAATTTATGTGGTATCCTTTCCCGACTGCGAGGCTGTCGCTGTGGATGCCTTTCGGCAGGACTGGTCAAGGTGGGGTTAAGTGTACCTCTTTTTCCCGGTTCAGCTGTTGCTTCGGGTTCTGGCTCGGTTCGAGTCCTACCAAGGAAGGGTAGTCCTCGTGGCCCCTTGGTGGCCGTCCCAGCCTTGGTTTCAGGAACCGCTTGCTCGGTGTGCGAATCCGGGAGGTTTTCCACGGCTCCACCTCTTCCAGCAGGTCGGACCAGTTCGGTACATGGCTGGTCCATGTACCGGACTGTGACACCCACTTTTCAGAGGAAGTGGATGACACTTCTGCCCCATTCCATAAGCTTTCTCTTGGTTTGTTTCACCTCCAGCCTGCTCATGCGTGGCCCGAGCCGTCCTGGCACTTGGACAGAGTGCTCTTTCCTCTCTTCTCCTCGGTTTGTAGTGGCCCCCTTCAATTCAAGATTGTTTTTCCAAGGCTCTGGTTCTGTTGGCATTGGCCTCTTGGGGGGCTTGGTGAGCTTCATGCTCTCCTCCGGCGCAGAGGTTTCTACTCTTTTGGTCCTGGTGGTTGGTTTGTTTGGTTGCAGCTGTCTCCTTTTCTGCCAACAAATGAGACGGCGGCTTTCCGAAGAGGCCATTAGGTCATTGATGCTTGGTTGGTCAGGCCGGAGGTGCATCATGGGTTGTGTCCGGTTGAGGCTCTTCGCCCTTATCTGTGTGCCTCGGCCTCCGTGGCTGTGGACACGCTTTTGGTTGATCAGGTTTCCCTCGTTCCTTGTTCCAGGGTTTGGGTCTCCCGAGTTGTCCACAGGGTTATTAACCCTCAGGCTGCTCGGACTATTTGGCCTTTGTCACCCACAGGTGCATAAAAAAAAAAAAATCATTTATTTTTTCTTATAAACCTGTTAATTTGTGTTCCATGATCATGGGAAAAATAATAAAAAAATCATAAGTGGCATATTTTGGCCGCAATAAGGCTTGGATGTCTGGCAAAAAAGAGGCGCTGACTCGGGAAGCGTCGGAGGACTTCTGCTTCGCCCCAGCTGTCTGGCGGGAGTTGCCACAAAGATAAATTACCTAATAATTTCAATGTCTCCGATTTTTTTTTTTTTTTTTTTTTTTTTTTTCTCTGTACTGTAATATTATATTCATCTCGCCTCACCTGACTTGCCAACATTTTCCTCCCACGATACTGTTTTTGCTTTTATTCACAATATACAGACGTTATATATAAGTATCTGCATGTTTTGTTCACCATAGTGAACTACTAAGCTGGTATAGTGAGTCCAGACAGTAAAAGGTGGTCACACAGAGTCAGCAGATAATGCTACCTCCCTCCCCACCAAGATTACTCCTCCCACTACAGCGCTAATTATCACAACAATCCTGCTATTATCAAAATCCTGGTCATTTTTATCAGTCAGGGGTCTTCTGTAATACTATCATTGCTAAATAATGGCATGTACATATATATTTTGACACTTTTAGACGATGCTGTAATCACAAGCTGAACAGCAGTGCTGTGAGCTGATGCTGCGTGTGCCAACCTTGGTTGCTCACTCAGTACTGAGGCCCCTCACACCTGGGAATGTTGCCCATGATTTTTTTCTTTAAATGTCTGTTTACAAGAGCCCTGATGAAGGTGAGGTGAACCCCCGTGTATCCGCTGGCCATTTAAATCTTGCGTAGTTCTTCAACACGTCATATGACGTGATGCGCACTTTTGGGTATGTTACTCAACATGTCATATGACGTGTTGTGCAGTTAAAGGGTTAAGTCTTGCCAGCCTGCGGTCTATTCTCGTGCCCAAATTGTTCGTACATTTGCTGCTTTGGCTGCCATCTTCGGCAACATGTCTTGGGCTGACATTCGGGTGTGGAGATTTTGGAGGTCGAACAAGGTCCTGGCCACCCATTTTTGGTAAACATTCCTGGTCTTAGGCATTCGTGTGTGTGGCTCTGGGTCACAGGTTGCAGCCAGTTGTATCGACTTCGAGTTGAGAAGCACGTGGCGTTCGCCTCCCGGGTGTGTCCCTCTTTTACTCATCTTGGGTTATGTAGCTCCATGGAGTTGAAGGGGCTCCCCACAGAAAACCAGCATTAAATGTAATGAAACACCATTTTCTGGGTGAGCCCCAGAGGTTCCTGGCACTCTTCTTTCTTCCAATTGGCAGTTTCATTTTGTTTTTGATGCTTAGCCTCTGAACTGGGGTTGAGTAACTGGCACGGTGGGTCTGGGGCTCTCCTTCCCCCTCCTGGGAAGGGGAGGGCTGCGCGGACAAGCGGCGCAGCGGCGGTGTATGACGCTTGCTTGTTTCCTTGAGAATTGGGGGAGTTCTGCTTCCCTGTTCGGTTTTAGGTTGCAATTTTCTTACCAAGTGGTGTGTTTTGTCGTGCCTACCTTTCTGGGTGCATAACCCCAGTCAGTGGCAGATAAGGAATACCCCCAACCACAGGGTGGTTTTCCAGAGGCCATTGCTTCCTGTGCGCCTCTGTGGGGGCCAGGTTCTGGCTCGTGGTCCCCAGTAGGCTGAACTCGATTAACTAATGCCTTAGATTAATATTTCGCATATTAGCTCAATAGCTCCAGGGAGCCGCCGGGGCTCACCGAGAAAATGCCATTTCATTACTATACATTCAGTGCTGGGTTTTTTCCAATAAGCAAAAAATATTCCAACCACATTTTCTTTTATGTCCATTTAGCTTTGTAGATATTGTATTTCAAGTCAAAAATATAATATTATTAATGATAATTTTATTCTGGGCCATCCCACTTTATTGCCCTCTAAAATTCTGCTTTTTATATTAGGGAAAGAAGTATGGAGTCAGGCAGGGTGACATACTAGTTACCGAATTCATAGCAAACTTTGAAGTGTCTCTGCAGAGTCATAATGGTACACAGTATTAGGAAGCACTGGAGATCATCCTGCTATAGAAAGCTCAAATTTTATGCACACAGTTTTTTTGCAAGCTCTCCTTGTGAACCTTCAGGTCACCAAAGAATTGCCTAACAGTCTAGCTCATTCTGATTAGCACTGATTAGCAGTGTACTGATTAGCTCATTCAACCAAAGAGTGGCCTAAAAATCCACTGTACTGGTTAGCTCATTCAGCCTCCTGACCTCCACCAGCTGATCACACATCTCGGCAAACATTATCCTCCACTCTGACCTTTGCCATTGCCTGCTGGTGCAATTCGCTTATGTTTTTGGTTTGATATTTAGTATTTGCTTCATGATGCACGTACAATATATTTATGCCTTACTTCTTGTGTGGACTCTGATTAACTATTCGTCTCAAACTGCATGTCACTACAATTATTATCCCTAGTTGTTTACTGATGTTACATTTGCCTGGGCTGAGTTTTTCTCTGGAGAGTTTTGGGGGCCATCTCTGAGAGGCTGTCTTTTTGTTGTATGGAGTTCCTCACACACTTGGCAGTACATGGATCTTTGGCTGCCTTTGGATAGGGGCATTCTGATTTTCATTTAAGGGTCACATGCATACTTCATGTTCTTATGGTATACTGTGCACATCCTTTACTGCCACATTTTCCCATTGGCTGTTTTCAATGTGTGTAATATTTGGCAAGCAGTTCTTGTGCCCAATGTTTCTACTTCATCTATCCTTCCATACCTGGGAAGCCCTTTTGCAGTTTTTGGAGGTTTATTATAGACAACCAACCTGTGGGAAATCTACCGGTGATTAATTTATTTAAACTCTCAATTAATGTAAAGCAGACAGTATTTAAATTTATTACTTGTTAATAATTTTGAAGTGGACTATATGTATGATTTAATATCACCAGTAAATTCCTTCACATAAACCTGGGGGGTTTATATATTCAGTTAACCACACCATAATTAAATGGTTGATTAAGTTTAAGTAATTTCACAAACTAAATTGTTAGTATTCAATAAATTGGTTAGTGATTATAAAAATGTCGTCAGCCTTATCTGACTAGACAACTTCGAAGTTCATAGGAGCCAGGTGTGGTTCACGTGGGCTGCATCTGCTGCAATAATGGTGTTCTCTCAACATAATTGGCAATATCCCACTTCTAGTGTAGTCCCGATTCCAGCCTGCCGAAGTATGTAGATGTAACCAAGCACCGCATTTATTTTAATATTATGCAGTCTTTAACTCGATCTGTTTGAGTTAATACTGTAATAAGACTTACCCTGTAGGGCCGGGAGCCGTACTTCATCACCACCTACTCCCTTAACCTAACATTTTGGCCATAAATGCAACTGTCATCTCTCTGTATTTTGTACAACTCTCATATGCTCCATAATAATTCCACAGCACCTGCTTTTTATAATTGGTAATAGATGGAAATAGTGAGCAGAAGATTGTCTTAGTTGAAGACGTTCTTTCTTAATTATTGAATAATAATTCCAGTGGTATGCTTCGATATACACAATCAGGTGCTCAATCACTTGGCTTTCACCATGACTTTTTCTCTCAAAGTGCAATGGTTTCTCCTCCTCCCACTCCAGACATGTCCAGAAATGGTTCATTATTGATTTCGGGAAGAGTATTTTTATATAGTGCAGTATATATTACTACTGATAATTGTTTGTTATAGGTAAGCATTTTTTATTAAATACAGCCCTCGGACTGTAGATTTTAATATATATTGATTTATATAATTTTGGAACGAGATGTAATCGACTCGCAATTTAATATTCTCGTTTTTTAGAGAAAATTATGATATGTTCTCTCCCTTAAATGGCTAACTAAAATAATTTTAAGATTGGTATTAAAGGTTAGTAAGTGTTGGACATTTCTGACACAACCTTCCAATTCTGTCCTCACAGAGTGTAAGTTTGAAGGATGTACCTCAGTTTTGATGTATTCCAATGACCATTCCTACTGCTTCCATTATGCTCCCTGTTGTATGGGGAATACATTCCACTCTGAAACAGTCTTCATAGGTTGCAGCTGAACATTGATGTGGTCCTACAGGACTGGCCACTTTGTCCTTTCAAGATCTAGATTTAGAGCAGCTGGTGTTTTGTATTTGCTCCAAGTTTGTTCCACCAACTCCTTCCTTGGGTTTGGCTGGTGTTATTCATTTGGCAAGAGGACCTACCCCCCCTCCCCCCTTTTCTCTCAGTTCTGAAATGTCTTGAGGGCTTCTGAATCTGGAAGTTGTGTTTCTTTGGGCATGTTTGGGCCTTCTCTGGAAACTGCCTCTCCCACTACAGTGGCAAAGGTATTTGAGCACTCGTTTATCCCTGTTCAAAGGCTCGTTTATCACAAGTTGTCTGCAGTGCCATTAAATCTAGCCAGCCTGCAATCTTTCTTCAGGCTCATTCTGTTTGAAAGTTCTGACAACTGTGTTTTCTAATATCTTCAGTGGATAACTTGGCTTGGGGGTTTTGGAGGTCTAATAGGGTCCTGGTAATTCATCACAGTATTCCTGGTCCCCTTTGTGCTTGTGCTGGGTTTTTCATCCTGATCTCTCTTTACGGTTTTGATTTGCATTCACCTCCTCCCATGTGAGTACCAATTATTCTGTTTTCTCTGGTTGATTAATTAAAGAGTGCCGCCATTCAGCCCCTCCAGAAAGCCAGCATTGAATGTAATGAAATGCCTCTTTCTGGATGGGCCACAGTGGCTCCCTACCTCCATACCTTCCTACCAGATGCATCTTAATAAGCTCTTTACTGAGATTTGTTGACATGGGGAGCTGGCCGCTTCCAATGATGCTGCCATTATGTGGTTGCTAGCTGTAACAAGGGAAGACTTCGATGTAATTACCAAGTGGATTGTTTGTAGAGTCATTTGCTGCTTCATTTCTCTCTTTCTCTGGTGAAGCTTGTAGTTGTTTTGTTTCACTTGCTTTCTGTGCTACAGTGAGGGTGACTATAAGAATCCATTGCTTCCCTATTCTGTGTAAGGGCTAGGTTTGGCCTCTGGAGTATGATAGATAATTAAGGACTCCGGGGGTTGATGTGACTCAGTTGTGTGGTGTCGTCTCAGTGTGGGAGAGATTGAAGCCCATCCAGAAAGAGGTACAATATTTCATTACATTCAACATTGGATTTTTTACAGGGAGATATGCAAAAATTTTGTTATGGATGGATATGTAACCCAGATCAGTAAATGCTAATATAAATTGCAGAAGTAAAGATAGCATTCACTGGTAGTTGAAACAATATAGAATTTGTGACTGGAATATTTTTTTTATTGCAGGTTTAAAACAAGAGATATTTGTATAAATATTACCTAAACAATATAAAAGAAGTGCTTTATCATTAAGGTGACAGATCAGTGATGCTTTTGGCTTATTTCATATTAGTCATTCATCTCACAGAACTGTAATGCTATTGGCTGTGCTTTTATTTTGTTGCCCGATTGTTGTTTTCTCGCTGGAGGTAATAAATGCAATGAATATGCTGGATTTTGAAATGCTAAATGTATTCAGATGAAAAAGCAATGTGAAGATGGTATTTCAGATAGGCAAACATTACTATTTTGTTATATTTTGATCCCCCCCCCAATAAAGGGTATTAAAAATATGCATGCTGCCTATATATTGTATTGGTTTTTGAAGCAAAATGTGTGCAATCCCAAAAGCAGCCCTTAAATTGAAAAAAAAAAGAGCACCTCTTTCTCTTGTATGTTGATCCTAGTCCACTGTATAATATGCCTTTGGTCGTTATATTTCTCATTGTTAAAATTGCCCATTCTTAACAAATCACTCCAACATTATACCTTGTTTGTCTCATCCCTGCTCAGTTTTTCAACCAACATTAGTCATCTGACCGGATTTTTATCACTCTGCCATTCTTTTTGGAAATCATAATTTACATTTAGCATTAATTAAGCCAACAAATTTTGCTTCATTCAGTGCTTTTCTGAGGGGAGCCCCTACGGCTCCCTGCAGCTTATTGGGCTAATGTATGTTATATTAGACCGGGACATTAGCTATGGAGTTCAGACCTAGCAGGGACCATGAGCCAGAACCTGACCCCTTCAGAAAGGTTTCAGGGAGCAATGGCCCTGGAAAAACCCCTGTGGTTGGAGTTTTCCTTATCTGCCATCGACCAGGGTTAGGCACCCAGAAAGGTAGGCATAACAAAACAAACCCCACATGGTAAGAAACTTACAACAAAAACTGAACAGAGAGGTAGAACTCCCTACAATCCCAAGGAAACAAGCAAACGTAACACACAACTGCCGCGCTGTTCGTCCGTGCAGCTGTAGTTGGTGCTGAGACACGGGCGGCCTTGGGGGCTACCTCGTTCGGGTTGGGGACGGAGATTTTAGAGTCTGTTCCTCCTGCCGAGGCATCTAGGTCTTACCAGCGGCCTTTCTTTGCTGCCTTTCCTCTGGACTCTTACTTTTCATTAAGGGCAGAGGGTGTGTAGGACGGCTTTGCCCCGGAGCCTTCTGTTGCGGGTTCCCGGGGCTGTGGGGAATGCACCTTACCTTGAGGTTACCTTGAGGTGCTTCCGGGGCTTAGCGTCCCCGCGGCCCGGTCGTCGACCAGGCCTCCTGGTTGCTGGACTGATCAACCAGGCTGTTGGACGCGGCTGCTCGCAGCCTGATGTATGAGTCACAGCCTGGTTGATCAGGTATCCTTTGGAGGTGCTTATCCAGTTCTCTCTTGAACACTGTGAGGGGATTGTCAGTTATGCCCCTTATGTGTAGCGGAAACGTGTTGAACAGTCTCGGGCCTCTGATGGTGATAGTTCTCTCTCAGAGTACCTGTTGCACCTCCACTTTTCAACGAGGGAATTCTACACATCCTGCCATGTCTTCTGGTCTCATGTGATGTTATTTCTGTGTGCAGGTTTGGGACCAGCCCCTCTAATATTTTCCACGTGTAAATTATTATGTATCTTTCCCGCCTGCGCTCAAGGGAGTACAGATTTAAGCTCTTTAGTCGGTCCCAATAGTTTAGATGTTTTACTGAGTGGATTCTAGCAGTAAAGGATCTCTGCACGCTCTCCAGGTCAGCAATTTCTCCAGCTTTGAAAGGGGCTGTCATTGTACAGCAGTACTCCACTCTAGAGAGCAGAAAAGTCTAGCTCTAGCACGCTAGAAGTTCTGGGGCTGTTTGCCCCTGCCTGGGTTTTCTGCTTCTGGGCGGGGTTTTTCGTCCCTCTCGTTTGATTACTTCTCACATTTGCTAGCGTGTTTTCGGATCTATTGTGTCGGTCACAGCTCCTTGTTTTGGTGGCCATTTTCTTTTTACAGGTTGCTTTCCCGTCTGGCCACCTGGGCGGCGGTGCGGTTTGTTTACCTGTGCCTGGGTGTGCGAGCTCGCGTTTTAGGCGAGTTTATCACCACCTTCAGGGGTTTCATCCTCCTGTTGCAGTTTCTTTGCTTTTCTGGGATGTTCTGCCCTTCTTCTGTTCCTCTGGGAACACTTGGGTGTTGGGTTTTACACTGGTTTTTGCATTTTCTGTTTGTTTGGGGTCTGGGCCCTGGGGTTGGGCTCAGTGTCCTTGTCTGGTTATGCTTGCTCCCACACCTTGTGTCCCTCAATTTTCGGTCCGTTTTGGCCATTTCATTGGGGGTTCTGTCTGGGTGCTGTGCTTTGTCTTTTCTATGGTTTTCTATGGTGGCAAATGTTGTGGTTTGGGCTCCTTCACCCCCCCCCCCATCCCCGGGTTCGATTCCAGGTTCCTTTGGGTTCTTTGGTTTCGTTCCAGAGGTTTCTTCCTCTTGGGCCCCCCTTGAGGGTTCAGAAGGCTTTTGGTTACCTTGTGTGACCCGGTTCTGCCTTCTGGGGTTCCGGGGTCCTGGGGTCTTCCTGGCTTGCAGGCTGACCTTTTTGGGTCTTGGCACATGTTGTGGTCTGGCTGGGACCTTGGTTTTGTTGTCGAGGTGGGCATTTTGGTGTAGTTTTTGTGATCTCTTGGTGCCTTCTTAGTCTGGCTAGGACTGTGCTCTCTGCCCACCGGTCAGCGGCTTGTCTTTTCTCTCTTTCGTTTTATTTATTTATTTATTTTTTCATATGTATATATGTATACTTTTCTTTCAGAAGGGGTTACGATCCCTTCGCTGTCGACGGGGTGCTGGGGGCGGCTTGCTCTGTTGGCTCTCGCTTTGTCCCGCAGTTTTTGGTTGTCTCTTCCGGCCTCTGGTGGCATCGGGTGGCGGCTCCTCCTTTGGGGGTTCGGGGCTGGTGGGGTGAGTTTCTTCCCCTGCGCTTCGTCCTGTCAACTTGGAGGAAACTATCTAGTTTTCTCCTGCAGATGTCCACGGTTGTTCTGACAATGTTTCTTATGCCAACACGGGACTTTGCAGATCTGTGGTTCTTCTGGACTTGTTCAGTATGCACCCTGGATTCTTTGCCCCTCTTCGGATGACTGTCGTCTTCGGTCCGGCTTCTGTTGGGGCCGGGTGCCTGGTTGGTGTCCCTGGACCACGTTCCTCTCCAGGGTTCCAGGACTGGCACAGTTGGTGGTGGGGCTTCAGGCTTGCTGCTTTTGTTGCCTTCCCTAGTTTGTTCTTTTAACCTCGTGTATTTACGCATATTTACCGGATCTTGGTGACCTGTCTGCATCGGCTCGGGATTCGGTTTTGGCCTACCTTGATGACCGGCTGGTGTAGGTTCCCAGTCGGTCTGCTTGTCTGCTTGCCAGGGGTGTGGTTCTTTCCAGATCGCCAGGTATGGGTTCCTGGTGGACTGGAGGATATTCCATCTGGTTCCGTTCCAGGTTCGGGCCTGGCTGGGGTCTTGTTGCTTGTTTGGGACTCTTGGACCGCTTCCTTGTCTCTCCCTTCAGAGGCGTTGCTGCGATCCCGCCTTCGGCTGTTTCTGGGGGGTCCTGGGTCACTCGGTGGTTGCTCGAGCGGTTGTGCGGGAGTCTGAACTTCGATGTGTTGGTCTACCTGCCGGGTCGGGTTAGGCTTTGGCGTCTGTTTTGGTTCCTTCGGGGACGCCCCTTCTGCTTTTCTCGCGATCATTGGGTTTGTCCTCTGGGGACCTTGTGTCGGCGCTGCGTCGCCGGCTTCCTCTTTGGAGTCTTACAGGTTTTTGTGCCTTGGCACCTCCCCGTGTTTTCGCTCGATGTGTTCACAAACGGATCGTCTCTTGGCTGGGGCTTTGTGACTGGTGCTCACCAGGGCGGCCTGGGACTGTGGAGTTTGTCCTTCCATCGGGCTCACAGCACGGTTCGGGAGTTTGTGGCTGTCTGGTTTGTGCTTCGGAGGGTTTGGGTCACTCAAGGCTCTACCATCCGGCTCCATTTGGACTGTTCTCTGATGGTTCCTTGCGGAACCACGGGGGTTCTCTTCGGTCCTTGCCTTTTTGGGGTGGGTCCCTTCGAGTGACTCATCTGCTGGGTTCTCGGGGTTTGACTTCCCGTGCGGTTCATATCCGGGGAGTGTCCAGCGTTCTGGCAGACGGCCTGTCTCGGTTCATTCCTCTGTTCATGAATTGGCCGGTCGTCGCAGACTCATTTCGTTGGCTCTGCTGGACGTCCAGACTCCCAGACATAGTGTCAGTGTGTCAGTCAGTTCTGTTCCTGTCAGTGTGGTCTCGGCGTCTCCCATTCTATGTGGTGCCTTCCCCGCCTGCGAGGCGTTCGCAGTGGATGCCTTTCGGCAGGACTGGTCAAGGTGGAGTTACCTGTCCCTCTTCTCCCAGTCCAGCTGTTGCTTCGAGTTCTAGCTCGGAGTCTTTCCCAGGGAGAGTACTCTTCGTGGCCCCTTAGTGGCCGGCCCAGCTTTGTTTACAGATGCTGCTTGATCGGTGTCCGAACCCTGGGCGTTTCCCGCGGCTCCGCCTCTTTCGGCTGGTCGAACCGGTCCGGGATGTGGCTGGTTCGGCCTTCTCCTTGAATCTTTGCGTCTGGTCTTGTGACGCGGGTATAGCCCCATCTCTATGGTGATCAAGTGGCCTCGTTGATGGTGTCCCACCTGCGAGCTTCATCTTGGAGACTGTATGAAGTTCCCTGGCGTTTCTTTAAACCATTTTCTTGCTCCTCGTAGGTTGTCATCCTTTTTGCATCGGGTTGTCTTGTGCTTTCTTGGTTTTTCAGAACCGCTCCAGCTTGCGTTCAGGGTAGACGTCATATCCGCCCTGTTCTGTATGCTTTCTCGTGTTTTGTTTCACCTTCGGCCTGCTCATGCACCGCCTGAGCTGTCCTGGTCCTTGGTCAGCGTGCTCTCTTATCTTTCCTCTCCTTGGTTTGTGGTAGCCCCTTTGGTTCAAGATTGTTTTTCGATGGCTCCGTTTTTGTTGACAATGGCCTCTGGGGGTCGGGTTGCGGAGCTTCCAGCTCTCCTCCAACGTAGGGGTTTTTGCTCTTTTTGGTACTGGTGGTAGGTTCGTACATTTACAGTCTTCTCTGTCTTTTCTGGCGAAGGCCGAGATGGCAGCGATGCATCATGTGTTGTGTTGGTTACGGCTCTTCATCGTTGCCTGCGTGCCTTGGTTGCAGCTGGCTGGGGATGCACTTTGGCTTGATCCGGTTTCCCTCGTTCCCTGTTCCAGGGCTCGGGGTCTTCCAGGTCGTTCGCAGGGTTATTCAGTCTAACCAGCCTGCGGTCTATCCTCGCGCCCATGTCTTTCGGCCGTTTGCAGCTTTGGCTGCTGTGTTTGGTAACATGTCTTTGGCTCATATTTGGGCGCGGGGATTTGGAGATCGCACAGGGCCCTGGCCACCCATAATTTGTGTGTGTCTGCTCCTGGGCGTTCTTGTGTTGCTTTGAGTCGCAGGTTGCAGCCTGTTGTCTCTACTTCGCATTGCTGAGTTTGTGGCGGCCGCCTCTCGAATCGGCCCTTTCTTTTCCTTCTCTTTGGGTATGTAGCTCCAGGGACCTGTAGGGGCTCTCCTCGGAAAACCAGCATTGAATGTAATGAAATGCCATTTTCTGAGTGAGCCCCAGAGGCTCCCTGGCAACCCTCCCTCCCACTGGTCTGCATTTTTTTGCGTTTGTTGAAGCTAAGCTTCCGAACTAAAGTGCTATGCAACCGGCGCGGTGAGTTCCGGGGCCCCTTCCTCTCTCAGGGAAGGGAGGGCTGCGTGGACGAGCGGCACGGCAGTAGTGTGTTACGTTTGCTTGTTTCCGTGGGATTGTAGGGACTTCTACCTCTCTGTTCATCTTTTGTTGTTAGTTTCTTACATGTGGGGCTTTTGTTATGCCGACCTTTCTGGGTGCCTAACCCCGGTCGATGGCAGATAGGGAAAACCCCCCAATCACATGGTAGGTTTTCCAGGGCCATTGCTCCCTGAAACCTCTCTGAAGGGGCCAGGTTTTGGCTCATGGTCCCTGGTAGGTCTGAACTCCATAGCTAATGTCCCGGTCTAATATAACATATATTAGCCCAATAAGCTCCAGGGAGCCTCTGGGGCTCAACCAGAAAATGGCGTTTCATTACATTCTATGTTGGTTTTTTACCTTCATGCCTCATTGCATCGCATGACTTTTAGTACAACTCTCATATGCTACATAATAATTCCACAGCACCTGCTTGTATAATTAATAAAAAATGTGCTTCAGTTATTGACAGCTCTGTTTTTATATATAAATTCTTTTGACTTGAATATAAAAATAAACTAATACAGTAGTAGATATGCACCTTGTTTCACTCATATTTTAGATTCATTATGATTTAATTTAATTTGAATTGCTATTCAGTGAGAAATAGCTTTACATTGATTATTAGAAAATATGTAAATGTTACAATATCTGATTTTGACATTGTGCTGTGCTTATTATTTTAAGTTATTTATCACTGATATTTGTATAGTTACAGTATTATTAAAAACAAGAAACACAAATGTAATACCAAAATATATGGAACATTTATAACCTCTGCACTGCATTAAAGGCTCATTTTTGGGAGTGCTGTAGATTATTGTAGTGAGTTTTAGGTGTGTGTAATTTCCTAAGTGTAATTACCTAAGTGTAGTTACAGGATGAGATCTATGCTCGTGGTGTCCCGTCTTCCCAGCACTCTGTCATATAACGCTTTGAAACTACTGATGGTCTTGGCCTCCACCACCTTCTCACCTAACTTGTTCCAACCGTCTACCACTCTGTTTGCGAAAGTGAATTTTCTTATATTTCTTCGGCATCTGTGTTTAGCTAGTTTAAATCTGTGATGACCTCTTGTTCGTAAAGTTCCAGGTCTCGGGAAATCTTCCCCATCGATTTTATCAATTCCTGTTACTATTTTGTATGTAGTGATCATATCACCTCTTTTTCCACTGTCTTCTAGTTTTGGCATATTTAATGCTTCTAACCTCTCCTCGTAGCTCTTGCCCTTCAGTTCTGGGAGCCACTTAGTAGCATGTCTTTTCCCCTTTTCCAGTTTGTTGATGTGCTTCTTAAGATATGGGCACCACACAACCGCTGCATATTCTAGCTTTGGCCTAACAAAAGTCGTGAACAATTTCTTTAGTATATCGCCATCCATGTATTTAAAAGCAATTCTGAAGTTAGAAAGCGTGGCATAGGCTCCTCGCACAATATTCTTTGTCGTCCTCCGGTGATAGTTTTCTACCTAGAACCACCCCTAGATCTTTCTTCATCAGTATTCTTTAAAGATTTCTCACATAATATATAGGTTGTGTGGGGTCTATGTTCTCCTATTCCACATTCCATAACATGGAATTTAATGTTAATAAATGCCATTTGCCAAGTGGTGCTCCATATACTTATTTTGTCCAGGTCATCTTGAAGGGCATGACAATCATCTAAGTTTCTTATCCTTCCTATTATCTTAGCATCATCAGCAAACATGTTCATATAATTCTGTATACCAACTGGTAGATCATTTATGTAGACAATAAACATCACTGGTGCAAGAACTAAACCCTGTGGTACTCCACTTGTGACATTTCTCCAGTATGATACATTGTCTCTGATCACTGCCCTCATTTTTCTATCAGTCAGGAAATTTTTCATCAATGTTAGAAGCTTACCTGTCACCCCTACAATATTTTCCAATTTCCAGAACAACCTCTTATGTGGAACTGCGTCGAAAGCCTTTTTTAGGTCCAGATAGATGCAGTCAACCCAACCATCTCTTTCCTGTAATATATCTGTTGCTCGATCATAGAAACTGAGTAAATTCGATACACAGGATCTTCCAGATCGAAAACCATACTGTCTGTGATATTATATCATTTCTCTCCAGGTGTTCTACCCATTTAGTTTTAATTATTTTTCCCATATTTTAACTATTACACTTATCAATGATACAGGTCTATAATTAAGGGGGTCTTCCCTGCTTCCACTTTTGTAGATTGGAACTATGTTAGTTTTTTTCCACACATCAGCTACAACTCCTGTAAACAGGGATGCCTGAAAAATCAGTTGAAGTGGAATGCTGAGCTCAGGTGCACATTCTCTCAGAACCCATGGTGAAACTCCATCTGGACCAACTGCTTTGTTCTTATTTAGCTCCTTGAGCATTTTTTCCACTTCGTCTCTAGACATCTCTATGTGCTCTGTTGTTCTCTGGAATTCTTATTGTATCTGGTTCCCTGAAAATTTCATTTTGTACAAACACACTTTGGAACTTTTCATTTATTGTTTCACACATTTCATTTTCATTTTCCGTGAATCTATTTCCCATTTTCAACCTCTGAATATTATCCTTTACCTGCAATTTGTTGTTTATGAATTTATAGAAAAGACTTGGTTCTGTTTTACATTTGTCTGCAATTCCTTTTTCAAAATTTCTTTCTGCCTCTCTCCTCACTGCCGTGTAGTTGTTTCTTGCATCTTTGTATCGCTGGTATGTTTGGGGGTTTGGCCTCTTCCTGTATTGATTCCATTTTTGTGTCTTTTGGTCTCTGCCCCTCTTGCAATTTCTGTTGAACCAATCCTGTTTCCTAGTTCTGCATCTCTGTTTTGGTATAAATTTTTTTGTGCCTTTATCATATATTTCACAAAACTTGACATACATCTCATTCACTTCCTTGCCTAGCAACAAGTCTGTCCAATTATACTCACTAAATTTTTTTTTAAGGTTGCCATAATGTCCTCTCCTAAAGTCAGGTTTTTCAATTGAATCAACCTCCTTATTTTGTTCCAGATTATAACGCATTGCATACTTTATTCCCAAAAAAGACATGGTCACTTTTACTCAAGGGAGGAAGGTACTGAATGTCAAATATTTCTTCCTCCTTCCTGGTAAATATCAAATCTAGCATGGAGGGAACATCCCCTTCCCTCATCCTCGTAGCTTGTTTAACATGTTGATACAAGAATGTTTCTAGGATGAGGTCTACAAATTTACAGGTCTAAAAATCTTCTGTTTTAGCTTCATATGCTTCCCAGCCTATGGATTTCAAGTTGAAGTCGCCGACTATCAACAGTCGTGATCTATCGTTATCCGCTCTCGCTATGATCTCTCTCATTATTGTTATAAGACCTTCTTGTTTACTATCTAGCTCCTCCTTTGACCATGTGCTGCTTGGCAGTGGACTATATGCATTTATGATCAATAGTTTATCATCCTCATGGCAGATCTCTAGTGCTATTATGTCAACTTCTTGTGGGTTGGCAGTCATTATTTCGTTCACCTTTAGGTGTTCTTTCACCAGCACAGCAACGCCACCGCCTTTCCTAATTTTTCTGTCCCGTCTCCAAATTGAGTAGCCCCTTGGGAATATGACCTCATTTAAAATAACATCTTCAAGTTTTGTCTCCGTGAGTGCAACAATGTCTAGTGTCTGCAGCTGTATTACATCACTTAACTCCAGTATCTTCGATCTTACTCTATCTATGTTGGTGTGTGCAATCTTGAGGAACTTGTTCCCCTTCTTATTTTTCACTCCCCCTCTCTCTAATGATTTTGCTGGTTTACCTTTATGTACCACTTTACTGGTCTGCCTACCCCTATCACTTTGTAGAAAAAAGAATTGATTTCTTCTTCATTCCTGCTCTCATTTGAACGTTTTGCCTCGGCGAGGTTGTTTCAGCTTCTCCCTATCTTCTTTTGAAAGATCTCGTCTTAACGACCACACTTTCCCATCCTCATCACTTTGTAATTTTCTAGCATTCCTTAGTACTTATTCCATCTGTTTGGTACCATTTAGGGTGATCCTGAAAGGTCGATCTTTCCCTTTTACATATCTGCCTATTCTCCTGTAGTCGCACACATTCTCTATGGTTGTAAGACCTTCCACGAGGCCAACAATTTTATCTACTAGTTTTGCTTCTTCTACAGCTCTCTGACCTAGATGTTATCTCCTTTTCTTGGCACCCAAAAATTATCAAAGACTTAATCCGATCAACTGTGTTTTGCACGAACTTCGGGTTAGATGCCAATTCTTTTCTCACTTCCAGCTTAATGTTTGTTTTATCTTGGTTGCTGCAGTATTTGACTTCCTATACTGCTTCTTCAATTTTTTCCTTCTCCTTGGCCACTTGTGCATAGGTGAGTTGCATATCTTTCTTGCACTGTTCTATTCCCTGTGTAACTTCCTCCATCTGTGCTGACAAAAGCTGTTTCTCCTGTTGAAATTCCTTACCTAACCTATTGTAGTCATTTATGTTTAAATTTACTTTAATTTCTAACATAGCTATTTATAAGAGTTTATTTTCTTCTTCCATGGCTTTGCAATTTGTTTCAAATTGATTCTCATCCTTGCACAAGTCTTTCACTAAACCCTCAAGACATACAACTTTGCTATTTAAAGGGTCATTACTTTCTTTCAATTTACTAATTATTTCTGCATGAGAGTTCACTATAGTATCTAATTTTACCAACTTGTTGTATAGACTGGTTATATCAATGGTTTCTTCACTGAATCCAGCAAAATCAAGGTCTGTTTTGTATTTCCTCTTGCCGGTGGCCATCTTGAATGTTCTTCTCTGCACTGGAAACACTAGGGCAACTTTTTCTCATCCAATTTTTCACTTCCCTTAGCACATTCCTGTTATCTCGCCTATTTTTCAAAAGCACTATACCTTTATGTTCTCTGGGACACCACTCACTAACATCATCCTGTACTACAATACTTAGGATTGTTGAAATATGCTGGAACTCCTCTTGTCTGCCTCTTGGGAAAGAACGTACACGTGTGTGTGTGTGTGTGTGTGTGTGTGTATGTATATGTATATATATATATATATATATATATATATATATATATATATATATATATATATATATATATATATATATATATATATATATAATATTAGTAATAATTTCAAAAGTCTTATTATGTTCTATTTGTAAGTAAGTCTTTCATTATTATGTTTAATGAAAACAGTTACTGTAAATCTGTTTTCAGGGCAACTTATCCAACATGAATAGAGTTGATGGGCGTGATGATAATCAAGTGTCGCTTGGAATGCGTGGTGAAGGTTCTCCACCAACTCCACGTTCACTGCGACTGGCACCGGGCCCAGCAATGGTTCCACCCACCAGTCTTGTACCTGGGAGCAATAACCTGGGAGGATTGGCCAGTGGACCTCCATCCCAGTTGGTCAACCTGGCAGCATCCTCTGAAGATCTGAGGAGGTACACTCATGTGCCTGACCACTCACCTGCCTCTGCTCTCACGCCTGCTCTCCATCACCACCCCTACTCACCAGGGTACTGTATATGCTGCACCAACACAACCACGCTCCCCAGTATACTCTCAAGCTCACTACAATTTATTTACTTTCTGATACATAAGCCACATGTGTTACAAAAACTTGCCATGGCAAAGGTTATTGTCTGTCAACCCTGTTAGGTTGCCTTTAGGAGTTTAGCATCATAATTATACGTTTGAATGGTCAACTCTCCAAGAGTTAAGTATACCTTATCAAACCAATGAAATGCTCTAAAAGTATATTGAGAATGAATAATTTTCTTTTGTTTTAAAGTATAAGAATTTGCATCAAAAAGACATTCTTATTAACCCTCAATCCTACTGTTAAAATGTTGAATAGGTCCTCTGGTGTGCATAACAATTATTTTGTCCCCATTGTTGATAAGCGTGTTTGGAATAACGTACATTGTATGGTATACAATTGTACTCGCCTAGTTGTGCTTGCGGAGGGTGAGCTTCAGCTCTTTGGACCCAATGATATATACCCAAATGGTACACATTGTTCGTTAGAATAGAATTCATTGTATTCACTGGAGTTTTGAAGCTGACCGATCCTCGTGGCTCCTGTCACCTCTCAACTGTCAGTCAACTGGTGTACAGATTCCTGAACCTACTGAACTCTCATATCTATCAGTATAGTGACATCAAAGTGGAAAATAAATTTGTTTGCATCATTTCACGCACCTAGTATACATTCCATTGCCTCAATCACGAAGTCACAATTGTCTACCAAATGCATATTTAAGTTGTAGTCAAGTGTAACATTTGGTGTATATACATTTCCTTTGGTCCTTAAAGATCAACATTTGCCTTCGTCCTGCCTTTATTGTGCCAAATGTTCCAGCAAGTAACTGGACAGTGTGGGACTTGTTTAACAATTATCATTGTACAAAATGTGTCCTCTTATTCATAAGTGGTTTTATTAGTTTTTCACTACAGAACCACAAAGTGCTCGTGGGTTGTTCTTTGAAACTTCAATATTGATGTCAAACTACATTATTATATCAATGACAAGTTCAATCTGTTACAAAGGATGAATCATTTGAGGCCAAACATGTGCTACTTTGAGGTGTAGTATAAACTGCTGAAAGGATACTCATCCCTTTAGTAGCACGAGACTAATCACTCGCAGGTTCCTGAGTTGATAATAAAATGATGATTTGTACTTGTTGTTTACCTGGCTGAAGATGTGCCTCATTTTTTGCACTCTATCATTTTTTGGCTTTATTGTTATCCTCAAATAATAAACATCTGAGGAATTGCCAGAATCTGATATACTACATGTGCCTGCTGATAAATCCAGGGGCCAGAATGATGATAATTATGAATAACATGTTTCTGTGCATGAAGCATTATTACCGAAACAATCAAAAATATATTTATTTTATTCATACTTGTATGAATAAATACAAGTATAATGGCTCCTACTACTATCCTTCCATCTGATGGAAGTGAGAATGAGGAGATAAATCCTCAGATTGTGCTATGAAATAATCCATTTTGCATATTTTGTCCTGAAAGGGGAATTATCACACCTGATCTGTATCATTGACACCAGTTGCCCACTTGAGAGCAGGTTATGGTGTAGCGTCACTTCCACCACTGCAGTTGTCTAGTGATGCCACTGTCACCATCACCACCACTATCATCAGGGTTGCTAAGTCTGTAACATTTAGTTACTCTCACCAGATTCCATATAGAGTACAATGGCACATTATGTGGTGTAAATCTCCACAAGAATTCCTTTGTATGTGCAGTGTGATGTCACCTCACCTGTCTCGATTAGGTTGTAAACGCTTCTATTTCTGGGTTGTAAAATTTGTCACAGCTTGACAACAATTCCTCTTTATCACTGAGGAACTCTAAAATCTAAGGTGTTGGATGATTGCCAGAGGTCTCTTTAGTAGGATAATGTCATTATAGATCCAGGGAACGTGTACAAATTTTTACATGCTGCCTGAAATCACTTCAGAGCCATTTGAGGACCCCTCTAAATCACTCCAAGGTGATTAGAACAGCTTGAGGGTTAATATATTGTCAACTATAAATACAAATTATGTATTGCAATAGGAAAACCAAGCTTATTTAGCTGACATGATTGTCTTTGGGTAATATACCACTGTCATATTGGGCAGCAAATTGTGCAGTCAAGAAAAGACATATTTCAGGTATTGGCACTACAGGGATTGTTCTGATGTTCTGTAAGGTCATATTGGTATTAGCAACAACTGAAGGAAATCAGTCAGCTAAAGTGAGCTATAGAAAGATAACATTTCTCGTGCACTAATCCTTCACAAGACTTCCTTTGGAAACCTAAGATCATCAATGAGTTCTATTACAAACTACTGTTTGGCCCATTCAGCCACCTACCCCCTCCCACCACCTGGTGGCAGCACCTGTTCCACAACACAATCCACTTCACCGAGCCTCGGCACATTATTTATGCGAAAAGAAATCTAGTATCGATTCTAAGGAAATGCCCCTGATGGCCCTTAAGGAGCTTGTAGCTTATGTATAAGTATAACTAATCATTTAGAAGTGGCAGGCCTCCCCAAAAAATGAAATTGCTGGCTTCCTGAGAATCTGGCTCTTTCCATAAATTTGAGAATTATAGATCTTACCACAGCAGTGAGGATACACCAGAAAGGTTTGGCCAAACTAAACAAGCTACTGTTCGAGGCATAAATAAAAAAAAACAGAGGCAAACAAGACTAAAGGTCATATGCCATAGGTAATGATAATCTTGATGCACCTGACCACAACCAGATGTCAGTCACCCAAGGTTCCAGTTAGCCATTTCCCCTCACTAATGAGTTGCCTCAACTGAATTCCAAACACCCAGAAGGGAAGAAGGGGTTTAAAGTGGATACAGATAGCTACTGAGGGCCCATTTCATTCATTGCTTAGTCTCAATAACACTACAGAAGAAGAATAGGAAAGCCTTTCTTAAAGGCAGTATGAAATCAGCAGATACTGAGAAAGCAGGAAAGGCCATAGATGATGATGACAAAAGGGGGGGACATCTATTTGCAAAAAACACTCGGGCACCACACGGGTGCTGCGAGGCTGCAGAATATTCACAAGTAGCGAGAAGGCTTATTCCTGTGTATCAGGAAGGAGGAACGTGACTTGAGGCATAAAACAAAATGCATCACAGTCACGATGAGGAGATTACAATGTCTCCCCACATAGAGATAAATCCTGCCACAGGATGTTAATATGACCACTGCCAAGCCCAACTACAGAGCCACACCTGGTTACTCTTCCAAGAAGGTAAATTGAAATTATCCCAAACACGTCAGAACATGCCCTTTCTTCCCTAACCTGAAAGATGAAGAAACATACTGGTCATGTCAAAGATTTATTGTCCCCATGCAAATCCCTTTGGAATTAATGTATAGCAATACAAACAGCTTAAATTTCCATACCAACCAGTGTTTCTATGAGAGCCCTTCAACCTCTTTAAGTCATGCTCCATAGCCAGAGTGACCAGCAAGGTAAACCACACTTAACATTTCCTGTTGTGAATCTTCAACTCCTAGGTCAAGTCAAATAACATTTACTAGCAAAACACTCAAGTGCTAGTAATTGTGGCCTTCAGCAACAGTTTGTGAGTGATAGTGTCTGCAGCTTGGCAGTAGTTGTGAATGTAGCCTGCCGAGAAGGGTCCTACAGAGTCCTCGCACAGACTCCACAGCTACTATACACAAACTGTCTGAAACTCATTAATGAAAACAATTGTAAACCCAAAGGGGGGTGTAGAACACAAGAGAGGGTGACCATCAGACTCAAAATGCAGTATGGCATCCCATTTGGTACTCTTCCAGGCTGCACCTGTATTAAGTTATAGATTCTTATAAAGCTGCAACATAAGTGTACTGCTCTTTATTCACAGTAATACAGATTTTATAGAGACCAGTAACAGGGCACCATGTTAGCTGCCTCTATCTGTATTTGAGCACACAATTCTGGCAGCTATGGCAAGAGCTATCAACATTTCTCAACTGAAAAGTGTAACTCTTGCCAACCCAAAGTTGAGAGAAGTCCTGAGGTCTAATAAAGACATAATATGGTCAAAAATCAAACAACCTCCATTTACACTCAACAGGGAGAGAAATGGCTGGAGTCACCACTACCCAACTCCAATTATCAATGTAGTAGGTAAAGCTAGCAAAGTACCTTTCAAAAATAGTGCACACTCTGTGCTCAATAGTAGTCTACTGTCGAGTACTGAAAGTTGTGAATAGACGAGCAAAAAATCAGAGAACACACCATGATTTGTAAACACAGACACATGAAAGGATAATATTCCATGTAATTATTAATCCAATGTGCAAACAGTTTCAGTGGATAAACAAATTATTTTGATCTTGTCCTTTACCAGCCACTCCAACATGAATGACAGGCGGAGTATGATGAGGCTCAATGAAGTGGAACATGATTTGTATCAGACACTGCCACCTGGTGGGAGGTTGTGTAGGTGGCTGAATAAGCCAGTTAGTTGTTCATTAGGTCACACTTAGGTGATCTAATGCTTCCAACGAGGGCTTGTAAAAACTTTGATTGTGTGTGGAATTAGAACTTTGAACTGCTCACTTTATTTGGATAATCTCTAGCACTCTCTAGTGCCATTATGACCCTGCTAGAATGTCTGAAAAGTTCCTTGCAGGTCCAATACCTTGAATGTCACCCCTGTCTAATTACATGGTTTGCTCCCTATATGGCACCTAAATGTTACTTAGTGTGGTAGCTCAGAAAAAGAATAAATCTTGTCATATAAGATGGCGATGAGAGTGGACCTGTAATAAAGGAGCAACATTTTTAAAGGAGCTTTCACTAAAATATTGAAAGCCTAAGTAAATGTTTAATTCTTGGTATTAATTTTTGTATGCCAAAAACAAAAATATTTGAAAATTAATTGATGCTAAGACTGTAGAGTATTAAAAGAGCATACAGTAGTTGCAAAGTGTGTAGGTAATGAAAATACATTCTGTGTTTGGCATATCAAACCTTGAATAGCTTCCTGGTAATTTAGTTAATTTTTGGTACACTTTAGAGTCTTCAAGTCTTCCAGGTGTTAGCTTAGTTCTCAAACTTGAAGAAACAAAATATGTCACTTTATGCATATTATACAAAGACACTCCCTACCAACATCTAAAGTGTGTAATGCAAACATATTGCCATTGCTTTTTGTTCAATATAAACATGATTATTTAAATGAAGGGGAGCCTGTTTGTGCTTTGGAGAAGTTGACCCACATGTGTTCAATTTGTCACTTATGTTTAAACTTAAGTTTTCATCAGTACTTCCTGTAATATTTGATAATTATTTTATGAAAGTGGGGCCAACGTCTCTTTCCTTGACGCCACTAACTTTTATTTTAGCTTTGCTACAGTTGCTGTTACTACTAATAAGAGTTTTAACCTTTTTTTCTGAATGATTAACAGATGATATTTTAGCTTAACTAGGATGCTTATAGCCAGCAGCTTAATGAATCTCTTCTCTTCCTGTGATTATTTTGTCTACAAAAACTACAGTTGCAGTGCCTGTCAATGCTTCAGTGCTTTGTGTGTGCTTTTTTAGTGGTGAAATTTTATTAACTGGATGTTTTCCCTTAAGTGTGTTATAGTATATATGACTGGAGTATATCCAGAAAATTTGGGGTAAAGGCATTAATTGTACAGTTTAAAATTTAAAAAGTTTTCATTTTATTATTGGGATTTGTTTTGTGAATACATAAAGCTAGTGATGTTTCCTAATATTAGACAAGTTTGATCACAGTAGTTTCCCTGTTGTCAGTGTGCCAGCAGATGTGCTTGGGGAGGGACAGTGGCTTACAAGGCGGAACAATATTGATCTATGTGGCATCCTTTCTTAGTTTGAGATATGTATGGCAACACCTGGAGTTGTGTGTGGTGTTCTGTTGCACCTTTCCCAGCTCGGCTCAGGCTTGCTATTATCATCATCATCATCATCATCCTCATCACCACCACCACCACAATAATTATCACCATTGCCATCATCATCATCCACTTTTAAAAATTTTCCTCTATCTTTTCATTCATTATATTTTCATACCTTGTCATGCAGTATTTTTAAGTATATGTTGGGACATGAAAAGTTGAGTGTGTACATTCCAATATTTCCTACTTTATTGTGTTTGCAAGATATCACCAGTCTTCAAAACATTTGCTAAAAAATTCTTTATGATGGTTAAACTGTTGGGTAAATGAAGCAGATACCATTTGCATCCTCCAAAGCTGTGAAAGGAATGAAAGTTGTCTCAGCAATTAATGGAAACCAACATTGAATTTACTGAAATGCCTCTTTCTTGTTGGTCCTTGGCAGTAGTTAACTATGTATGAGATAACTCTACACATTAGTCACATGAGCCCTAGGAGTCCTTAATACCTTACTGGAGACAAGTGCCAGAACCTGGCCACCACTCAGAGGTGCAGGGAGCAGGGAATCTGATCACCCTCACCAAAGAAGCATACAGAAAGTCTAGCTCTTTAGGCCCTGCCTCCAAGCCTCCAATACTTGATGCAGTAATTGCCTCTCTCGACTCAACATTTTCAAGATATTTACCTTAATGTTGTGGATTGAATTAGCCGTAATACCCTCTTCCTTCGCTGCCTTCAACTTGCTGACCACTCGTACAGGGAACAAGAACTTTCTTTAATCTTTTCAACTCGGTTGTGTGTCCAGCTTCCACTGATGTCCCCCTGTTCTACCTATTTTTAATTTAAGTAAGCTTCCTTGTCCACTTTGTCTATTCCTCCTCAAGATCTTGCATGTACTGTAGCTATCCCCTCTGTTTCTTCTTTTCTCTAAGGTTATGAGGGAGAGATTTCTCAACTTGTCCTCATAGCTGAAGCTTTCAATTCTGGTACATATTTAGTTTGAAACCTCTGAACTTCCTCAAGTTTCTGTTTATGCTTCACAAGATATGGGTTCCATGCTGGTGCTGCATACTGAAGTAATGGTGTCATATAGGCAGTGTGTATGGATATGAAAGCTCTGTGTTTAGATTCTTAAATGCTATTCTTATATCATAACAGCAAACTGAATCACAAATGAATTGCCCATAGTTACAGCTGGCCACACCAGGTAGCAGCACTATTGGTAGCTGCTGGCTCCCCATGTTGGCATTCACCAGTCTGGAGCCTAAGAGAACAAACCAATGCACCAGGAATGGGAAGGGAGACCAGAGCCAGAAAGAAGCATTTCATCACATTCAACAATAGTTTTCTGGGGAAGGGGGGGTGGAATGGTGACTCCCTATAGCTAAATCAAGAGAAGAAGGAAACAGATGTACAGTACTAGGGAGGAGGGGAGTGATGATCAAACCCCCCAAAGAGGAGAGATGAGGACGATAAATTCTACCCCAGAGCAACACAAGCTTGACACGGATTGAGAACACCGACCAGAAAACTAGCCAACAAGACCCTGTTAGCTTCAAACCCCTGAAGCTGTGATATCATCCCAGGACATATTGTAAAAGACTGTAGACAGAGCTTAAACTTCTGAATATAATGGGCCTAAGGATAGACCTCATTCTGGCCAGATTTAATGATACTACAGATGACCCGAGATAAGCAAGCTTTGGAACAGGGTACAGTGGAGATGTGCTCAACACACAGCATGTCCACTGAAGCAGTCTGGGTTGTGCACTGGTAGTAATGAATAGCCACAACTGGTCATAACAAATGATGCACCCTAAATCAGTGACTAAATAACCCCTTCTGAAGCCAACCATCTTGTACTTCCCCAGGAAACGAGAAGGGTACTGTTATGAATTTGCTGGCTTGTTATGGGGGGTATGGAGTATTAAAGAGAAGGGCCAACAGCTAGAATCAAGATGTATCAAGAATAGTGGAGTAGATAGGCCCAGCCCCCAAAGGAACATAGGTTCCTGTTAATGCTTCAAGGTTTTAGACACAGATCTGTTGTCAAGGATACAATTATCTACACCACTACAACAGAATTAATGGATACACCTCAAAAACTAACTTATTTATTAAACCCTCAAACAACCCTCCATATACATTACTATAATAACAATAACTACTTTACCACACTATCTTACGATAACTACCTTGGTCCACATAGACAGGATACAAGGCTTACACTTGGGACAAGCTAGGGTACAGTCTACTTGGAAAGAACTCGAAGGCTTTAAGCAGCTTGGGGTTGTTAAGCCCCACGTGGTACCCTAGTCACAACACCAATACTTAGGGATGTCCAAAATACTGGCTTATACTACAGTGTACACAATATCTATACATATCACACAAGCCTAGCTAGTAGCACGATTACACAGGGTTATACTTAACTTAGCGGTTACAGTAGTTTAAGGTAAGGGAAAGGGAGAAGGAGGAGGAGAATGGAGACAGAGCCACACAGGGAAGATGTTGCCACAACCACAGCCCGAACAGAGAAGAAGGAACTAGCGCCCTGATACCTCTTACTCTGAATCGGATACTCGGCTAATCATACAGCAGCCATCAATCCAAGTTTACTCGGACATACTTTACTAATTATTTTCTAATCATTTCTAAACATAGCTGATACCTAGTTCAAAAATTAATAATCAACAACAACCTCAGAGTCTGAATGCTCTGTGAGAAACAATATTCATCTTAAGTTTGGCAAGGGCGATGGGAATAACGCATTCTCCCGTTTTTAAGGAGCCATGATATAAATATTATTGTAATTAAATATCCCTCTCACATGATCGAATCCTATAAATTAATATATAGTAATTATTTAGAGCTCAAATCGACCTCTGGTTTCCATCTAAGGAACCCAGGGTCGTAACAGGTACAAATGAAGAAACCACCTGCTAGGGCCAAAGAAGCATAACCTATGCTTCTGGAGAAGAGCATGAAATTCCCCAACCCCTCAACCAGAAGCAATGGCCAACAAGAACAAAACTTGGAAAAAAGTATCACAGACTGAGCATCAAGACAAAAGAAAACTAATACCCTATCTACAGACCAACATGGATAAGGAAGAAAATGAGCAGGTTCGAGGAATAAAAAAAATTCCATGAAACAATTATGAAATGGTTCCAAGGAAGGTTTAATGTGAAAACCAACAAAAGTGGCTCTGCCAAAGCCAAATGATCAGACACAAAAGTATTTACCCTTGACATACCACTCAAATAACAATCAAATAACAAACCAAGGATAAAACAGCTGGAACCGAGACAAGACAGATGGCGAAGGAAGATGAAAAGAGCACCAATAAACTTTAGACATCCACCAAGACAAAAGACACAAGTAGGAGACCAACAACTCAGCCACCTACACACCTACCCTGTGTACAGGAATCGTAGCAGACGTGTGGAAACAGGCTAACATAGTTCCAATCTACAAAAGTGGCAGCAGGGAAGACCCCCTCAATTATAGACCTGTATCATTGACAAGTGTAATAGTGAAAGTATTGGAAAAGCTAATCAAAACTAAATGGGTAGAACACCTGGAGAGAAATGATATAATATCAGACAGACAGTATGGTTTTCGATCTGGAAGATCCTGTGTATTGAATTTACTCAGTTTCTATGATCGAGCCACAGAGATATTACAGGAAAGAGATGGTTGGGTTGACTGCATCTATCTGGACCTAAAAAAGGCTTTCGACAGAGTTCCACATAAGAGGTTGTTCTGGAAACTGGAAAATATTGGAGGGGTGACAGGTAAGCTTCTATCATGGATGAAAAATTTTCTGACTGATAGAAAAATGAGGGCAGTAATCAGAGGCAATGTATCGGAATGGAGAAATGTCACAAGTGGAGTACCACAGGGTTCAGTTCTTGCACCAGTGATGTTTATTGTCTACATAAATGATCTACCAGTTGGTATACAGAATTATATGAACATGTTTGCTGATGATGCTAAGATAATAGGAAGGATAAGAAATTTAGATGATTGTCATGCCCTTCAAGAAGACCTGGACAAAATAAGTATATGGAGCACCACTTGGCAAATGGAATTTAATGTTAATAAATGTCATGTTATGGAATGTGGAATAGGAGAACATAGACCCCACACAACCTATATATTATGTGAGAAATCTTTAAAGAATACTGATAAAGAAAGAGATCTAGGAGTGGTACTAGATAGAAAACTATCACCTGAGGACCACATAAAGAATATTGTGCAAGGAGCCTATGCAATGCTTTCTAACTTCAGAATTGCATTTAAATACATGGATGGCGATATACTAAAGAAATTGTTCATGACTTTTGTTAGGCCAAAGCTAGAATATGCAGCTGTTGTGTGGTGCCCATATCTTAAGAAGCACATCAACAAACTGGAAAAGGTGCAAAGACATGCTACTAAGTGGCTCCCAGAACTGAAGGGCAAGAGCTACGAGGAGAGGTTAGAAGCATTAAATATGCCAAAACTAGAAGACAGAAGAAAAAGAGGTGATATGATCACTACGTACAAAATAGTAACAGGAATTGATAAAATCTACAGGGAAGACTTCCTGAGACCTGGAACTTCAAGAACAAGAGGTCATAGATTTAAACTAGCTAAACACAGATGCCGAAGAAATATAAGAAAATTCACCTTCGCAAATAGAGTGGTAGACGGTTGGAACAAGTTAAGTGAGAAGGTGGTGGAGGCCAAGACCGTCAGTAGTTTCAAAGCGTTATATGACAGAGTGCTGTGAAGACGGGACACCACGAGCGTAGCTCTCATCCTGTAACTACACTTAGGTAATTACACTTAGGTAATTACCATAAAAATGGTGATAGACAAGCATGAAAAACTCTAGACTCAGCAAGCATAAGAAATATTGCTGGAACAACCGTGGACATCTTCAAGAGGAAACTAGATTTATTCCTCCAAGGAGTGCTGGACCAACCGGGCTGTGGTGGGTATGTGGGCCTGCGGGCCGCTCCAAGCAACAGCCTAGTGGACCAAACTCTCACAAGTCGAGCCTGGCCTCGGGCCGGGCTTGGGGAGTAGAACAACTCCCAGAACCCCATCAACCAGGCATCAACCAGGTATCTAGATGCAAAGGTTGGAAGAGAAAGTCAAACCAGCAAGGAACATCTCCGGACTGATCTGCTGAAAGACGCAGAGCTGCAGAAAAATGCCTGGATTTGGACACGCCAAAAGAGCCAGAAACCAAGGCTGAACTAGTCGCCAAGGAACCAGAAGGATCACCCTGTCCTTGTAAGTCTCTAGTTTGGACAACACTTAAAATAACAGCATACCCAGAAGGAGCTAAATGAGCACCTATCTCTATCAGTCCAGCCAAAAGGCATCCTCCACTAGAGCCTCATAATTGGGGAACAGAACTACTCAAGACAGAAGCTGCTGGTTCCAGGCTGATGCAAAGATGCCTACCTCAGGGCAATCAAATACCTCAGAGCCAACACTAAGACACATCATTGATTTGGAACTGGGACAGAAATTAGAGAGATCCAGTAAGAATGTTACACTGTGTGGTGAACCAAGCACAAAGAACCTTAAAGACAAGCTACTCATAAGAGTTCAGATTCAAAGAGAAAAGGACCAAGTGACCCTCTCCCAATTTAGACAATGAACCACTAGACAGAGCAGTCAGAATAGGACTGGAGAAAAGGTACTGGAGGAAGAGGGCCCCTCTACAGGGCTTTCCACACTGCAGCACCATACTGTGCACTATAAGGAGGGGGGGGGGGGACCCACTCAACAATCCTACAAAGGCAAGTGATCACCAATCATAAACCCCAACCCAAGGAACAGTTGTTCCCAATCCTGCTTGGAGACATGGAACAACTGGGACACCTACTGAAGAGAGGCGGTTGACTTGACCATACCAGCCCAACTAAGTCACGATGACTGAATAGACCTGTGGGGAAAGACTCCTGACCCAGAACCCCTTGAAGCTAGAGGAGGAGGAGTGTACCAACTTTACTGTAGGTCTGGGGGACCACCTAGAAAGTGCATGCAAGATGTGACCAGCAGCTGGCAAAAAGTCCCACATCCCACCACAGCACTATCAAAGAGGCAAACCATTAAAAGGCTTGTTTAAAAATCCAGTGCAGAAGCACCTTTCCTCAATGCCCAAATATGACACTGACTAGAAAAGACGAGGGCCAGAGGAAGGGCAACAGCCAGAGAATCTGGAGGCTTACCCTGGAGAGTAAGCTCACAGAGGCTTCCTGTGCCTCTGTGAGGAAGCCAGGTTTTTGCTCTGGTCTCTGGTAGGCAATTAAGGGCTCCTAGGGCTGATGTGACTCGTATGGAGCCATCTCATTGTGGCTAGCTGCAAGGTTACACTGTTTGGCCCCTCCAGAAAGATATACTGTAATGTATTCGTATTAAAAGGCATCTATACAGAATTTGTATTGATTGACAATAGTAATTGATTGTTGATTGATTGGAAGATTGATTAGCATTTTATATTATTGTCCTAATCAAGTGATGCTTGTGGGTGAATGGAGGCCAAGAAAGTAAAAAAAAATATCCATTTTCTATAGTAACTACTCGACTAATTTTTTAAGCGAACCTCTCATCATAATTTTTCTTCATCTCCCACAAGGTAGTATGCTGCATATTCTGACCTTAACTCACTCATTTGCTCCTGGAGCCAGAACCATTTGGACCTCTTTTCACTAACCAGGGACCAGATTCGCGAAGCAGTTACGCAAGTGCTTACGAACCTATCCATTTTATCTCAATCTTTGGAGGCTTTGTTTACAATTATTAAACAGATAATGAGCTCCGAAGCACCAGGAGCCTGTTTATAACAATAACAACAGTTGATTGGGATGTTTTTCATGCTTGTAAACTGTTTAATAAATGTAACCAAAGCCGTCAAAGATTGAGGAAAGATATACACGTTCATAAGTACTTTAATAACTGTTTCGTGAATCTGGCCCCAGCTCTACAGAGAACCAAGTAGTTACTAAAAGCCGTCATTTGGCAGTCACTAGTGATGACAAAGAAAGGTACAGATGGGCTTTCAGTTTTTATGAATGAACTGTAGTCATTCTGGGTTGGATTTTTATTTTCTCCAATGATTCTCAGGCATTTTGAATGACCCTACAGAAACATTTAAAAAGTTACGTGTGGTGCCAGTATGCTAGCCTGTCTAAGTGTGTGCTTCTGGTCGTTCAGCACAGTGGGTCATACCTTAATGAGTAACTGAGTGTGACACGTCAGAAAAGAATAACATTAATTAAAATAATAATAAAAGTAAAAAATTAACATTTTAATAATTTAGAAATAATAATACTAGTAATACAAACGACACACGGAAGTAATGTTAGTAACGTTAAAAGCTAAATTGATTACTATAGCTGGAAGAGGATAGGCGATAAACATGCATAAGGGAGCCGGTGGCTGAGCGGACAGAACACTGGACGCGTGATCCTGTGGTGCTGGGGTTCGATCCCGGTCGCTGGCGAGAAAGTGGGCAGAGTTTCTTTCACCCTGATGCCCCTGTTACCTAGCAGTAAATAGGTACCTGGGAGTTAGTCAGCTGTCACGGGCTGCTTCTTGGGGGTGGAGGCCTGGTCGAGGACCGGGCCGCGGGGACAATAAGCCCCGAAATCATCTCAAGATAACCTCAAGAAGCACACGAAGATTGTGTGGAGGAGCAAGTATCATTAGGTTTACCTCATACTCTACCCAGTTAGAAGTGGTTGAGGATTGTGTGGAGGAGCAAGGTGTGCCATCAGGTTTACCTCATACTCTACCCAGTTAGAAGTGGTTGAGGATTGTGTGGAGGAGCAAGGTGTGCCATCAGGTTTACCTCATACTCTACCCAGTTAAAAGTGGTCAAATTTAAAGATGATACTTGGTAATAGTATTGTTGCTTCATTTGCCATAGTAATTTTAGTGAGCAGGTGATTTATGATCATCAAATAAATGATAAATATCTGCTACCATTTTGGAATTTACTAGAGTGATTTGTGATGTGAATGTGGACTTTTAATGAATTGAGTGAATGACCATGCAAGTTTTTCTTAAATATATAAAAGGTTGTGTGTGCATGGATGCATGCTTTTGATATCACTTGCATTTAAGAGAGTTAAGCTTACTTGTGATGTGTGCACTACTAACCCAGTGGTGGACTGGTATCTCCACAGACCCAGTGTTGGCACCCCTGGTCAGGCCCACAACCCATCAAACTGCAGCCTTCTCTCCAGCCCCATGCTCAGGTTATTCATCATAGTCTGTGCTCACCCTTCCCACATTCACTCTCATGCCTATGTGCCTTAGAGTGGCATGCACAGAAACAGTTCGCCACATTTTCCCCTCTGCCTTATTCTCATAGCACCCACCTTATAGGTAGTCCTATATGTTAGTCCTGTAGTGATAGTTTATCTATTATGTCACTACTTCAATGATACTGACACAGTAGACAGGTGTATTGTAGTGGTAGTTGAGCAGGTTCCTTATTGTTTTCTAAACTTGCTCCTTGGTTATGTATCCAACCCTTCTGCATCTGAAAGATTTCCACTTAAATTTTGTTTGAAGTTGTAGGGATCTATTCTTGGATGTAACACTGCACTTTATTCAAGTGAAGCTAAAAGTCAGGCTCTTTCTGGGCTGGCTCCATCAGTAGCCTTCCTGAGGTTAAATTTTGGCACTGCTAAGCCTTCAGATCTCACCAGGCCCCTGAGACACACAGGCCTACCAGGAACCAGAGCTAGAATCTGGGTTGCTCAGTTAGGGTTGGGACTGTCTACCCTGTTGTGGGCTTGGTGCCCTTGTTCCAAGCTGTGTATTTGTCCCAGCCTCTAGTCTGGGTGTCTCAGTTTCCCAGGTTGTGAGCCCTGAATTCTTAGGACTGTTGCCCCTTTCTCTTTGGAGTGTGTACACCTGACATCAATTGTTTATCTTGGTTGCCCATTTTAGCTGCCCATTTCAACTGGGGATGGATGTCTTCCTCCAAAGGGGATTTTGTCTTTTTTCACACTTGTGTGTTGAACACCCTCTTGTCCTTCTTGGGTGTTCTTGGCTTTCTAATGCATTCTCCGGTCATATGCTCTCAATCTTGCTTTCTTAGTGTCTTTCCAGGTTTGCTGGGTATTGTATCAGGTTTTATTTGTTCTTTGCCTCATTCACAGTTGGCACGGGGTTTGTATATGCTTTGGCCACCATCTCTTTCAGTTTCAGTGGAAACAGCAGGGTTCTGATCTTGAGCTCAGTTGTTCCTTTCCAGCAGTGGGTTTGCACACCAGTGATACCCTGGAAGGAAAACCTCCTGGTTTGGAGTGTTCATTTCCAAACCTTTTGCATCCCATACATAGCTCTAGTGTTCAATCTCGGTCAATGTCCAGTTTGGGGTCATCAGTCACAGGAGTCCTTATGCCTACCTGGAACCACAAGCCAAAACATGGCTTCCTCAGAGAGGCACAGGGAGCAACGGCCTATGAGCACTTTACATTTAAAGTATGTTGTAATTGCCATTGACTGGGGAAGCACCCAGAAAGATAGGCAAAACAAAACAGACCATATTCTGATGAAAATTTTGACCTACGTCCAAACATAGCAGAAGGACCCCCCCAGAAACAAAACAAACAAGCAACATTTCATTCAACAAGCACTCAAACTTATTAGTGATATACCCCCTCCATTTTCCCCCAGGATGGGGGGGCTGGGGGGAGGGGGAGCCAGCAGCGAACCTGTTGATAGCAGTGGAGTGGCAGCCCACCACTCCAGCTCTTGAACTGATGTGCTGTGGTCAGCTCGGTAACCTCTGGCCTCAAGTTCTGGTTCTGGATTTTGCCCTGTGTGGCTGTACCAGCAGTGTGTGTGGTGTGGTGGCCAGGTGTCTTATTGTATGTGGAGCAGCATACGCCTAGGGTGATCTTCCCTAGGTATTCCGTAAGTACTACCCTTGTGTTTCAGGGTTATTTTTTCTGGGGCGTTTGGGACTCGCTCCCATTTGAGGACTTTGTCACTTAGCGACAAAGTCCACGATGACGACAACAACTGCCTCCTACATTCCCTATCCTTACTCCTCTGCTACTGGCCAAATTCTTTCTGATGTCTGTGGCTCCTTTGGGTACTCGGCTTCCACCTGTGTCCCATTGTGGGTGTACCAATCATATTGATTCATCCATCTTTTTCTACACTGTCCATTCCCCTGAGGAATTGTGGGTGGTGGTCATGTCTGCAAAGCTTGTGTTCCCGGGGCAGTCTTGTCTTGTGTACGAGACTGTTGCACTTCTGTGCTGTATTACCTCGGTTTTGTCGGATATGAGACCAGAGAGATATCAAATAAGATACATGTGGAAATTACTAGAGCTAGGTCACAAATCTGGATAGTTAAATAACAACATACTGGAGTAAACAATATGGAAGAAAATACCAAAATAGAACCAGGTAAGAGCAGGGGTGCCATAGGCACAATCAGACTACACTGTATAAACAACAGAGGTCCACGGTTGTTCAACATCCTCCCAGCGAGAATAAGAAATATTGCTGGAACAACTGTGGACATCTTCAACAGAAAACTAAGTAGTTTTCTTCAAGAAGTGCTGGACCAACTGGTCTGGCTGTTGGTTCAAGCAACAGTTGAATCAAGCTCTCACAAGTCAAGCTTGGTCTCAGGCCAGGCTTGCAGAGTAGGTTCATTTGGTGTTATTATGCTCTCAAAACAGCATATGATCTTCATTTTCATATATTTAGAATATAGTGGAACCTTGAGTGACAAACTCCTCAATTTATGAGCATTTTGAATAACAAGAGCACCGATCGCCGACAATTTGTCTCGATTGGCGACCACTCGTTTGATTAACGAGAAAACCACATGGTGTGTTCCCGCTGCTGCTCGCACATTCTCGGGTGCCTTTGACGAAGCAAATAAATTATTTATTTTGTTTAAAGCTGCTAATGATGCTGGGATGTAAAGGGGTAACTGTTGTGATGTTGCAAAGCATTGAATTAAGGCCCACAACTGGTATCTGGTATTGGCATTGGCCTGTTCATGCGCCACTTGAGCCGTCTTGGTCTTTGGACCGGGTTCTTTCCTTTTTTTTTCTTTTCTCCTCAGTTTGTCGAGACTCCTTCTGTTCGGAATTGCTTAGAGAAAGCCTTGTTTTTGTTGGCATTGGTCTCTGTGGGTCGAGTTAGGGTGCTTCATGCTTTTCTCCGGCGTTGGGTGTTCTGTTCGTTTGGTCCTGGTTGTAGTTTTGTTCATTTACAGCCTCCCCCTTCCTTTCTGGCAAAGAATGTGATGACTGGCTTCCAGAGGGGTCTGTTGGTTATGGAGGCTTGGTTAGGTTCTGCTCTGGGTGGATCTGGTTTCCATGGTTCCTTGTTCCAGGGCACATGTGTCTCGGGTTGTTCGTGGTGTACTTATGTGTAGCTGGTCTGTGGTCTGCCCTTGTGCCTGTGATTTGAGGTAGTATGTTGCTCTTACTGCTTTCTTTGGTAGTACGTCTT
Source organism: Procambarus clarkii (assembly GCF_040958095.1). NCBI lineage: Eukaryota > Metazoa > Arthropoda > Malacostraca > Decapoda > Cambaridae > Procambarus > Procambarus clarkii. Next base: position 22,237,415 of record NC_091207.1, on the reverse strand, counting down.
AGGTCGACATTCGGGCACAGGGGTTTTGGAGGTCGTACATGGTGCCAGCCGCCAGGTATCTCGTGAACGTCTAGGGCCCCTCTCCGGCCTCGTGTTGCATTGGGGAGACTGTCACAGCTGATAGTCTCTTTTTCGCCTCGAGACCTGTGGTGCTGCCACCTCCCAGTCCCTGTTTTTTAACCAATCTGTGGGTAGTTGGTTTCAGGGAGCCGATGAAGCTTCCCACAAAAAACCAGTGTTGAATGTAATGAAACCCCATTTTCTGGACGAGCCCCCGGAGGCTCCCTGACACCCTCCCTCCCTCAGGTCGGTGGTCTTCATCATTCAAGAACTTAAGTGGTAGGCTGCTGGCTCACCTGAGCTGGCTTCCCCTCATCCCTTCCCCCTTCGGGGTTGGAAGCCGGTGGCGTAGTGCTAACGCACAGGAGTGCTTGCTGGATGAAATGTTGCTTCTTTTTCTTTCTGGCAAAGGTCTTCTGGTATATTCAGACATAGGTCGCAATTTTCACTAGATTTTGGACCATTTTCTTTTGCCTATTTTTCTAGGTGCTTTCCTGATCGATGGCAATTACGACATACTTTAAATGTACAGTGCTCATAGGCCATTGCTCCCTGCACCTCTGAGGAAGCCAGGTACCAGCTCAAGGATCCCGGTAGGCGTAATGACTTCTGTGACTGATGACCCCAAACTAATATAGCACATATCAATTCGGATAGTTTCAGGGAACCTCTGGGGCTCGCCCAGAAAATGGCATTTTATTACATTCAACGCTGGTTATTTGGGGTGTATCCCTGGGTGCTTTCCAGCAGGACTGTTGTTCTCTTGTTTCTTCCAGGTTTTCTGGATTTTCTTCCTAGGAGTTTGTCTGAGTATATTTTCCCTTTCGGGTTCTTTGTTTTGTTTTCTGTTGGATTTGTGACATTTGGTGGCGAGTTTTACTTCATTTTATGGTTTATCTCGGCTTGCTATTTGGACAGTGATGCCTACTGGCTGTGGCTGTTGTTGGTCTTGTTTGGTTTTGCCAAAGTTTGCCTTTTCATCTACTGTATGTGGTGCTCCTTTCTTATTTTGTCTTGGCTGTCATTGCAAGGTTCTTGGCTGTTTCGTCTTACATCATTCTCTGGGCCTAGGGGGTAGCTTTCTTCTTTCCCATGCTCTAGTCTTCTGCTAATTTCTCTCACAGGCAAGCCCATTACTGTCTTCTTGTAATCTTTTAATTTTGAGTTTTCTTTCAGCAAAGACTCCATCCATTAGACACCACTGTGAGTAAGCTCAAGGGAGCTACCAAAAGGATCAGCCCAGAAATTGTTGTAATGGTCATCCCTTTCTGGGCAGTCTCTCGGTAGATCTCCATTCCTGCTATGCTGTTTTCCTCCCTCTCGCTCACTCTCTTGGGATTTGTGGCTCCTTACATGTGATTTGTGACTGAGACAAGTAGCTAGTTGAGACCCCGGTGGCTTATCATGCTGCCTGGTGACAGCAGGATAAGGATTTTCATCATTTGTCAACTATTATAGTATTTTTTATTGTTTTCCTCATTTAATTTTTTGTTTAAAAGCAGTGGTTTAAGTTTTGCCTGGAATTTCTAGATGGGTTTTCCTTGGTTTCTGGGTCAATCTCTGATTGCAGTATTTTCCTCACCTCTTTGAGATAACTAGGCCCTGATCCTGGTTCCTTGTAGTCCTGTTTGTCTCAGGAGGCCTGGTACACTGGCTCTCCACTCTTCAGAGAGACGTGTATCCACAGTTGATGCATTCTATTCCTTTAACATGGTTATGTATGAAAGGGAGCATAAATAAAATGCACACTTAGCAGTGCCAGCTCTCAAGCTCTGGAAGAACCAAGGGCCTGCCCAGAAAGGGATGTTTCATTACATTCAAGGCTTGATTTTTCCAGCAAAGGGAAAATTTTTCAACCTTAGTGCAGGGGCTGGAAAGTATTTATGAATCAGCCTAAATTTGTGATTTGTGTCACTACCAAAGACCAAGATAAAAAGATGTCTTCTCTCTTTGCCTGGGTATTTATTAACCAGATTGGGTTTTATATCAAGCCATTGGGAATATGGGTGAAGTCGAATATCATTTCTCTGCTCTCCATAATTGAACTAACTTCAAAATACTGTAATGCCAAAATTTATGAATTATTAAATTTTTGCAAAAATGTCAGAATATCACAGTACAGTATATCATATCCTCTGTGTTTTCTGCCAAACTGCCAAAATAATGCAAGGCGAGTTGGGTATTATCTGCTGCTTTGTCAGAATACTTTAGTGCTTAATCCCCCCCCCTTCCTTCTTCCCTGGAATAAGCATACTAACCCTTTATTTACTACAGTGCAAAAATTACTTTTGACAGTTGTATCCTCCTGACCTCGGTTGTCCTCAGGAGATTCAAACGTTCTGTCACCTTCCCTGTGCCAGTGCAATACTTATTGGAAGTTTTGCCATGGATCTTCAACTTGTATTTGGAACTGATCTTTTGCCCATTCTGTGGCAAATCCATCCTTGTAAAATATATTTCTTGATCCAATCAGTTTGCTGAAGAATTATGGTGGTAACCATCCTGAGTTCTCACAGTCCTATGTTCACTATAAGATGGAACAGTGCATTCTTAAAGTCAAGCATAAGGACAGCATTACTTTTTCTTAGGTGAGGCACTACTTTGGGCTCCTGAGCCCCTACAATGTTTGTTACTTATGCTTGCACTGCTTATCAGGAACCTCCGTCTCCACTCCCTTCCAGATCTCTGGCTTCAGAACCGTTTCCAAGTCCATGCTGCTGAGACCTTAACAGGTGCACCCCATTCTCCTACCCCTCCACAGTCTGCTGAAGGGAATACCTCACTTGACCTCACTCTCAATATCCAAATCCCTGCCTCTGTCTTCCTCTGTCCATTTTCAAAGCCATTGGGGGCATTCTAGGCTCCATTTCCACTCTACCCTTGCCCCTACCCTTCTGTATTTTGGGACTCCACCTGTCCACATGGCTGTTGCTATTGTTGCCCATCCCCATCGCAGCCAGCCCCGACCTCCATTTCTGGATGTGACTGTCACTGGCACCACCCCCTTCCAACCAGAAGCATTTATTGCATTCCTTTCTCTGTTCCTTCCCCAAGATAAAGAAGGCATTGGTTTCTGAACAGGGGGTCTGATTCACCAAGCAGTTATGCAAGTACTGTTCTGTACTTAGAAACTAACACATCTTTTCTCAATCTTTGGCAGCTTTGTTTATGTTCATTAAAGAGTTTATGAGCTTCAGTGCTCTAAGAGGCTGTTTATAACATTAATAACATTTGATTAGGAACTTCAATGCTCATAAACTGTTCAATAAATGTAAATAAAGTCGCCGGAAATTCAGAAAAGCTGAACAGGTTTGTTAGTAGGTGCACAAATGCTTGTTGAATCCTACCCTTGCCATTTTGCCCTCTGCTCTCATTCCAGCTTCTGAAAATGTTTACATTCTGGAATCTGATGCCAGAAAAGAATGGATGGCAGCAGATTTGAGGGTGTAAGTGCAAAAATACATCCTTGGATGATGTGTGTGTGGGGGACAACCTGGACCCAACTAGGAACAGACACCTATTATGTCAACTTTTCTCCCTTTCTAAGGCTTGGCCTTTAACCAGGGTTTGATGACATACCCAGCTGCCATCTGGGGGCAGTCAGGCATTTCACTGTTAGAGTATTCACCCTGCAGCAATGGTAATTTGTTGTTCCCTAAGGGTGTGTAATTTCTTTCAAGCAGTCATTTGTTTTATTGCACCAAGCCTTTCTGGTGGGTTTCCCAATTTTGTGGTTAATCTCTGACTTCCTGCTCTCTTCACCTTGTAGAGTGAGTCAGACTCTGGTCCTGGCTCCCAGTAGCTGATAGATGGATCTGAGGTCTTGTGGAGCTAAGGCTTGCTGATGTTAGTTAACGATGAGAAGCTACTGGGAGCCCACCAGAAAAGGTTGTTCGATTACATTCAACTCTTGAATTTTGGCAGAGGCAATTCAGTCACTGATTGGAGTGATACTGAAGGTACTTCCAGAAGAGTAATGATTGCTAAGCATCCTGCTTTCTGTGGTAATTTATTACTTTTTGGCTTTTCTAATACCAAATTCATTAATACTATTATAAACTGAATGTCAAATGAAAGACAGTTCACTACTATCTTTCCTGTTCAATACTAAGTACAACTTAGCTCCTTCAGGGGTTCTGAAGATCAGTGTGCTGTGACCCGGTCTCTGACCAAGCCAACCGGTTGATGGTCTGGTCAAGTGTGCCAATGTTAGTGTACAGACATTGGGGGTTGCCTTTCAGAATAACATTAAATGGTTTATAGGATGTAAACCAGCATCCTTAGTGTATGTGGTATTAGTTTGTACAATCCAAATTGACACAGGAAAGTAATTTGAACCATATTATATAAGATTTTTTTAAACTTTCAAGAATTATAAAATATAATAAACATGGTGGAATGATAATACCAAGAATAAGTATGAGGGTGGAATGAGAGGTGGCGTGAGTGTCAGTTGGGCTGTTACTTCACTGGGGTTTGATTCTAGTATTCTCTTATCTTGCTTTCCTATAGCATTTATACTTCAATTCTTCAATTATATTATTTTTATTAAAATTTTAAATTACTGTACTTTAATGCAGTGTTGTTCATTGAATTATCCTGATTTATCAAGGAAGTTTGCTTTAATCATCCTATGTAAAAAAAAAAAATTGCCAGGACAGGTTCTATTTTTCCTCAAGCATTCCTAACATTATTCTACACAGTGCCTCTTATTACACATCCAAGTGTAAAAAAAAAAATTCCCCAAGATTGCAAACATTATTCTATACAGTATTGTATATGTATTGGTAAATCTCTAATGGAATGTTTTGTATTTGTTCCTAAACATATGCTCATTGCTATGTTTACTACATTGCAAATAATCATTTTTACATTTCCTACATTGAGTGTGATTTTCTTAGCCGACAACTCGTGCTTTGTCTTTGAAGGAACTGCCACTTGCTTGAAGCAAGAATCAAAATATATACAGTGACACCTCGGCTTACGAATACCCCTCTTTACAAACTTTTTGGGTTACGAGCCCAATTTCTTTGTAAAATCCAAATCGGGTTACAAACTTTGCCTCGGGTAACAAAGTTTGTTGATATGCATGTGGCTGACCTAGTTTGTGGTGGCACGGTAACCACGTCTCATTTTACCAGGCTTAGGCCTCCCCCGCCTAGTGACAATCGCGTCTGAAATATTTTTAAAGAATTTCAGTGTTTTTTGGATTTTTGGGTATTTGAACATGAAAGTTATAATTATTATATATATCGCCATGGGTCCCAAGAAAGTCAGTGGTAAGGTTCAACCTGAGAAAATAGTTGAGTAGAGGCAGTAGAGGATGTCCCTTCCTCATTAAGAAAATGTGTGAAGTACTGTATGGGAAGAACTGCAAAGTTTTGTTGAAAAACTCGCCCAGATAAAGCTGTAGCAGGCTGTTGCATTGACCTTTTAAATGACAATGTGATGTCTCACTACAGACAAGTGTTAAAATGTAGGGAAAAACAAGTGTCTTCAGACAGATCAAACAGTAAGACAAGCAAGCAGTGAGCCACAACCAGGTCCTAGTGGTACTCCTGTAAAACGTAGGAGAGTACCCCAGAGAAGTCATCACTGCCTGATGTTATAATGGAAGGGGGACTCCCCTTCTAAACACTAACACCTCTCCTCCTGCCCCCCCCCCCCCCCCTCCTCACTATCTTCCATACACCAACAAGATTCATCAATAAAGATAAGCAACAACTTGTACATACTTTAGTGCTAAAGATTTGGGTGAATTAGGTATAAAATTTACTTTGAAGTTAATATTTTTGGGAGCGTGGAACGGATTAATTCAATTTACATTATTTCTTATGGGAAAATTCGCTTCGGTTTACGAATTTTTAGGTTATGAACCGTCTCTGGGAACGGATTAAATTCATAAGTCGAGGTACCACTGTATACAAAAAAATGAATCCAGAAAAGATGAATTATGGATGCATAGAAAAATAGAGGAAGTTGAGCAAGAGAAAAATAGATAGAAATCTAGTTGTCTCTATCATAGTGTGATGTTTAAACATGCAGTTTATCATCAGGTTCTTCATTGAGATTTTCATGAATGTAGAAAATGTTTGAATGAAACAAATATCTATCATTGAGAACTAATTTGCAGTGCGGTACTTGAAGTGTTTTTTGTATTTCATTTTGTAATGTAAAAATTTTATTTACCTTAATTCAGGTCAGTGATTCCCTTTTGCTGTAATGAGTTTCATTCATTGTCTCATCCTTCATCACAAACAGGGTCATGATATTTGTCCCCTTCCTCCCTTGCCTGTTTTGTTCTCTGCTTTGATGCATGTTACACTCATAGCTTCATCCATGCTTTCTTGTGTAGCTTGGCTTTGTTAGCCTTGTGTTGAATTTCACAGCGGTTGTAAAAAGTGGATTCATTCATTTAATTGTTTGAAAACTCAAAATATTTCACATATTTACTTTCATAATTAATTCTTAATGTAATATAGACACATTGTTAAAACTTGATACAGTAGTTTTAATGATAAGGGAATCTGTATGTGGAAAACTGGAGTAACATGAGAGGTTTGCCGATATTAGACATTACAAATATGTATGTAGTTTAGTATGTATTTTATGGCGCTCCATAGCTTAGGTGACAATACTTTGGATATGCATTCCTTTGTACCTATAAGTTGAATCACTTGGTCCTGTGCTGAGGTGCTGTTAACACCTGGTGCACTTACAGCTGCTCAACTTATTGTTCCTTAATCATATTTCTCCTAATCCACATGACGTAGAGGCTGCCATCTTGCAACACTGTGGGAGAAAGTATAATAAAAGGAAATATAAAATACAGTACTCCAATTTCCTGCATGGGTGGTGTAATGTCAGTTCACTTTGCAGATTTTTCACCGATTCTTCCTTCTTACCCGATTTCTGCTTTACAGGTCTTCGTCATCTTGTGAAATATTACAGTTGTATTCCAGAGGAGTTTCAGCAGTTCCCTGTTCAATAATGCATATTAGATATTTACAGCTTTGCAATGAGCATGATCTTAGTATTTATTTATTATTTATTTGTTTACTTTATAGAGCTCATTGACATGCGCAACTTATATGTGGTACATAAAATTATTGCTACAAAATGAGTCATCTTTTTATATTAATACTGATTGTTAGACTTCTGTTATATTATTTTGTAGATGTCTCCTTCTGGGATATCAGTTTCTTTAGCTTTAGAAGAATGATCATCTAGAAGAAAAGTTTGTGATATTCACCAGTTCTGTGCTGAAGAAAACTGCAGCTCATTTGCTTTAAGAAAAAAAATGCGTGTTGCATTTGGTTCTGAATTATACCAATTTTTAAAGTTCTTAATACAATGCAGTACAATATTTTGTACTGATTGTTATCTTTTCTGGACTGGGCCAATCAGTAATTCCATGGAGTTTAAGTGCTGCTTTCAAATTATACAAAGTTGCTTGTACTTAAGCAGGACAATAACAAATCAGAATCTAGTTCACTCAATGAGGTGAGAGGAGAATGAGGTATCAGACATTGACACACAAGCTGAGGAAAACCAAGAAGAAACAAAGCAAGACAAAACAGTCCAATGCTTAAAAGAAAGATATGAAATAAAAACATTCAAATAATAGTTGGCAAGATGGCCAGATGGTATTAGATGGCAGTCCAGACCCTCTAGGTGTCCACGGGGCAGCTCTACCATCTGCCTCAGTCATGTGCCCGATAATGTTTGGCTGTATGTCTCCACTGAGACCTCATTGGTTTTGGAAGTAGTGTTGGTTTATATGGAACATTGGTTCCATAAGTGGCCATTGTTTTACTTGACACTTTACTCTTCCCAACTGTTTATGCCATCCATATAGCATCTTCTGTAGCTGTTATGTTGGTCTGACTTTTTAGTTCAGATTTCTCTCCCTTGCTGTTGGTATGCATTTCCATTGCTCCATGAGAGCTCTCTCTTTTTTTGAGGGGGTTCAAATTCCTCTTGAGTCAACACCTTTCGAACCGTTTCATTTCCAGGTTGTGCTTAGAACTTTGGTGCCAATGCAAGGCTTGTTGATGGGAAGTTGTAGTAAGCTGAATGCTTATGCATGTGTTGTACCAGGTAAATTTGTGTGTTTGTGTGTAATGACCTAAGTGTAATTACATAAGTGTAGTTACAGGATGAGAGATGCGCTCATGGTGTCCTGTCTTCCCAGCACTGTCATATAACGGTTTGAAACTACTCATGGTTTTGACCTCTACCACCTTCTCATTTAACTCTTTCCAACCTTCTACCACTCTGTTTGTGAAAGTGAATTCTCTCATTTCTTTAACAGCTTTGTTTAGTTTCCTTAAATCTGTGACCTCTTGTTCTTGAAGTTCCAGGTCTCAAGAATTCTTCCTTATCAATTTCGTCAATTCTCATTCCTATTTTGGGCGTAGTGATCATACCTCTTTTTCTTCTAGCTTTGGCACACTTAATACCTCTAACCTCTCCTTATAGCTCTTGTCTTTTAGTTATGGAAGTCATTTAGTTGCATGTCTTTGCATCTTTTCCAGTTTGTTGATGTGCTTCTTGAGATATGGGCACCATACAACAGCTGCATATTCCAGCTTTAGTCTCAGAGTTCGTGAACACTTTCTTTAGTATTTCACCATCCATGTATTTAAAAGCACTTCTGAAATTGGAGAGTGTAGGTAGCATAGGCTCCTTGCACAATATTCTTTGTGGTCCTCGGGTGATATTTTTTTATCTAAAACCACCCATAGATCTCTCTATCAGACTTATTCACTCTATCAGACTCTTCTTCACACAATTTGTAGGTTCTGTGTGGTATATTTTCTCCTATTCCTTATTACACAACATTGCATTTATTCACATTAAATTCCATTTGCCAAGTGGTGCTCCATACACTTATTTTGTCCATTGTCTGTGTCTGCATCTTCATTGGTGATAGATGCACCTGCATCTGTGCCTTCAGTGGTGGTGAATGCACCTGCATCTGTGTCTTCAGTGGTGGTGAATGCACCTGCATCTGTGTCTTCAGTGGTGGTTACGGAAGCTGAGAAAGTTGGTGGATCTGTTGCTGGTCTCAACTGTAAGACTAGCAACAGGTTCGCTTTCTTGGAAACAACAACCAGTGATGATCTGAATACAGAATTCAAGCATTACCAACTTTTTTCTGAAGTGTCATTGAGTTTTGTGGTGTGGGAAAGGTGACCTATGAATGAGGCAGAAGGTGGATTGGTTCTGAATAGCCTAGGTTGCCATCAAGTGATGACTGTGCAAGTTGTCACTAGGGTTGTTCACCTGTCACCAATTATTGTCTGCATTGTTTTCCCCTCATTGAATTTTTTTTTTAAGTAGTTGTGTGTATTGTTTTGGATTTTCTGGTCAGTTTTCCTCGGTTTTTAATTGATCTCTGATCCCCATTCTTTCTTAGCTTTGTTAAGCAAATGAAATTTTGGTTCTGGTATCCTGTAGACCTACATAATTCTCAGAGGTCTAAAGGCTTAGTAGTACCAGTGTTTAAACGCTTGCAAGCTACTGAGGGGCTAATCAGAAAGGTAGATTTCATTACAATCATTGCCTGAACTTTAGGCTTCTTCTTGGTCCATTAAAATGTATTGTCATTAAAGATTTTTTTTTTTTTAACTCGTATGTTTCATGAGTTCGGTATTATTATCTTTCTTTTGTTTGATAAGTGGGCTGTAACGTTACAGCAGATACCCAGAAATGCATGATTGATTTTCAGTGTATACTTGCCAATATGCGTGATATTGTAGGTAAAGGCATGATTTAATATCACAGTTCTCTACTTTTGTGTGCATGTAAATACTGTACACTTATACACTCCTAGATAATTACACATGCATATAAGTATGCACATACATACATGGTCACAGTATTTTTATATAAATTAAACTAATATCTCGGACATTATATGAAATCATTTTAAGTGTGTTGTTGCTAGAGAAAGTGTCACTAGCTCCTAGTTAGCATAGACATACAGTATTAAAATTCTTACTAACTCTCCTTAAATGTTGATTCTTTTTCAAGTTATTCTTGACAAAAATTGAACTTTAATACAAGAACACTTGTAACTGGTCTTTATTAAATTAATGTATACAGTTCTGTGGATTCCCACTTGGACCAATTAGTTCCAGATACTTAACAAAATATCTTTTCTGATAGAAGTTATCCGAGCTTATATGTGCTATATTAGTTTGGGGTAATCAGTCACAGGAGTTCTTATGCCTACTGTGGACCAGGAGCTAGAACCTGGTCCCCCTCAGAGAGGCAAAAGGAGCAATGGCCTATGAGCACTTTACATTTAAAGTACAGTACGTCATAATTGCCATTGACCGGGGAAAGACCCAGAAAGGTAGATGAATCAAAACAGACCACTGTCTCTTTAACCTGTGCAATCTACATCTGAAAAGATCAAAATAACTCACCTAGAAAGAAACCTAGCAACCCTTCATGTTACTAGCACTTCCATTCGTTAGCACTACCAGCGGGAGCTGGCAGCCCATAACTACAGTTCTTGAACTGATGTGCTGGTGGTCAGTTCATTCATCTGCCGGCTCCCCCTTTCCCCGATTGCTATTTAGTGGAAGTGCTAGTCGTTAGTCGCGAGCGGAAGTGCGAATCTTTCTCTTATTTCTGATCATTTGTTGAATGGAGTTGCATTGAAGCAAGAATCTACTGTGCTATTATGAAGCCTACCCCATATTTGAGTAATAAATGTGTGTGGGCTTCACAGCATACCATTACATAATACTATATCAGTGACTGTGTGCATTCAGTACTGGGACTGCCACCTTGATGACCCAGGTTTGAATCTCGAATGGGGCCATGTTGTGGATGCAATATATATTTAGTGCATATACTCCTCATGTGGACAGACTCATACCAGAACTCCTTCCAAAGTATATGCAGTTTTGTTGCATCAGTAGTTTGCGTTTTACCCGAACAGTATTCACCGTCACTAAAAAGTTAGTGATCCTTATCATTCTGCAAATGATCGATACCATCTTTTGTGATTTTTTTATAACAAATATTTTATAAGTAATGAGTTTTGAGTATAAAAATATTAATACTGTATATTATAAAAATTTAATGTTGTGCATAGTGAAATACTCATGAGCTAATCCTTTGGATGCTCCCTTAGCCAAAACCATTATAACCCACCAAGGCTTGTATATTTGTACAAGGGCCTCATGACCTTGTCCCTTAATGGAGATATACTGTCCAGTACCTTTGTTCATAAAGCACATTTCATACGTAGATAATGTGGGTCACACAACATTCCATTATTTATATAGTACAGTGCAATATTATTGGTAGTATGTGCACAGAACTGAACTGCCACTTTTGTGGCCCGGGTTTGAATTTAAGATGGAACTTGACAAGAAAAGCAAGTCAGTAGTCAGTGCAAGAGAGAGGAGGACAGGATCAAAAAAAAGTCTGGAAAAGTATAGAGAATTTGGCACAGACCTGAGTAGGGTGGCACTGGAGTCAGGAGAACAGTGAAGTAGCAATTTGAAGGACATTAGCAGCAAAAGCAGAGCACCAGTCAATGTTGTTGCTTAGTCACACAGAGGAAAAATAACAATAACAGATGGTAGGATTGGCTGAGGTGTGAGCAAAGCATCCTCACAGAAAGTAAAAAGGTTGTGTGTAAGGAACTTAACAAAGGGGTTTCAGGAGCTCTACAAGACTGAGCCAAAGTGGAGACAGAGGATGATAAGACAATAAGCAGCCAGAAGGATTACATTGATATTAGTCACTGGACCATGAGGAATAAAAGGCACTTTTAGTAACTAGACATACCTTGTTTGGCCATATTGCTTTTATCAATATGGATACTGAAAGAGACTGTACAGATGTTCTGCATTATCCATTAGCTAGGACTTTCAGTAAAACACTAGACTGGAGAGCTCCCTAAAATTTGGATAAGGGCATAGTCTCGATATTCAAAAAAATGAACAGTCGAGAAACATAAATTTTTAGAAATATGAAAAATATGTGTTTCGTGTCATTGCCATGAAATTCAAGAAATTTGACTTGAAAGAGAGCCAGGAAATAACTGCCACCAGCAGATCAATCTACCCTGCATTTAGAAATATCCTTAGCAAGAAAAGTGTTACACTTGATCACATCATCAAAGTTTTCATCTTCAATGACATATACAGTGGAGTAACATTTGATATTTCATGCCAACACAACAACTTTATTTAGATTTTCCCAGTTTGTAACATTTAATTGTTCTTAGTTTCCCCTTTATTCCTACTAACACTTTGGTGGTCTGGCTTCTCTGCACGTTCTCGACTGTAAACATTCTGGGCTTCCGGGTGCATGAAGAGCTCATGGGCTGCTCAGTAATGATGGTATTGCTGAGCAGTGCAAAAAGTGTTTACAATCATTTTATATTTTCTCAGTTATTTGTTGTAATATAAATTTTGTGCAAAAAAGAAATGTGTACTGTTAACAGATTATGCATGATGGCAATGAAAACTATACACGTATATGAATGTTTATGATTAGCAATTGGATGACATGTTTTAACATCATCGGAACGTCTACTGTCAGAGTACTAGTGATGCATTTTAGTCATTGTAATGTGAAAGTGATATTAATCTGCATTGTGGAGGCTTTTTCTTAATTGTCTTTCATTATAAATATATTCATACTTTTCTGGAAGGAGCTACTTGGTGGTTTCCCGAGCTTAGCTCTGGTTCCACAGAGCCTCAGCCCAGCACACTGAGCCTCTGAGATCTGTCTGTCAGCTTCTGGGAGCTACAACCAGCTCACTCTATGAGGTGAGGGAAGTGAGGGATTAGAGATCAACCACAAAACTGTAAAACCCGCCAGAAATCTCTGGTGCAATGAAACTAGCGACTGTTTAAATGAAATTCGGCATTCCCTAGGTAAACAAGACAAATGAGTGTTGCAGTGAAGTAAATAATCTGAGGCGCACCTGATTTCCATTAGATGGCAGCTCAGATCACTTTAGGTTTCAGCCAGCATGTCCCTCTATTCTTCCAACTGGTGTTATCAGCCCAGCACCTGTAGAGTGCGAGACCTTCAGACTCTGTACTTGTGTATGTTCAAGACCTGCTTGCCATGCTGACCCCTGCTCCTGTAAGCGGGTGTTAGGGGCCTTACACTTTAGGCAAGAACTCATTTGGGTCTCATTCAGAATGTTCCTGATCTGTTGCTGCTTATGCTCTTCCTCCCCAAGGGTTTGTGGTCGGGGTCCAAAGTTTACTATGCCCAGATGCTTCTCATTCGTCCAGCACACCTATCTGTCTTGACGATTTGAGTGGCTGAAGTCATATCCTGCTTTGCCCTGCCCTGCATTTTCAATTCCACGAGTTGCTTTCAGTGCTTAGGGCAGTGGCCTATGTAACACCCACCCACTTGGCAGAGGGGCTCTGTACTTATGTAGTGTAGGCAGTCTCTTGTGGCAGTTATTGATGGGTGTCGATCTCCTTTGTCTTTTCCTCATCCTCTGCCTTGTCTGGAGTTGTAGTTTCATTTCCCAGGTTCTTCATGCCTCTTCAGTGGGTTACAGTCACTTGCTTTGCAGCTCTTCATACATGCTGGTTTGCCATTTTGCCAAAATGTCTCCAGAAGAAAGACTTGTTTGCTGTCCCTGTTCTCTCCTCAGAGGTGGGTCTTTTCATGGATTTTGATGGTGTTTGTTACACCATCTGTCATTAAAACACTTGATAAGTCCCACCTCTGGGGTTCTACCCCTTGCTGAGATTTAGCAGTGCACCACACCCAGCCTCAGGGGTTCAGTTTTCCTTTATTCCTTGCATGTGGAGCTTCTTTACCTTGTCCCAGCTGTTTTGTTGGTGTCAGATTGCAGACTCCTCTTGGAACTGCATTGACATCTTTCTTCACACAGGCATTGAGTGGTGGCTTGGCGTGTTCTGGAATTTCTTCTTTTACTATTTTCTGCCTATTCAGTCGTCATCTCATTCGACCACACAACCCCTCTCGCTGGCATTTTGAGGGGGTTGGTTGGTTCGTTATGTCCTTACCTCTTCCTATGGCTGTCTTTGGTATTCTTTGATCCCTGAGCAGGGTGGGTAATGTGCTCTGTCTTGTGAGCATGATACAACATTTTTGTATGGTCCTCATACTGTTGGGGGTCGTAACTCAGTTCGTTGCAATATTTTGAGTAAACTTGGGGGAGCCCCTAAAGGGTCCCACAGAAATTAAGCAATGAATTTATTAAAATACCCCTTCCTAGTAGGTTTCCAGTGGGTTCCCCATTCCCACCCTGTTTCCTTCTTCAATCAGGTGTCTGAGGTAACCCCAACCTGCCATCTTACGGCAGGCAGATGCTTCCCAGTTGGGGTATATTACCCTGCAACAACATTTTCCTTGTTTTCCCCAGGGGTGTCTATGTACCTTCAAGCAGTCACTTGTCTTGTTGCACCTATGCTTTGAGGTGTTTTCACCAGTTTTGTGGTTGATCTCCAATTCCTTGCTTCATTCTTCTTGTTGAGGAGCAAGATTGGGGCCATGGCTCTCGACAGGTGATGGCCGAGTCTGAGTGACCTAGTGTGTTGTGCTAGAGGTTAGTTAGTGGTATCAGGGTTTAGCTTAGGGAAAAGATATTCGGGGGTCTAACAGAAACAGCCAAATATTATATTCAAAGCTTGATTTAATTAAGTTATTAGCAGCCGATCATCTGGGGTGATGTCTTACTAGATTTGAGAGAAATCACTTGCAATTTTATATTTTAACTTGAATGTAGCTTCTTGTTCCTTGTTCTTGTTCATGTGTGGAAATGGCTGAGAAATGTTTGAAATTGTTTTTGCATGTATTGCCATGTCCTAAATAAATTTAATTTGAGTTGTATATATTCAGACAATACTAATGAATGAGCAGCAAGAGTCATTTGATAATTTATATGCTACTTGACATGTCTGCTTCTTTGCCTGCTTTCAGTTTTTAATTTTTCAATTATGATATCTAGTAGCCATACAATTTTATTTTTACTAGAATTTTGTTTAATTTGGACTGACAGTATTGTGTTTAGGACTGCACGATGGTCGTAATGTAAGAGCGGGGTGTTATAAAAGATTTACCATACTGAACATGTCTTTTGTGGGGACTCCAGAGGTGCAGGTGGTGAGTCCTCTCACTCTACACCCTCCCCCCTCTCTTCCCACCACAGTAGTCAAGACTCCCTTCACAAGAGTGTCATCAATCAACCTAAGAAAAAGGGAATCAAGTCATCTATAGGGCGTTTCTTCAGTAAAAAAGATAAGGTGTGTATGATACAAATTTTGTCTTAAGATGAAGTTAGTGAAATAGAGTATACAGGTAAAGGAGAGAGCAAGCATATCTCAGACAGTGAGGTGGTTCAGACAGTGACTTTCCTGTAAAATAATGAACACTGTAACCTCCAGACTGAGTAACTGTAATTACCTAAGTGTAGTTACAGGATGAGAGACGCTCATGGTGTCCCGTCTTCCCAGCACTCTTTGTCATATAACGCTTTGAAACTACTGACGGTCTTAGCCTCCACCACCTTCTCACTTAACTTGCTCCAACCGTCTACCACTCTGTTTGTGAAAGTGAATTTTCTTACATTTCTTCGGCATCTTTGTTTAGTTAGTTTCAATCTATGACCTCTTGTTCTTGAAGTTCCATGTTTCTTATCCTTATCTTAGCATCATCAGCAAACATGTTCATATAATTCTGTATACCATCTGGTAGATCATTTATGTAGACAATAAACATCACTGGTGCAAGAACTGAACCCTGTGGTACTCCGCTTGTGATGTTTCTCCAGTCCGATACATTGCCTCTGATCACTGCCCTCGTTTTTCTATCAGTCAGAAAATATTTCATCCATGTTAGAAGTTTACCTGTCACCCCTCCAATATTTTCCAGTTTCCAGAACAACCTCTTATGTGGAACTCTGTCAAGCCTTTTTTAGGTCCAGATAGATGCAGTCAACCCAACCATCTCTTTCCTGTAAAATCTCTGTGGCTCGATCATAGAAACTCAGTAAATTCGATACACAGGATCTTCCAGATTGAAAACCATACTGTCTGATATATCATTACTCTCCTGGTGTTCTACCCATTTAGTTTTTATTATTTTTTCCAATATTTTGATTATTACACTTGTCAATGACACAGGTCCATAATTGAGGGGGTCATCCCTGCTGCCACTTTTGTAGATTGGAACTATGTTAACCTTTTTCTACATATCTGCTATGACTCCTGTACACAGGGATGTCTGAAAAATCAGCTGAAGTGGAATGCTGAGGTCAGGTGCACATTCTCTCAGAACCCATGGGGAAACTCCATCTGGGTCAACTGCTTTGTTCTTACTTAGCTCCAGGAGCATTTGTTTCACTTCGTCTCTAGACACCTCTATGTGCTCTATGCTGTTCTCGGGAATTCTTAGTGTGTGTGGTTCTCTGAAGATCTTATTTTGTACAAACACACTTTGGAACTTTTCGTTTAATGTTTCACACATTTCCTTTTCATTTTCCATGTACAGTATCTGTCCCCCATTTTCAACCTCTGAATATTATCCTTTACCTGCAGCGTGCTTTTAATGAATTTATAGAAAAGGCCTGGATCTGATTTACATTTGTCTGCTTTACCATTCTGAAAGTTTCTCTCTGCCTCTCTCCTTACTTCCTTACTATCATGTAGTTGTTTCTTGAATCTTTGTATCGCTGGTATGTTTGGGGGTTTGGTCTCTTTCTATAATGATTCCATGCTTGTGTCTATTGATCTCTGGCCCTCTTGCAATTTCTGTTGAACCAACCCTTTTTCCTAGGTCTGCATCTCTGTTTTGGTATGAATGTTTGTGTACCTTGAGGCTATCTTGAGATGATTTCGGGGCTTTTTAGTGTCCCCGCGGCCCGGTCCTCGACCAGACCTCCACCCCTAGGAAGCAGCCCGTGACAGCTGACTAACACCCAGGTACCTATTTTACTGCTAGGTAACAGGGGCATAGGGTGAAAGAAACTCTGCCCATTGTTTCTCGCCGGCGCCTGGGATCGAACCCAGGACCACAGGATCACAAGTCCAGCGTGCTGTCCGCTCGGCCGACCAGCTCCCTTCATCATATATTTTGCAAAATTTGTCATACATCTCATTTACTTCTTTGCCTAGCAACAAGTCTGTCTAATTATACCCATGAAAAAAATTTCCAAGTTCCCCATAGCGTCTTCTCTTGAAATCGAGTTTTAACAACTGTGTGTGTTTTGATGACATCATAGACCAAAATTTGTAGCTAGTTCATTAGGCCGAGTAAAGATTTTTGGAAATGCCCATTGGTGACTCCCTAAATCTATCTAGCTTCAGGGAGATGACTTCCACCTACAGAGCCACATCGGTCATAGGAGTCCTGTTTGGCTTACTGGGACTAAAGTCAGAATGTTGCGTCCCCCCTTCACAGAGGTACCGTACAGAGGATTGGGGTTTGTTATCACCCACTTGGAAAAAGCATCCAGAAAGTAAGCAAAGCAAAAAAGTCCACACAAAACAAAACATCGAAACAATCAAAAGACACTGCAAATGATGGGTTATCTTGAGGTTATCATGAGATGATTTCGGGGCTTAGCGTTTCTGTGGCTCAGTCCTTGACCAGGCCTCCTTTTTCTTACGCATCCCAAGGAAGCAGCCCGTACCAGCTATTTAACTCCCAGGTACCTATTTACTGCTAGGTGAACAGGTGCATCAGGATGAAAGAAACTATGCCCATTTGTTTCTGCCTCCACTGGGGATTGAACCTGGACCCTCAGGTCTACGAATCCCGAGCGCTGTCCACTCAGCTGGTTCAGGCCCATTCCTGATCAAACACAGTTCCAAACACACTTTGGAAATGTTCATTTAGCATTTCACACATTTCTTTTTCATTCTCAGTAGTCCTGTTCCCCGTTCTCAATTGAACGTTCTCAATTGTATTTTATCTTTTACATGCAGCTTGCTTTTAATGAATTTATAGAAAATGGCCTGGATCTGTTTTGCATTTGTCTGCTATACCTTCCTCAAAGTTCCTTTCTGCCTCTCTTCTCACTGCTGTGTAATTGTTTCTTGCTTGTTTGTAATGCTGTATGTTTGCGGGTATGGCCTCTTCAGATATTGAACCCATTTTCTTGCCTTTTCCTTTTTTCCTCTCTGGCCCTCTCACAATTACTGTTGAACCAACCCTGTTTCCTAGGTCTGCATCTCTATTTTGGTATGAATGTTTGTGTGCCTTAATTGTATATTTTGCAAAATTTGGCATACTGTACATCTCATTTATGTCCAGACCTAGCAACAAGTCTGTCCAGTTAAACTCATTAAAGAATTTTCTAAGTTCCCTATAGTGTCCTCTGTTGAAATTGAGTTTATCAATTGTTTCAATGTCCCCACTCTCTTCTAGGTCATATTGCAAAGCATATTTAACACTTTGGCATACCCCGCGCGCCACCCCTCAACTGTGCGATATGGGACCCAGGGTGTCACGGGAGCGCGCGTAAATTCTGAAAAGTGTATACTCTCTTCAACTTTGTCACCTTAATTCTCGTCCTACGAGATTAAATTTGGTATCATTGTGTTCGCAATACTCTACAGCACTAAATGCATATAAACTCAAAAAGCCCGGCTAATTACCCGCAGTAAACAGAGAAAGTGCGAACGAGTTACCCAGGAGCGCGCAAACGCGATAAAATGTTTTCACTATTTTCACTCTGGTCACCTCAATTTTTGTCCTAGGTCTTTCATTTTGGTCTCAATGGGTTCGCAATAGAATTCTCTAGAGGAACATTAGCATATAAAATAAAAAACCTGGTCACGCTCCAACCGCCGACGAGTTGAAGACGGGCCACACGTTAGCCGCGAGTGAGCGCTTAGATGCCTTCCAGTTACACTCCCAATTCCCGCCCTTTTCAAGCCTTTCTTTCGCAATTTTCTTCCTGGAAGGGCCTTGTTCATGATCACTATCCATCGTGGAGTAAGCGTAGATAGTTTCTAAAGCCGCAGTAAGAAATATAGCCACGGAAAATAGCCGAAATGTTCACACGTTTGAGACGCGAGATGAGGCGACATTGGTCACAACAGTGGAGCGAAAACAATGGGCCCACGGTGTGTGCCAAGCCGCCTGAGGGCCACGAGGCTCAACAAAGAAAATGGGAAGACATCGGCGCGCATTTTAAAACCAGTCCCCCAAAAATCGGATAAAAACCTGATTTTTGGCGATTATTTAAAGTGGATGACGCAATGCTGCGTCATCCCCGGAATTACCGACAGTAAACGGATGACGCAATGCTGCGTCATGCCCGGGCGAAAGTGTTAATTTCCAACAGGACATGATAATTCTTTTCCAAGGGGGAAAGGTACTGGATGTATAATATCTCCTCTTCTTTCCTGGTGAATATTAGATCCAGTACTGACGGAACATCTCCTTCCCTCATTCTTGTGGCCTGCTTAACGGGTTGATACATGCATGTCTCCTGAATGAGGCTTACAAATCTGCTTGTCAAAATTTCCTCTGTTCTTGCTTCGTAGGCCTCCCAGTCTATTGCTTTCAAGTTGAAGTTCCAC
The DNA here is from genome assembly GCF_040958095.1 of Procambarus clarkii. Taxonomy (NCBI): domain Eukaryota; kingdom Metazoa; phylum Arthropoda; class Malacostraca; order Decapoda; family Cambaridae; genus Procambarus; species Procambarus clarkii. The sequence continues at coordinate 22,217,799 of NC_091207.1, read as the reverse complement.
AGTACCAACAATTGTGATTTATCTTTATCTGCTTTTACTATAATCTCTCACATGACCATTATGAGGCCTTCTTGTTTGTCATTCAGTTCCTCCTTTGTCCATGTGTTGCATGCTGGTGGGCTGTAGGTATTTACAATTATCAGTTTTATCATTCTGATTCCAGACCTGCAATGCCAATATGTCAACTTCTCGAGGGTTTTTGGTTATTAACACTCTTACCTTCAGGTGTTCTTTCACCAGCACAGCCACTCCTCCCCCCCTTTTCTAGTTATTCTGGCATGTCTCCAAACTGAGTAACCCCTTGGGAATATGACATCATTTAAAATATTTTCAAGTTTCATCTCTGTTAGTGTGACAATATCTGGGGCCAGATTCACGAAGCAGTTACGAAAGTACTTACGAACGTGTACATCTTTCCTTAATCTTTGACGGCTTTGGTTATAATTATTAAACAGTTTACAAGCCTGAAAAGAATTTTAAACAAAGTCGCCAAAGATTGAGAAAAGATGTACAGGTTCGTAAGTGCTAGCGTAACTGCTTTGTGAATCTGGCCCCTGGGACCTTAAGCTGAATTATATCTTAGTTCCAGTATTTTTTATCTCACTCCATCTATGTTGGTGCAGTATATACAATTTTCAAGAAATTGTTCCCTTTCCCTTTTACTTCCCCTTCCTCTAATGATTTTGTTGCTAGGTTTTTATGTACCATTTCACTAGCTTTCTAGTTACTAACACTTTGTAGAAAAATAAATTTTCTTTTTCATTTCTATTCCAGTTTAGATGTTTCGCTTCATCTAGGTTTGTTTTCAGCTTTTCTCTGCCTTCCTTTGAGACAGAGGAAGACCTTTCTTTGGTCTTGTCTTATTGACCAAAGTTTGCCATCCTCATCACACTGCAATTTCCTGGCATTTTTAAGCACTTCCGTCATTTGTTTCACTCCGTTAAACGTCACCCTTAAGGGACGATTTTTGTCTCTCATATTTTCCTATCCTGATATTTTCCTTTGAATTGAGGCCTTCTCCTGAACCTATTATTTTCTCCTGTGATTTTCATCTCTTATGCTGTTCTATCCACCCCTAGTTGATATTGATTTTTCTAAACACCCAAAAATTATTATGGACTTATTTCTATCTGCAGTGTTTTGTACTAGTTTACTGTTGATTACCAGTTCTTTCCAAATTGCTTGCCTAATTTGTGCTTTTTGTTTGTCATTTCTGGTTTTGACTTCCAAACACACTTCCTTCGTCGTTTTTCCTCTTTAACAAATTGCTCATACATCTCTTTAATTTCCTCTTTGTAATTTGCTAGTTCTTTATTAACCTCCTCTATGTGAGTTGTCGATGAAGTTTCTCCTTGCATAACTCTGTTAGCCCTCAGTGTTCCTTGGAGTTGTTCACCATATGAGTCTATTTTCTTGTTAAAGTCATCAAATTCTCTACTCTTCACTTTCCACATCTCATCTTCTTAAACTAGTTCCTTGATTTGTTCCTCGTGTATCTTTACCTTGTCTGTTAAGGCAGCGATCTTCTTACCTTGTTGAAGAATATTTATTTTTAAAGTGTGAAACTTACTCCTGAGAGCTCCATTTTCTTCTAATTCAAGTACTTTTTCTTCATACTTCTTTCTAACCTAACAAGAAAACCTACTTTCATTATATCTTGTGGCAAGAATTCTTTGAAACAATCATCTGTTGGTATGTTTACCTTCTCCATGGTGGTGGTCTTCCACCACCAGGTGGCCATCTTTGCTATTGAAGATCGTTTGTTGTGGAATTTAAACTTTTCCAACACATAATTTTCACTCACTTTCACTCATTTCTTGTATCTTCTTTACATAAGGCTATAGGGAAGTTTAAAAGTAATCTGGGACACCACTTACAGCCCTCAACCTGTTACCAATACTTAGGCATCTTAAGTGAAGGCCATCTTTTGGACTCTGTCCTGTGGTGGTCATTTGTTTGTGTCGCTTCTAAACTTTAGTATTTGCTTCAGGTTTGTGTGTTTACAATCCTCACTTATTGTGTGGACTTGGTCTATTCTGCACTATCAGCTGAATGTGTTTAGAACTGCCCTTTCCTAACCACTCATTTAGGTTGTCCCTGCGCTCATAGACTTCTCTGGTGTGTTCAGGAGTTTTTCCCTGTGAGGCCAGTGGTCTGGCCTCATAACCCATCCAAAAAGCAGAGGAAGATCCAAACTCAGAGGAAGGATCCATCGCAGAGGCATAATCTGAGTTTCACAGGAAGTATGTGAAGAAAGCTTCCCAAGCTACCAAAGGGTGTACCTGAGAGAAAGGAAACCTTTGGAAGGATGATCCTTTTACAGACCCAAAGGCACACAGAACTGGAGAAACCCTGGGGGGAAAGCTGACACAAATCATACTCGTACAGGGAGGGAGGTAGGATATAAAAGCCCCTCCCTCTGCAAAAAGAGAACCTCAGAAGGAACAGGGAGCCATGTGGAGTCAAACAGAACTCACAGGCCAATATTAGATTTCCTCTAAGCCCTGGAGGCTGCACTTAAGGACCCTGAGGTGGAGCCAGCATCCATGCCCATGGTCCTGGACAGAAAAGTGGAGTCCAGGGGAGGAACTTCAAAAGAAGGATGAAGGGGCTGAGGATTTGGGGAAAACCCCAAATCCTCGGCAGGATTACTTGGCTCGGCTGCCTCCATGCCCAATTCAGAATTGGCATGGAGGCTGAGGCTCAGCCTCAGAGTTGACCGAGCCACATCCAGAGTTAAATTGTTCTGACTCGGAAACCCTTACATGTTTCGCAGCTGGGGATTCTCTGCAGTGTACAAGAAAAACCACCAAAGGTAAAGACCCAAAACACTTAGCTGAAACAATGGCGCCTACATGAATTAGAGGTAACCCGGGAACCACTACAGCTTTCAGGTGACCCATAACTACATCAGTGTAAGACCTGACAGCTCAGATCCCAGAAAGTGGCGAGCCCCTTTCCCCCTCTCCCTGAAGTGAGTGGGAAGATGGGGGCGAATGAGCTCATTCTTGTTTCGAGAGATACAATCATTTGTTTACATAATTGGGGGAGTTCATTTGGCAGGTTTTGAGTCTTCGGTCTCTTTTGAACTCGGCAGTGGTTTTTGACTTATTGAGACTCTGGATGCCTTTCCTTGTGAAGTGGCAAAACGTCACCACTCCCTGCACCACTGTGAGGTTGGACCAGGTTCTAGTTATGGTCCCTGGTAGGCCGAGAACTCCATGGCTGATGCGACCTGGTAGATGGGAACAATCTCAGTGTAGCTTTAGGGTGCCACCAGGGCTTACCCAGAAATTGGCACTTCATTACATTCAACTTGGTTTTCTCCCTCTTATTTCCTGGGGAGGTTGTTTCTGTTATCATTCTGGCTGCTGCTACAGTGCAGAATTTTCTTTTGGCCTCTTAGTTGGGTTCTTTTGCAAATGAATTTATTCCCCTCTGCCTGGATGTGGTTAGTCATGGTTGGAGCCTCACCAGCTGTTGGTTGGGTAATCTTCCAATGGCACTGGATTTCCGGGCCTTTGTGCTTCCTTCAACTGATGACCTTTTTGATTAGGTTCCGGGGTGTAAGGTCAGGGGTCTTTCCCTTATCTCTATGTAGTCATTGTAAAATGGTTGAGCTCAGGCTTGGTCAAGGTAAACTAATCTCTTCAGTGGGTGTCTTGGTTGTTCATGGCCTTCAAGCATTACTCAGAAGACATATAGTACATTTTCAATCTCTCAGGATTAAACAGCTTCATTCCCTGTCCAATCTGCCACATAACCACTTTAGCTCAGGCTTACTTGATTTTACAGGTGGATTCCTGGATGAACCTCGTAGATGCATACTGGCTAGTTCCTTTTCACTCAAGGTTCCAGAACTGGTTAGGATTTCTAGTGGGGCATCAGGCTCCCAGCCAGTCCACATGTAGGCTAGTTAGGAATCTGTTTTTTTTCCAGCTTGCCAGATTCTGATTCCTTGTGAATTGGTTCCATCCCAGGTTAGGACTTGGTTGGGCTTGGTTTGGTATTCCCAGTTGGCATCTCTCTCCATACAAACCAGGACCAGGATGGGGACCAGAAACAACTGGGTCATCCTCTCGGTTCACCCAGCTGTTTCTGGTCCATCTTGTCCTCAGCTCAGGCTCTTGATGCTTCCCTGAACCTTCTGGATGCATTCTGGCATGCTTCGTTATATCCAGGGTTCGGGAATTGGTTACCTTTGTTATGGGTGCCAGGTTTCCTTTTTGGGTACTACCTTTCAGCCTGTGACTCCTCACATGTTTTGGTGTTTGGGTCCTGGCCTACCTCGGTGACTGGCTGTTGTGGGCTCCTAGCTGGCCTGTATGTCTGCCTGCTAGGGTTCAAATTCTTCTCAGGTTCCTGGTGGACTTACAAAAATCCCATTGGTTCCAGCCTACGTTCAGGGTTCCTCCAGAAGCACAAAGCAGTGCCCTGTGAGTGATTTTAACAATCCTCTGCTCTGTGCAGAGGATTAGGGAGGGTGGAGGATAAAGAGGTGGGGGATTGGGGGCCAGGTTCTGGCTCTGGTCGCCAGTAGGATGTCTATCACTGACATGATGGAGTAATGGGAAGCTATCTTGGCAATATTGCTTCAAGGAGCCTGAGAAGTGTGATGAATTACTGTACATTCAATTCTTGATTTTTCTTGTATATTATTTCTTTGCCAATTTGTTCAGTAAGCAATTGTCAGAGGCATCAGTTTGGGGGGTCAGGTAACAGTAATCATTTGCACCAGCTACCTCTTTTACCTACTTTTATCATTATTTACACATAATAATGTGAAAGTAATAAAGTTGTCTATTTCTTGTTATCAATTCTTGTGTTAACAAGAGTTGATAAAAAGAATTTTGAGAAATTTCCACATATTTCACTGTTAGTGTGGAGCCATGCTGAACTTCCCCCACTTTCTGCCTTCCTATGCCCCTTCAATTAACAGTACAATATTTTAGTTTATTATTGAAATGAATTTAAATTTAAAAAAGTTTCCGAGGTATAAATACACACAAAGGGATGAGGTAGCTGAAGCTATTCTCACCCGGTTTATTATTGGGAGGAAGGCCACCAACAATGCAAATTTAAATTTACAAAAATGATTGGAGTATTGTTGAGTAAAAAATTGCTTTTCAAATAATGAATTGAAGATGATCTCTGGAACCTAACCCTATTCTGTCCGAAACGCTGCGCGTACTAGTGGCTTTAAAAGATTGTAAATACTATGTTATGTATTCTCTCTAACCCAATGAACCTTCTTGTATATAAATAAATAAATAAATTTCTTCATTATGTTATTACTTAAGATTTTCAGGGAGTGTTAAGAATATTGCTCCCTGTCATGTATTATAATTAGCTGGTCCCTTCCTTGAGTTAGACTCCCCCACTCTCTTGCTTCCACCTTTATCAAATAATAAAATGGTTAGCTTGTATTTTAGGGAGGCTTACAGGGAGGAGGGAGGGGAGAAGGCCACAAGATGCTCACAAAGTGACATTTCCCTGGTGATCCAATAGATTGTGGTAGAAGGCAGAACCTCCCTGGTGATCCAATAGATTGTGGTAGAAGGCAGAGCCTCCCTGGTGATCCAATAGATTGTGGTAGAAGGCAGAGCCTCCCTGGTGATCCAATAGATTGTGGTAGAAGGCAGCACCTGAGAGACCAGCTCGGAAAGTAGTGTTGTACTATGCTCAACATTGTTTTTGTGCTTGTATTTAAAATGTCTCATTATATTACTGCAGGTTAAAATGAAGGAGGCTCTTCAACACCCGGGTGGAGGTGGCTTAAGCTCTTCAGGGATCTACAGCGATGGTGACATTGGCTCATCAGACTCTTTATCTTTAGCTGGTTTAGGACAAAAATCAGATATTGATAGACGCACCAAAAAGAAGTGAGTTTCTTTAGGAAATTTTTACCTCTTTAATATTTGAAATTCTTTCTATTTTTGTTTTCCTTATTTTATTGTGAATGTTGGTTGAATGTTTTGTTGAAATTTTAGATGTTATTTGAGTGAGTCTTTGCCATTTGGTATAATGGCAAAGCATCAATATCACACATTAAAAATGTATATATTGTTGTTCTTTAGAGTGAACACTCATTTTCCAAGACACACCATTTATCAGACCACCACCAAATGTCCCAGCCATGATGACTTTCCTTGTCTCTAGACATCTTTTCTACTCGCAAATAAATATGAAAAGAGAAATTTATAAACATACTAGACTGATGATAGATACTGCTGCACTAGCACATGAGTAAAAATTATGGCAGTAATATAGATGGGATTGAACTTTTATCTCTAGACTCCCCCAAAACACACACACACACACACACACACACACACACACACACACACACACACACACACACACACACACACACACACACACACACACACACACTAGCCACTGTACCGTGAGGGGATTTAAAGTACAAATGTCTCGGCCAAAAGTTTGAGAGCCAAATACTTGGAGTTTGGGGAGGCACCAGATAGCACCAACAATCCAATTTTTATAAGATACCTGCACACACCCGGGTGTAGGTTGTGATGTTCTCTATCTTATTAATTATAATTGCATGGCAGAGAATGTACACACAACTAAAAATCAGCTAATAGTTTACAGAATGATTCATCAATCCATTGGCAATTACCTGTATTCTTAAATATGTCTCATTGCCCATCAGTTTTCTATTTGTGATTTTTTAATTTTGTTTTTGTTTCAGTTTACCTGGATATAGACATGAATTATTAGCTGAAGCTATGAAGGCTGGAACTCCATTTGCATTATGGAATGGTCCAACCATTGTTGCTTGGCTAGAACTTTGGGTTGGAATGCCCGCCTGGTATGTAGCAGCTTGTCGAGCAAATGTCAAATCTGGAGCCATAATGTCTGCCTTGAGCGATGCAGAAATTCAACGAGAGATCGGCATATCTAATCCACTGCACCGCCTCAAACTGAGACTAGCTATTCAAGAAATGGTGTCTTTGACGTCTCCATCAGCTCCCAAGACTTCTCGCACTACATTAGCCTTTGGTGATATGAACCACGAGTGGGTTGGTAATGAGTGGCTTCCTGCGTTAGGGCTCCCTCAGTACCGGACTACCTTCATGGAATGTTTAGTGGATGCAAGAATGCTTGATCATCTCACCAAAAAAGATCTGAGAGGACAACTTAAAATGGTTGACTCTTTTCATAGGTGAGACTTTACACATGTTTTTCTATGTTTCGGTTAAAAAGGTAACTCATTATTTCTGTGATTGAATGTCTATAACAAGAAACAAAATTTGTTTCTTTGGAAATCATAAATACCCTTGCTGTTGGAATGCCAGAAAAATCCATTGTCAGTCAGTTGCCTCATAGGAAATAGTCATGGCAATTGGGGGGAAATAATGAGTACTGAGGTGCTTTAGATTTTGGATAATGACAAGAAAATAGTGAAGTGGAAGCAAAGGAAGACAATTGAGGAAAGAACTTGGGGAAAAAAAGGAATAACAGATATATGTAATAAATATTTTAAGAATCAAACAATTTCTGTACAGAGAATTTTGTATAAAAATTAAATGTTAGACAATGAGTGTACTCATATACATGGTTTTGGAACACATTTCTCTTAATTGAGGATTTGTGTTATCCAGAGGGTAGGAGAGTAACTTTATAAACGAGATAATGTTAGACTAACTGAAACGCTCATCTTTGAGCTACATGCGATGAGAGGCCATGTGTTTTTTAGGTTGGTCTCTGGCTCAGTGAAGAAATAGTGTTGTGTTGACAGATATGAAGGAAACAAAAAATAAATAAGGTTGAGTGTGGCTTCTCGATACTTTTTTTGTTTTGCACAGGCTTCTGACATGGCTTCTTTCCTTTCATAAGTGAATTTATAAAACTACAGTACTGTACAATAAAACAATATTAAAATGTTTTTTCAAAAACATATCGCAGTGTTAGAAAGGCAGTACAAATTTCATCAGCCAAACGATATCATTAGATTTTTGTTTCCCTGAGGATGTGACTAGACCCTGGACAAGACCCTGGGCTAGACCCTGGACAAGACCCTGGGCTAGACCCTGGACAAGACCCTGGGCTAGACCCTGGACAAGACCCTGGGCTAGACCCTGGACAAGACCCTGGACTAAACCCTGGCCTAGACCCTGGCCTAGACCCTGGACTAGACCCTAGACTAGACCCTGGACTAGGCCAGGGTCTAGACCCTGGACTAGACCCTGGACTAGACCCTAGACTAGATCCTGGCCTAGACCCTGGAATAGTCTCTGGCCTAGTAGACCCTGGCCTAGACCCAGGCCTAGACCCTGGCCTAGACCCTGGCCTAGACCTAGGCTTAGTCCCAGGCCTAGACCCTGGCCTAGTCCCTGAACTAGACCCTGGCCTAGACCCTGGACTAGACCCAGGCCTAGACCCTGGCCTAGTCCCTGAACTAGACCCTGGACTAGACCCTGGACTAGTCCCTGGCCTAGACCCTGGACTAGACCCAGGCCTAGTCCCTGGCCTAGACCCAGGCCTAGACCCAGGCCTAGACCCTGGACTAGACCCTGGACTAGTCCCTGGCATAGTTCCTGGCCTAGACCCTGGACTAGTTCCTGGCCTAGTTCATGGCCTAGACCCTGGACTAGTTCCTGGACTATACCCTGGTCAAGACCCTGGAGTAGACCCTGGTCAAGACCCTGGAGTAGACCCTGGTCAAGACCCTGGAGTAGACCCTGGAGTAGACCCTGGTCTAGACCCTGGAGTAGACCCTGGTCTAGACCCTGGAGTAGACCCTGGTCTAGACCCTGGAGTAGACCCTGGTCTAGACCCTGGAGTAGACCCTGGTCTAGACCCTGGATTAGACCCTGGACTAGACCCTGGATTAGACCCTGGACTAGACCCTGGATTAGACCCTGGACTAGACCCTGGAGTAAACCCTGGTCTAGACCCTGGAGTAAACCCTGGTCTAGACCCTGGAGTAGACCCTGGCCTAGACCATGAACTAGTCCATGGCCTAGACCCTGAACTAGTCCATGGCCTAGACCCTGAACTAGTCCCTGGCCTAGACCCTGGACTAGACCCTGGCCTAGACCCTGGACTAGTCCCTGGCCTAGACCCTGGACTAGACGCTGGCCACAAGGCCATTTATGTTTTCCCTTTGCTCTTGCTAGTACAATATCGTATTGTAAGGCAAGTGGTCAGGTTGCTAAGATCTACTATTTTCTGAATAATTATCCCTGTATTTCTTCTTTGTTACTATTTTTTGAATAAATGAAATCCTGCATGGGCTTAGTCAAAATATTTATATTGAGGTAATAAAGAACAGATCACCTAGGCTTCCCCAGACCCTCTAGTTTACTGTTGTTATTTTTTATTAATTTTAATAAAATTAGCCTACATAGTTTCAATTACTGTAGTTGAAATACTATATTTACATCCAGGAAGATCAGCGGAACGAGTCTCTCCAGCTGTTCCTAGACACATAACCAATATATATATATATATATATATATATATATATATATATATATATATATATATATATATATATATATATATATATATATATATATATATATATATATATATATATATAGTAATAATAATAATATTATTTTTGTGTGTGTATATATAGAAATGTGTGTGACAGTTTCTTGCTTCATAATCTGCCAAAGCCACTTTATTATAAATTAGGATAAAATAATAAGAAATACAGTTTACTACTGTAATTTTGAAAAGAATGAATAATTTCTAAATTCTATGGAAATTGATGCAATGTTTATGCAATAGCAGTATGAAACCCATGTGATGTCTTTGATAAAAGTACACGCAGCTTTTCTCCTTATGATCCACTATTTCACTCTGGTGTTTACTTTATTTGAACACATCTAAGTTGAATGGTTACACTTGCACTTACCTTATGTAATATACTTGGACCTTGATTCTAGTCCATACCCCCCTCCCCCTCCCTGTTAGGATTTTGAAAAATACCCATTTAAATGCCAGTATTGGTACTGTTATCCTCCCACACCATGTTGCAACTGGTGTAAGTGACCCGAGAGACTTTTCTTTACTCCCACTTCTTTTCACACTCCCGCTCCGTTTCCGTCTTCACTGATGGGTCTAAGTCTGCAGACGGTGTAGGCTACCTCTGTTGTTTTTCCTGACCACACCTATATGTGTTGCCTGCCTCCAGAGACTAGCATCATCACGGCAGAAATTTATGCTATTTTGTATGCTCTTCATCAACTGCTATCTTGCTTTCAACCCTCCTATGTTATTGTAGTTGACTCTCACGGTGCCCTCATGACTCTGGAGTCCTTTAAGCCAGTCCAACCTGTAGTAGTCTAAATTCAACATTGGCTGTTTCTTATCTCCAGTAGATTTAAGACAGTAGAGTTTTGCTGGGTTCCGTGCTGGTTTCATATTGGCGTGTCCTTAAATGAGCCTGCAGATGCTGCCACTAAGGAGGCTATCCGCACTTGTTCCATCTCCTGTAAAGGTATCCTCTAGTTCAACTTCTACCCAGTTATTTATTCCTCAATCCATACCAGTTGGCAAGGTCGTTGGTCTTCTGTTACTGGTAATAAATTGTATGCTGTTAAGGGTAGTTCGCATTTGTGTTGCTCACGTGGCCTCACAAATTGAGGTGATTCGATTAAATATCTATGCCCAAGCTTACCACCAAGTGCTGTTGGGTCGTTGGGGATATAGCCTTGGCTACCAATGACTTTTGTACAGTCACGGTGGTTGAGTGGTTAAGGAACCAGGTATGCCATGGTGCATAGTGCACCTGGCTGTCTGGGTTCAAATCCTTCTGGGGTGTAGAGTTTTCAGTTGCATATTGGCTTGGGGACCATTCAATCTTGTTCGCATTTGTGTTTCTCACGTGGACCCATAAAGTGAGGTGATTCGATGAAATATCTATGCCCAAGCTTACCACCAAGTGTTGTTGGGTCGTTGGGGATATAGCCTTGGCTACCAATGACTTTTGTACAGTCACGGTGGTTGAGTGGTTAAGGAACCAGGTATGCCATTGTGCAAAGTGCTCCTGGCTATCTGGGTTCGAATCCTTTGGGGTGTAGAGTTTTCAGTTTTATATATACATATATACATACATACATACATACATACATACATACATACAGTGTATATACTGTATAAGCATCCAACTGCTTCCATGGAAAAGCATGGAGTAATGTGTACACACACTCTTAAATCTGTCTCATGATCGACAAGCAGGCAACTAACATTATCAAGCACTGGAGCTGCCATTTGCAATTTATTGTTAGCCAAAATATTTTTCACGTATAATATTTAAAAAATACTCAAGAGTTCTTAAAAAAATTAAATTGTATAAAGAGCTAGTAAGCCTTTCTTCTGTCTACTTCTTCCAGTTACAGTCCAGTAAATAAGTTTTTATTAATACACATTAGAAACGTGGTATAATTGCTTGAATTCAGTTCTGGTAATATATTTAAATTATTCATGCTATTTTGTAAAGATTTATATATGGTTACTGTGCCCTCATAAATTTACTATATGAATAAATATCTGTGTATATGATGAAAATAAGAAAGTAATTACTGTATAGTTAACACAGTAAATTATTTTTTTCTTAGCTCAAAGGACTCGGTTATTCCCTTCGGAAATACCCTACTTACCCACATGTGTGTGGCATACTTCATCTTCCCTAGATATATGGCATACTTCAGCTTCCCTAGATATATGGCATACTTCATCTCCCCAGATATGTGGCATACTTCACCTCCAGATACAAAAGCATACTCAAGGTTCCCTAGATACATGGCATACTCCAGGTCCCCCTAGATACATGGCATACTTCAAGTCCCCCAGATACATAGCATACTCCAGGTCCCCAGATACATGGCATACTTCCACTTTGGTGAATGCATTCTTTTCAGTAGTATTACAGTGAGAGACCTTGTTCAAACTGCCCCCTAGGAAGTCAGTTCAAGGGGAAGCTAGACATTGGAGAATTCCTAGTCTAGCATTCAAGAAATGAAAGAAAGTGCATTCCTCCTCACCTAACTGCTTCCTCCTCCAAGCAGTACAGTATCCTCAAAAATCTGGAACCCAGTGTAACAGGAACCTTAAACTAGCTCGAAGGATTTCGTGATCAGAAAATTTTGTCAACTGAAAGTGACCAGAATTTTCATGAGTTTTCAGCTTGATTTTAGTAAATACCAGCACAGTATAGTGTTAGTAAATATTATAACAAATAGTTTTCAGAATATATTTTCAGTACTTAAACTAGTAAACTGATAAAATAGTTTTTAGAATGTGTTGGTATCACTGTCAGCAGTGAGCAAATTAAGGACTTAGTAAATAGATTTGTTTGTAGCTTGAAAAGTGACAGCTTTTTGAAGAGTAAATAGGTAGTGAGATGGTGCTGGCCCTGGAGTGTTAGTGTACATGCTGTGCCCAGCCACAGCATGTACACTAATATGTACATAAATCTGTAAAAGCAAATTAATTTATGCCCAAAAAAGTCCTTCATTATTTAAATGACTAAACATATTCTACATCTAAACTCAGCTTCTCAACAGAAATAATGTTTCTACGATTGAACATTGTCTTAAAATTACTGTATGTAGTCGTCTAGAACTTGCATAAAGATGTCTCTTCTTTTGTCTATAATTTGTTTCTGCACTGTACATTATTTGCTAATAATTTTATTTTTTTTAATAATAATGTTCAGTTACAGCACTGTATAAAAATTCTTGTCATTATAATAAATTTTGCTACCAATGGGTAACAATGATTTAGCTATACATCAAGAAGGTAAGTAAAACAATCAGTTTTGATCATGTTCATATTAATTTGACCATTAAATATCAAAGTATATACTGTATACTGTGTAGTGTGTGTAACTATGCAAAACTTTGATTAATTTGGTACAGTATACACTAAAAAAACAAAATACAAATTTAGAACAAGTAATTAAAATTGCAAACTAATTGTACACTGTATCGTACTGTACTAAGAAATGAAAGAGGCTTCCAAGTATTTCTCTGCTAATTTTAATTACCAGGCTGTTTCCCTATCAGAACTTGTCTTCACTGAGCATGAGAGAGAGATTTAGGCTCCCTCTATAGTATTTCATTGGTCTGTGAAGGATTTTCCTTAAGATAAGTGAAAGTTGATTATTGTTGTGCTGTATACCTATGCATTAGTGAATAATGCATGTGTATACATAATGTTTCTGCTGGTCCTCTAACATTTATCAAACTGATATGGTCAGAGTTTTCTTGCCCGTGTTAGCTTGGTAATGCATTCAGCCAAAACTTTTCTATGATTGTGGCCCTGTAGGATTCTAGCCCTTGTGGCTTTCTGAAGAATCTTGATGAGATGGCTCCCAACTACTAGGTCACTTAAGCCTCAGGGTTATGTTTAGCCTACCAGGGATCATGAGCTAGAACTGGCTTCCCTCATAGAGGCACAGAGAGCAGATGACACTCTGGCACCCCACTAGGAAAGCATAAAAAAAGTCAGCAAACCAACACAGGCCACTGCTGGGTTCAAAAGAACTAATATGTCAAAACTACATGACAAACCACCCAGACACTGTAAACAATCAATCAAATCTCTCGAAACTAGGGCGACTTGTTAGCACTGATTCCCCACCAATAGGGTAGGAGCTCCTCAGTCTCCCCAGCCTTCTAGGTCAGTTCTGTTGTTGTCTAAAGCTCGGCCTCTGAAGACCTCCTGGGTCATCAACCAGTCAAGCTTGTCCCGCTGCTTGTAATCTAAGGGCAAGTTATCCTTGGACTTTGTCCTACGTGAGCCATTTGCTTGATATTGTTCTGTATTTTAGTTAGCTTCATGATCATGTTTTCTGTCCGGTTTGTGCTGTCATCGCAGTCAAGAAATAGGAACAGGAGCCTGCCAGCAGAGATGATAGCCATGCCTTGTGGCTAGGGCTAAGGGCACAAACTCCCTATTAACAGGCCTTACAGAGGAGAAAAGCTTATGCACTTCGTGGAAATGAAATGATTTGAGAGGTCATTTCCTTTCTAGCAGGCTCTCAAGAGGCCTGATGAGGAAGAATTCTTAACCTCCAGGAAAGATAATCCTGTTGGAGTCAAGGAAATGCAACCAGCCATCAGTAAAATAAAAACACTAAGCACACTCAAATTGGGTGGCACAAGACACACACATGGAGATATACAAATAAGTGAAAGAAAGCAATGGCTCCATGCAGAATGAACAGTCCATAGATGGTCAACACCACTTATCTTAAAGTTGAAAGCAGGCCCATGGAGAATAGTTCCTCTGGTCAACAGTAGGCTTGTGAATGGGGGAGGCTAAACTAGCCAATGCTGCAAATCACCTGACCCGCCATCTACTGGTGAGCAGCCATATTACAGGGAAAATTTTCCCTCGTAATTATTTTTGTTTATTATTTTTTTAAGGTTATACATTTGTCTAAACAGTTCATTATTTTGGAACATTTGGACTATCTGGTGAGATTTTTCTTGGTTTCTATGATCTCTGATCCCCAGGCTTCATTTGCCCATTTGAGTAGGCCAGATTCATGTCCTGGTCTTCAGCAATCCTTATGGGGGTGTACTGACAGCTGAGTGAACAGTGCTTTGGATTCGTAGTCCTAAGGTTCTGGGTTCAATCCGCTTCCTGGGGGTGTGTAACAAAAAGGAGGCCTGGTCGAGGACCACGCCGCGGGGACGCTAAGCCCACGAAATCAAGATGATCTCAAGAAGATAAGATGGGTCTAATGTCTTGATGTGTTGCCAAGGCTTTCTTATTTCCATGCCATCTGATCATGCTGGATATTTGTGACAGTAGTTGGCTTTTGTAGTGCACTAGCTATCCTGTTGACACTTGAGTAGATCGGATAATCTTACTTGATAACATGCTAAACCACACCAGCTCTCCCCTACCATTGCAACATTAAATACATTTGAGGGTTTCGTAGAAAGTTGCATTCATTATCAACACACAATCCAGAATTCTGGGTTTGAATCCTAGTCAAGACAAAAATGATAGTGCACATTTCCTTTCACCTGATCCCGCTGTTCACCTAGCAGTAAATAGGTATCCGGAAGTTAGTCAACAGTTGTGGAGTTGTATCCTTGTGAGGATCAGTAGTTCAACTTTAGGAGGAACCTCAGTATACATACATACATACACACATACATATACATACATACATACATATGTACGTACGTACATACATGCATACATACACAGGTTGCCTGTTCCCTGACAAAATAAATTAATGGATTATATTTGTTAGTAATGAAAGCTGTGAGAAAAAAAATCAGCGTTGAATATAATGAAACGCCATTTTCTGGGTGAGCCCCGGAGGCTCCCTGGCCCCTTCAGAGAGGTTGCAGGGAGCAATGGCCCTGGAACCCCCCCCCCCCCTTTTCCCTATCTGCCATCGACCGGGGTTAGGGACCCAGAAAGATAGGCATAACAAAAACCCCACATGGTAAAAAACTAACAACAAAAATCGAACAGAGAAGCAGAACTCCTTACAATCCCAAGCAAACAAGCAAACGTAACACACTACTGCCGCGCCGCTCGTCCATGCAGCCCTCCCGTCCCCGAGAGGGGAAGGGTGGGCCCCGGACCTTACTGCGCCGGCTGTATAGAACTCCAGTTTGGAAGTTGAGCTTTAACAAACACGAAAAAGTCATCGACTGGTGGGAGGGAGGGTTGCCAGGAAGCCTCTGGGGTTCACCTAGAAAATGGCATTTCATTACATTCAATGCTGGTTTTCTGTGGGGAGCCCCTATGGCTCCCTGGAGCTTCATATCCAAAGAGAAGGAAAAGAAAGGGCTGACCTGGGAGGCGGCCACCACAAACTCCACAACGCGAAGTTGAGACAACAGGCTGCAACCTGCGACCCAAAGCAACACCAGAACGCCCAGGAGCAGACAAGCTCACAAAACAATGGGCAGCCAGGAACCTGTACAACCTCCAAATCCCGCCACCCGAAATGAGCCCAAGACACGTTACCAAACACGGCAGCGAAAGCTGCAAACGTCTGAACGGCACAGGCGTGAGGATAGACCGCAGGCTGGCTAGACATAACCCTGCGGTCGACTTGGGAGACCTGAGCCCTGGAACAGGGAACAAGGGAAACTGGATCAACCCGAAACACATCCCTAGCCATGGCACGCAGGTAACGGTGAAGAGCCGCAACCGGACACAACATATGACGCACCCCCGGCCGAACCAACAAGAGTCAATAACCCAAGGACGCCTCCAGAAAGCAGTTGTCTCAGCCTTCACCAGAAAAGACGGAGAAGGCTGCAAACGTACAAACATCCCACCAGAACCAAAAGAGTAGAAACCCCAGAGGAGAGACGGAAGCTCCCCAACCCGACCCCCAGAGGCTATTGCCAACAAATATAGGACCTTTGAAAAACATTCTTGAACCAAAGGGGCTACCAGAAACTGAGGAGAGGAAAGACAAGAGGGCACCCTGACCAAGGACCAGGATGGCTCAGGCGGCGCATGAGCAGGCCAGAGGTGGAAACAAAGTTCGAGAAAGCGTACGGAACGGGGCGGACGTGACGTTCACCCTGATTGTAAGCTGGAGCAGCTCCACCAGCGCTGCACTATATGAGGTGACAGTAAGAAGCAACAATAACGGTCCGGAAAACCAAGAAAGGAGAAGACAACCCGATGTGAAAGAGAAGACAACCTACGAAGAACAAGAAAATGGGGAATAGAAACACCAGGAAACTTCATACTGTCACTGAGACAATGCTCATAGGTGGGACACCATGAACAAAGCCATCTGATCACCACAGAGATTGTGATACACCTGCATCAAAAGACCAGACGCGAAGAGCCGAGGAGAAGGCTGAACCAGCCACGTACCGGACCGGTCCGACCTGCTGAAAGAGGCAAAGCTGCGGGAAACACCCCGGGTTTGGACACAGAACAAGCAGCATTTGAAAAAAAGCTGGGCTGGCCACCAAGGGGCCACGAGGACTACACTCTTTGAGAAGGACCCCAACCGAACCAGAACCCAAAGCAACATGCTGGACCGGGGGAAGAGGTACAAGGAACTTCACCTTGACCAGTCCTGCCGAAAGGCATGCTCCGCGAAGGTCTCGCAGGCGGGGAACAGCGCCACATAGAATGGGAGATGCCGAGACCACGCCGATGCGAAGACGTTCATGCCCGGGAATCCGTACGTCCGGCAGAGCCAACGAAAGTGGCGACAACCTACCAATCCGCGGACAGAGGAATGAACCAAAGCCACCCACCAGGACGCAGGACACTCCCCGGACACGAAACGCACGGAGAGCCAAACCTCCAGAATCCAGCAGACAAGCCACTCGAAGGGACCAACCCCAAAGGGGCAAGTACCGAAGAGAACCCCCGTGGTTCACGCAATGAACCACTAGAGAACAGTCCGAATGGAGCCGGATAGTAGAGCCCCGAGTGACCCGAACCCTCCAAAGTGTAGCCAGACAGCCACGAACTCCTGAATCGTGCTGTGAGCCCGACGGAAGGACGGATCCCACCATCCCCGGCCGGCCTGGTGAGCACTGGTCACGAAGCCCCGGCCGAGAGATGACCCGTCCGTGAACACATCGAGCGAAGGCTAGGGGAGGCACCAAGGCACAGAACCCCAAAAACTCCAAAGAGGAAGCCGACGACGCAGCACCAACACAAGGTCGCTGGAGGACGAACCCAACGATTGCAAGAGAGGCGGAAGGAGAGTCCCTGAAGAAACCAAAACAGACGCTGAGAGAACCAGACCCAGCGGAAAGACCAGCACAACAAAGGAGCCGTGACCGATGCAATAGAGCCGAAAACATGCCAGCAAATGTGGGAAGGAAGGAAGCAGACTAGAGGGACAACAAACCCCGCCCAGAAGCAGAAGGCCCTGGCAGGAGCAAACAGCCCCAGAACTGCTAGCGGGCATCCCCTACAGCCCCGGGAACCTGCAACAGAAGGCCCCGGGGCAAAGTCGTCCTCCACGCCCTCTGCCCTTAAATAAAAGGAAGAGTCCGGGGGAAAGGCAACAAAGAAAGGGCCGCTGGTAAGACCCAGAAGCCTTGGCAGGAGTAACAGGATCGAAAACCTCTGTCCCCAGCCTGAACGGGGCAGCCCCCAAAACTGCCCGAGTCTCGGCACCAACTAAACCCCGCCACGATCCCGAAACCCGCAGATGGTCAAGAGCCGGGAACAGGGAAGGAAGGGGCGAACAGCACCTAACCAAAACGGAGCAGCCCCGTAGCATCCGGGTGGGCAACCAACCTAGTGCGTTGCAGCAACCTAAACTGAGCTTGCAATGCGGATGCCGCCTGTACTCTGAACAGTAATGACATCAGGAGAGTGCTGGAGAACAAGCAGAGAACACAACTCGCAAGACTCCGGGTCAAGGTGTCAGTGACCCAACAGGCAGCATGACGGAGGTAAAAGTGGCGACTATCACCCTGAGACAAGGGCACAGCAACCAACGAACCCGCACAAGACGGGATGGAACCCGGAAGACACATCCAGTGGTCCACCGAGCCCCGACAGGGTTTTCCAGAGCCCGTAGGCTGAGTGCTACGGGAAGCCCGGGCAAGGTTTGGGTGCTAACCGGTTAACACCCAAAACTAACAAGGGATAGATGCCAACACTGAAAACCCCTGCGACGTGTACAATAATGGGGGCCTAGCAGAGGGCTGCTAAACACTGCCAGTGGAACTATAGCCACACTAGGCAGACCCCCAACAGGCAATGAAAATAAAAACAAAAGAAAAACCCTGTAAAAGTACACCATCCCCAGAGGCAATAGGAACCGGTCGCCGTGTAGGTAGCAGGTCGCGCAACACCTTGATGCCCTAACCAGCACAATACCACTCCCTACCCAGGACCAAACAAGGGGCCCCAAGCCCCAGCTGGCCCCAAGGACGAGGCAAATGCCGAGCAGCAAGAACCTCTATGGGAATGGTTCCCGAATGCCCCAGGGAAGATAATCCTGTCACGCAGGGGCAGTACTCATAGGGCGCTTAGGGAAGGAAGACCCTAAGTGCATGCAGCCTCGGTACTGATGTGGAACACCTGGCCACGACACAACACAAAAACACGGCAGTGAGTGCCACGAAGGCAAACACCGCATAGAAAACTGAGGCCAGAGAAGCATCTGTCCCGGTTGACATTAGCTTATGAACTGGAGTGCTATACAGCCGGCATAGTGAGGTCTGATGCCCCCTCCCCTTCTCGGGAAGAGGAGGGCTGCGCGGACGAGTGGCGCGGCAGTAGTACGTTACATTTACAGTGGTACCTCGGAATGCGAGTGTCCCTGTATGCGAGTTTTTCGGACGACGAGCAGGATTTCCTCGAAAAATATGTCTCGGAAGGTGAGGGTTACCTCGGGATGCGAGTTTGTTGATACGCGTACAGGCCGACCTAGCACGTGGTGGTTCGGCGATCGTCGCCCCTCCACCCCTCCGCCCCTCAGTTTACCATTGTCTCGCGCCCAGTGACTACCCCACATCAATTCTTCTTGCGGATTTTCAGTGTTTTGTTGGATTTTTGGTGATTTGACTATACAATTTGTTATTATATATCTCACCATGGGTCCAAAGAAAGCCACTGGTAAGGATAAAGGCCAGAAAGCCCATGTGAGGATGACAATAGAGGAGAAACCAGAGATCATTCGGAAGCACGAGAACGGTACACGTGTTGTTGAACTTTGTAGGCAGTACAACAAAGCCACATCAACAATATGCACTATACTTAAGAAGAAAAATGAGATTATGAGTGCTAAAGTGGCAAAAGGAGTCAGAACAATAACGAAACAAAGACCACAAATACTTGAAGTGGAAAAGTTATTAATTTGGATACACGACAAGGAGTTAAGGGGTGACAGTGTTTCGGAGGCCATTATTTGTGAGAAAGCCAGGGTTTGGACAGATTTGTGGTGAGGAAATCGAGCAGTGAGCCTCAACCAGGACCTAGTGGCACTCAGATAAAACGTCCCAGGGAGAGCACACTAGAAAGGTCCTCACTGCCTGATGTGATAATGGAAGGGGACTCCCCTTCCAAACAGTAACTCCTCTTCTCCTCCCCCCTCCTCACCATCTTCCATATGCCTACAGCACTCAACAGCAAGGTAAGTAATAACTGGAACATAGTTTTGTAGGTTTATTTAGATGAATTAGGTATTAAAATTTAGTTTGATGTGGGGTTTTTGGGGTAGTCGGGAACGGATTAATTCATTTCCCTTTATTTCGTATGGGGAAATTAGCTTCGGAATGCGAGTTTTCGGAATACGAGGCGTCTCCAGGAACCAATTAAACTCTTAAACTGAGGTATGCCTGTACTTGTTTCCTTGGGATTGTAGGGAGTTCTACCTTTCTGTTCTGTTTTTGTTGTTAGTTTCTTACCATGTGAGGTTTGTTTCGTTATGCCTACCTTTCTGGGTGCCTAACCCCAGTCGATGGCAGATAAGGAAAACCCCCAACCACAGGGAGGTTTTCCCAGGGCCATTGCTCCCTGCAACTTCTCTGAAGGGGCCAGGTTCTGGCACTGGTTCCTGGTAGGTCTGAACTCCATAGCTAATGTCCCGGTCTAATATACATTAGCCCGATGAGCTCCAGGGAGCCATAGGGGCTCCCCGAATAGCTTTTAATTTTTATCTCTAAATTGGGCTGTTTCTGTACAATTGTTGTGACTGTTTGTGCCAAGGCACTGAAAAATGTATTTTTATTTAAAAATGATTTGTAAAATGTATAGTGTATTGTGATAAACATTATAAATGTGTAAAAAAAATTAAATTTCAATATTGCAAGATAAATTTCCTTTAATGTACATTTTGCTTTAATAGAGACAATTTGCATTCATTCCAGAACATCCCTTCAATTTGGCATCACAGCATTAAAGAAAGTCAACTATGATCGTGTGGCCCTCGAGGACAGGAGACGAGCGTGTGAAGAAGAAAATCTAGACGTTTTAGTGTGGACCAATGACCGTGTTATAAAGTGGATTACTTTCATAGGTCTCAAAGTTAGTAGAAATAAATTATGTTTTGTTTAATGCAATTCAGAGTATGTGGATGGTGTAAGAAAATTAGTTTAAACATAAAGTGACCAACATTGGTGAGTATTTTGTAACTAAAAATCCTTTGTGTATTATTGAAAGAGTATAGGGATAACATAATAACATGACGACTAAGAATGTTGTTCAATGAGAACAAGTAATTTATGCACACTAATATTTAGAAACTAAATTTAACACAAATGGTAGAATATATTGTAATCATAGAAAAATTGTTGTGGAAAAAAGTTACAGAACTTGAAAAGAAATTAAATATCAAATGTGGCTCATTAAGTATGGAACGGCTATTGAGAAAAAGTAATGTAACCATTTTATATCTATCCTGTTGAAATTGGATCCATTATTGTAGCCTAATCTGCTGAGTACATGCTATCTGCTGGATACAATATTTTGTTGAAAAGGTTCCATAGTTTATAAAATATGGTGTGAATTTTTACCTGAATTTATCTAGTGGCCATGGCAGGGGACAGGAAGCAGGCAGCTTATCAAAGGTTCCCCAATTTTTTCAAGGAAATTTTATAGGAACTACTGTGGTGCGTATTAAATTCAGCTCTCTTTTAATTCTCGTCTAAAAAACAGAACCTTTGTGCCTAATAAAGTTTCGAAATAAGTCTGATTTCTTGCTTAAATAAGTCTCAACCAAATAGCAGTCAGCTTTGAGAGTATAGTACCAATGGGTGTGGCTGCGAGTCTGCAACGTTTACTCTTAATCCTTAGTGTCCAGTTCAAAAAATATTTGACAAAAATAATATTGTGATTTTCTTTTCTGGATGGAGTCTCTTTTTGACTCCCTGAAGCTATCATCCTGAGATTACCTCATACTAAAAGGTCACATCAGCCACAGCTAGTTGTGTTTGGCTTACCAAGGACCAGAGCCAAAACACGACTCCCTCCCACTCAAAGAGGCACAGAGAGCATGTTATAATCTGTCACCTCACCCGAAAAATATCTCCAGAAAGTCAGTGCAGCTTTATAGACAACTGAAGGGTTCACAGAAAATGAAGACTCACAAAAACCACAAAGCAAGTATTGTACTGCAAATAAGTCGCATGGAACAAGGGATTCACTCACATGAGCTCAAAATTATTAGTAGTACCGATTACCACCACCAGGCAGCCTGACCCGCAGCTCCCCAGTTCAGTTCTGTTCCTGACATTGGTGTCCCTCCACGGCAAATTGTAGTGCATATGGTCACTCAAGCTTGTCGGCGAGCTCCTAAGCTTCAAGCTACAGTAAATGCCAGCCTTCCTTAGACTTACTTGTGCTGTAGGGACTATTTGCTTTATTGAATTGTTTCCAATTTTAGTGTAGCTTCACATGAGTGTTTTGATTCAGGCTTGTTGTGTGAGCTTGGCCCTTTGTGTATTTTCAAGCTGCATGTACTCAGGGTTTTCTTTCCTGTGTGCATGCTAACACTTCCCTTTCACAGCCAAAGTTTGTCCTTGGTGTGTTCGGGGGTTTATCTCTGTGAGGCCAGCCCACCAGGGTGAGGACCTCACCTTTGGCTGTTCATGGGTCTTGCTTCCTCAGTTGGGCCCTTGGTTAGGGGCATTTTTTGGTTGTGCTAGGGTTTACTGGGGGTTCACACACTGGTTTACATGTCATGCTGCAGACGCCTCCTGTAGCCGGGTGGTTTGGCTATGGTTCATTTCTGTTCCTTTGGCGAGTGACCTTAGTGGCTGAGGTACCCGCTTTGTTTTTCTTTGGACCCAGGGAATCCCTATGAATCTCTGTCATGGCCCTTATGAAATGGCCTGGCTAGCTCGGTCATGCTGTTTGTAAGTTTGAGGAGTGCTTATCATCTTTGCTTCCCAATGATCATTGTTTCTGTCCCCTGCCATACTGCTTGTTGGGGTGCCCAAAATAGGCTCCTATGGTGTTTAGAGACCTGGAATTGAAGGTGTTGTGATCTCCACCTGCACTCAGTCTGCACCTTCTTTTCCTTCCCCTGCCAGTGTGCTTTGCCCTGTGTCTGGTCTCCTCCCCTTTCCTCGTGCCTCCAGTTCTGAAGTGTGTGAGGGGTTTCGGAGTCATGTCGGGGTTTACCTCAGGGTATTGCTTGTTCTTATCCGGGGAGGGTTCCTTCCACATCAGCGGTGGAGGTAGTTGAGCCTTAGTCCTGCTCGGGTTTTGTGGCACTCGCCTTCACAACTGCCTCTTTGCACCGAGCCTTCTATTTGGGAGGACTTTGGCTCTGCCCTGGGCTTCCATGGCAGGCTTACGAGGTTGAGGTGGAACCAGTGCCTTCCCTCCATTTCCTTATTGTGAGGCTTTTATGGTGGATGCTTTCAACTAGCCTGGTTGAGGTGGAGGTGCATTTAACTTTATCCACTGGTTGGTTGTTGCTCTGGATTTTGTCCAGTCCGGAGTCATAAAAGGGGTGGTCCTTCTGGCTCCTTGGTGGCTGGCCCAGCCCTGGTTTCTGGCACTTCTTGCTTGTTGTTTGTGCCCAGATGTTTTTCCAGCAACTCTGCTTTTTTCAGCAGATTGACCCAGAGATGTGTTTTGCTGGTTCAACCTGGTCTATCATCTGTGTAGTAAGTAGGTGGCTAAGTCGATGATGTCCCACCTGCATCGTTCTTTGCAGCAGCAACATGAAGCTGCCTGGCTCTCATTTCACTACTTCTTTCTCTCTCCATCATCTTCAGTTTTGGTTAGGGTCATCTTTTCCTTTTTGTCTTGGTTGTTTCTCAATTAGTATATCATGCCTAATGCTATCTCTTATTATCAACGCATCCTCCGAATTGACAATACGGTTTAATACTAAGTGTAATAAGTACAATTCCTGACCGCTAGCAATAGTACATAATTACACTTGTGCCGTTACATTTACCTCCCCATATATTCTCCTCGTTTTCTGTTAAAACACTCAGAATTTTAGGATGAAATTTTCATGTTCAATTCTATATAACCAAGTTTTAAATATATGTAAAGAATTTCTTTTTTAGTTTTATTAAACAATAGAGATTTTATACAAAATTTGAAAATATCCTGCGTTACTTTATAATTTATTGAAAGATTTTAGTTTTGTTTTATTAGTTTTATACAACTGTAATATCAATATAGAGGTTAAGTACTAATTGTAATTAAGAAGCAATAAAATGCTTGTCCTCATTCACTAAGAAAGTTAGGTTAGGTCGTGGTTTTCTATTCAGCTCTTCAGGTAAACTCAAATATTCACAATATTTTGGTGCGATTCTGGCGATTATTTGACAGTACGGTTTAATACTAAGTGTAATAAGTACAATTCCTGACTGCTAGGAATAGTACATAATTACACTTACTTTTGCCATTACATTTACCTCCTCATATTTGGAGGATGGGCTGCTTATTGTTCAGCATTGGCAGAGCCGCTGTTGCTTGCATTCAGTGTTGATACCTCCTCGGCACCATTCAGCAAATTGTCTCATGCGTTTCTTCAGAGGGTGCATCATTTGTTGTCTGATGGTGGCTCTTCACCCATTATCTGTGGGCCACCAGTTCTGCCTCAGTGAATGCCTGTTGGTTGATCCTGCTTCCTTGTTCACCTGTTCCAAGGCTTTCATTTCCCAGATCATCTGCAGTGTCATTACATCTACCCAGCCTGCACTGTACCCTTGGCCCATAATGTTTACAAATATGTGGCTTTAGCTGTGGTCTTCTTCAACATGTCCTGTGTTGATATGCTCTGAGGTTTTGGCATTCTAACAGGGTTCTGACAGCCCAGTATTGAATCATTGTTTCTGGTCCCAGTTGGTCATATGGTGCTTTGTGCCATGTCTCCCACTCTGGGTTTTCTTCTTTGTCCTATGCCTGTTGCATCTCCTCCTTGGTAAATCCTGTGTTTGTTCTGTGGCTAGTTAGCTTTAGGGTTCCACTGGGGGCTTCCCCTAAAATTCAGTATTGAATGTAATGAAACTCATCTTTCTGGTAGATCCTTGGTGGTCCCTGAATTCTCTCCAGGTTTGTAGGTGGGTTATCCATCAGCACCAGAACGGACTTGTGGAGCCGGCTGCAGGCAGGAGTCAGGCCATCTGGTGGTGATTGGTACTAATGAGTTTCTAGCAAGTTTGAGCGAATCTTGTTCAAAGTGTATCATTTGCAGAGTTGTTTGATGGTTTTGAGGCTTTGTTTTCTGTTAAGCTGTACTTCATTATCAAATGTATTGTAAATTCTGGTACAGTACACAGAATGAGATGCTCATCTCGTGCCAGAATAATATAGCTGAGTTTTAGTTTGACACAGGATGAGTTTGAGATTAGTGATAGCACCAACTGTTGTAGATATGAGAAATTATGGAATCAACTGTTTTGGGCCAATTGGTGTAGAATTTATTTTTACTTTATTAACTGGTGTTGAACAGGCTTGAAGATCTATATCCTTAACCCTTGCACTGCGCACCTGTTTTTGGCAAAAATTTCATGGTGCAGTTGTTAGACATATTTTTGTTTACAAATGTTCAGCTAATGTTAATGGCAAAATGTTTCTAAACTCAATCATTTTCATTTCAAATCACAAAGAGTGATGAAAACTTTAAAAAAAATTAAAATATGGCCTAATTAAAACAAATCACACAACCGGGAGCCGGTCGGCCGAGCGGACAGCACACTGGTCTTGTGATCCTGTGGTCCCGGGTTCGATCCCGGGCGCCGGCGAGAAACAATGGGCAGAGTTTCTTTCACCCTATGCTCCTGTTACCTAGCAGTAAAATAGGTACCTGGGTGTTAGTCAGCTGTCACGGGCTGCTTCCTGGGGGTGGAGGCCTGGTCGAGGACCGGGCCGCAGGGACACTAAAGCCCCGAAATCATCTCAAGATAACCTCAAGATAACCCTTAGAGCGCCTTAAGGTGCTTTGCGCAGTGCAGTGTTTAAGGTATATACACTTTGTGTTCATATAATACAGTACTCGCCAGTGTTTATGATGTACGAAGAGGTCATTGTTATAAACAATATCATGGTATAGGTTATAGAGATAAGCTCCACAGCTGTGGTATGGTGCCCACTTCTATACAAACATTAATTTACAAAATGGATGAATTCCAAGGAAATGGTTTCCAGAATTAAAAAAAATCAATGGGCATTTTCACAAAGTTCACTCACTCATAGCTTAGCTTTAATTAATAGTGACTTGCTTCCTACCACCTTCACATTAATTTCTGCTGCGATCAACCAAGTTTCCACTAAAACAAAACATTTAGGAAGGAAAATGAAGCCACCTGCTCCCATACAAATGGTAATAGACCTGCGTCAGAAAGACCAGATGCGAAGACTTGAGGAGAAGATCAAACCAGCTACTTAATGGACTGGTCCAATCTGCTGAAATAGGCGGAGCTGTGGGAAAATCCTCAGGTTTGGACACCGAGCAGGCAGCGCATGAAACCAAGGCTGGGCCAGCCACTAATGGGCCAACAGAACTACTCTTCCTTGATAAGTCTCCAAGCGAACTACTAAGTGCTGAACCCCCTGTGACGTGTACACTCACGGGGACCTAGTGGAGCACCACCAAGAATATACTGTAAAAGCTTGCTAATCCGGGATCTGCCAATCCGGAAAATGCTCTAATCCGGCAGAAATTGTAGCCGGATAAAGTTATTGCCCTATCCGGCCAAAATGTCCATAGAAGCTGGACAATCGGATATTGGGCCAGATCAGTTATCTTGAGATGATTTCGGGGCTTTAGTGTCCCCGCGGCCCGGTCCTCGACCAGGCCTCCACCCCCAGGAAGCAGCCCGTGACAGCTGACTAACTCCCAGGTACCTATTTACTGCTAGGTAACAGGGGCATTCAGGGTGAAAAAAACTTTGCCCATTTGTTTCTGCCTCGTGCGGGAATCGAACCCGCGCCACAGAATTATGAGTCCTGCGCGCTATCCACCAGGCTACGAGGCCCCCATCAGTGTATAGAGTACTGTTAGAGAGCTGAAATTTGAGCCTGTTAATTTGCTACCGATGTTGCACAATTCGGATAGTAAGCCGGACAAGCGGAGATTATTCCAGATCGGAAAGGCAGGCATCGGGTTGTACCGTATTAATCCCGTACGGCTGTGGCTCGAGGCGCATGGTGTAGGAGTGGATGGGGTGGGTGGGTGGGTGGTGTCAAGAGAGAGGGGAGCATTGGGAGGGACTGCCTGGGGTATATGGGGGCATGCAGAGGGGCCAATACAGTACAATAATTACCAATAATTTTAGAACATTTCATCAGTCAAAAACAAAAGAAATATTATACCCTACTGTATTATAACAAATATACAATACAGTACAGTACTGTAATACTGTATAACAAATATATGTTTCCTAAAAATAATTTGCACAGGCTGAAGTTTGCTCCAAAAATATTGGGAGTTTTTCTCCCTGACGGCCTACGTAATGTGCCTGCCTGCCGCAAGTGGACCCGTCAAGGCCTGGCCAAACAGCCCATATGCTCCCAAACTTTTTTGTTTTCATATTTTGATCATTTTTGGCCAAGACTGTCTGGTAGCAGCAGCAATCGTTCTGGAGGTGTTAGGAGGAATAAGGTCACTCTAACAATTAACCACTGTGATGCGCCGAGTTTATTATGACATTCCCCCCTGTGCCCATAAAATCAAGTGTTTGCAAAAAATTTTTGGATCATTGTAAAATGATAAATTCCCTTCCCTGAACACATACATGTAAAAAACTAAAAAAATCCACTTACTTTGGCTTGTGGGACGTGGAGAAGGGGGGGGTGGGCGTCACGGGATGGTCGCCCGTGCGTGAAGCTCCCAGAGGTGGTCGTGTGGGCCATTCAGTACCGCGAGTTGCCACAAATATATTTTCAATTATTTGTTCTATGTATTTCCAATGCAGTTTTATTTGTTTTTTTTTTATCATATATGAGGCATATTTGTGTCCTTTACAATGTGTATATAGTAGAATGTTCATAATGTTCCATGGAACTGCAATACAAGTGTCAGTAATGTGTCCACAATAAATCTTTATTGTGGACTTTATTGTTGTAATATTACTTTTTCAAAATTCACTAAAATTACAATGTGTACAGTTTCACACACTATTTACAAAGTAACACACTGTATTACACGCTACTTCAGAAGTGAGTGATAATCAGTGAAGCAGTCCATGGTACACATTGTGACTTTGCTCTTGTTGCACCAGGTACAGATAGATTTTTGCTTCCTGTTTCTTCGTTCTGTGTGCTTGCAAATAATGCACTCGTGTACATCCTTGGATTTAGTACCTGTAGGTGGTATGAAGCCAACCATGTAAAGTGTAAGGTAGTCTTGAAAAGACTACAGGAAAAGATAAATTTGTAAGGTAGTCTTGAAAAGATCGCTTTGTAAGGTCCCTCACTGGAAGATTCAGTCATTCTGGAAGAGATTCAGTCATTCTGGAAGAGATTCAGCCATTCTGGAAGAGATTCAGCTATTCTTGAAAATGTCTATGGAAAACACCACCATAGAAACTGCTAACACTGTTCATCTATGCTACTTGTAATAGATGCATCAGCACTGAACCCAGAAAATGATTCATCTATGTATCATCTATATAAAATGTAGATGGCATGGGTGGGCAAGGGTGGCACTCAGAGCTACAACTGGATATGCTCGCTGTATCGTCCTCATCGGTGCTGTATCACTTGCATCCGACCTTTGTGTGTAACCCAGCCAGCAGCCCTATGATATTCTGGGATTTTTTTCAAAGATGGTTGCCTCTCACTGGAGATCCCAAGGGTTCATTTCGTATACAACCTACTGCATCCTGATTTTGTATCCTGAATGGATACAAAATATTCAAAAGGTGTTTTCTCGGTTGGCGCAGTTTCCCACTGACCGAGTTTTCTCGGTTGGCACAGCACAGTGGCTAAAGACAAGTTACGTGTTATACAACTTTGTGTGAGTGTCCAGTCAACTTCAAGTGTTGTCAATGACTTTATTATAGACACTAGTACTGTTTCTGATATAAGGAAACAAAAAGAGCAATACCTAAAATACATTTCAACAAGTGAGAGTGAAGGTGCAAGCACTAGCAGAGGGTGCGGTAGAAGAACTTTGAAGACTTCAAAGCATGTACAGTTGGATGAGGCTGTGTACATGTGGTTTGCTTAGCATCGCACAGCTAGGGTGATAGTTCGCGGTCCAGAAATAAGAAATGCTGCAAGCAGGTTTCGCGACAAACCTTGAAATAAAGAATTTCCAAGTAAGTGAAGAGTGGGTTGCAAAGTTCAAAGCGAGGCACAGTATTGTAAAGAGGAAAATTGTTGGTGAAAATATTGTGTGCAGATTCAAGCAGTGTTAAACCATTTAATTAAACAAAAATTAAGAACATACATTTTGTCAAATAATTTATATTCTCAAATTTATGATGCTGATGAAACTGGGCTGTATTGGAGGAGTTTACCTGAACAAACTCTAGCTATGAGGAGTGAGGGGTTGAGAGCCAGGGTGTAAGGTTAACAAGGACAGGCTGTCGGCCATGATGTGTGCCAATGCCGACGGCACAGATAGAATTACGTGTGCAATTGTTGGCAAATCAAAGAAACCAAGAGCATTGCAACATTGCGTGGACAGACTGCCTGTAAAATATTATAACTCCAAGAATGCATGGTTTACACAGGAGATCTTTCTTTCTTGGTTTCATGATGTGTTCTGCAAGGAAGTTCGTGACCACCAAGTTAAGAAACTTAGTGAGGCCAAGCGAAGTTCAGGCTGTACTGTTGCTTGATAATGCACCTGCCCACCCCAGAATTGACACGTTAACCTCACATGATGGCAAGATAATGTGTGTGTCACTTCCTCCTAATACAACCTCTCTCATCCAGCCTATGGACCAGGGAAATTATCTGTGCCACAAAGAGGTTGCACACCAAAAAGATGCTCAGCGAAGTTTTGGTGGTTTTGTCTCTCAAGGAAGATGTGGAACTTGGCGTGGATTAAAGGGCTAAAAGAACCCTTGAGAATTTGAGGAACTATTCCATCAAGGAAGCCATCTATAACGGGCAAGGTCTGGAGGAAAGTAAAGGACTTAACTTTGAAGAATTCCTGGAAAAAACCCTCACATGTACGGTCAACAGTGAGGAGGATGAAGAAATGAATTTTGAAGGATTTACAGATGAAATCCATGGAATGTTCAGAAATGCTGGGAAAAATTTAGAAAGACATGATGTGGTTGATTGGCTTGAAAGAGATGCTAATGACCCAGGATATTGTGTGATGAGTGAAGAAGAGATTCTCCAGTCTATTACTGGTGTGGTCGACAAAGAGGAGGAGGATGAAGAAGGCAACGAGGAACCAACACCACAGACCACGAAATACAGTGTACTCATGTCCTATGTTGACGGATTAATTAATTTTTTCATCTAACTGCGCTAATCCAGAAGTTGGAAACATGTATCAGTACCTAAGGCGAACCAAAGAGCTGATCATAAAAGAGGCAAATGAACACAGAAGGCAAGCCAAACTTGATTCTTATTTTGTAAGAAAAGCAACCAAAGGCCTTTGAACTAGTGAGGCATCACAGGCAGTCCAAGCACCTTCAACCAGTGAGGCCTCACAAGCAATCCAAGCACCTTCAACCAGTGAGGCCTCACAAGCAATCCAAGCACCTTCAACCAGTGAGGCCTCACTAGCAATCCAAGCACCTTCAACCAGTGAGGGCCTCACAAGCAATCCAAGCACCTTCAACCAGTGAAGTCTCACAAGCAATCCAAGCACCTTCAACCAGTGAGGCCTCACAAGCAATCCAAACACCTTCAACCAATGAGATCTCGCAGGCAATCCAAGCACCTCCAACCAGTGTGGCGTCACAGGCAATCCAAGCACCTTCAACCAGTGAGGCCTCACAAGCAATCCAAGCACCTTCAACCAATGAGATCTCACAGGCTATCCAAGCACCTTCAACCAGTGAGGCGTCACAGGCAATCCAAGCACCTTCATCCAGTGTGGCCTCACAGGCAAGCAAAGTGCCTTCAACCAGTGAGGCCTCACAGGCAAGCCAAGCGCCTTCAACCAGTGAGGCCTCACAGGCAAGCCAAGCTCCTTCAACCAGTGTGGCCTCACAGGCAAGCCAAGCGCCTTCAACCAGTGAGGCCTCACAGGCAAGCAAAGCGCCTTCAACCAGTGAGGCCTCACAGGCAAGCCAATTGCCTTCAACCAGTGAGGCCTCGCAGGCAAGCCTAGCGCCTTCAACCAGTGAGGCTTCACAGGCAAGCCTAGCGCCTTCAACCAGTGAGGCCTCACAGGCAAGCCAAGTGCCTTCAACCAGTGAGGCTTCAGCAGCTGGCAGTCAAAACTAACTTTGTCTCATAAACTGTACAGTAATTTTAAGTATTAATTCAGTGTTGTGTTATAAATTAAGTGTTATAAATTAAAATGTTAATTATAAATTAAGTGTTGTGTTAGAATAGGTTACGTAAATTGTCAAGAATTCTTAACTTCAAGATGTGTAGCATCAATCAAGAAGATGAACTACAACAAGGTAAGTTGAGGTTTCTAGTTGAATATTTTATAATTATATGTGGCAATTCAAATTATGTTTGTGGTGTAAAAATTGTTTGAAATGGTCACTTTTGGACTTCCGAGGTGAAAAGTATGTTAATCCGGAAAACATGATAATCCGCTGGGGGGTCCTTCCCATACAGTCCAGATTAGCAAGCTTATACAGTATATATACAGTATAAGGGTCATCAACACCAAAGGGCAGACCACCCCCACCAGGCAGAAAAACAAAAATAAAAGGAAAACCCCACGAGTACAACGTCCCCAGGCGAAACAGAGGCGGCCTCTAGGTTATGGTAAAAACTAGCTGCACAGTACCTTGTGTCGCTACTTGTGATGAAACTAGCTCCTACACAGAGGTAAACAGTGGCGCAAGAAACACCCCAGCTGACTCCAAGGGCGGGCAATTACCGAGCATCAAAAGACCACAGCGAAGGTAGGTCCCAAGTGACTTGTGGAAGGTAACCCCAAGCCACAAAGGCAGTACTTACAGGGCACCTAGAGAAGGTAACCATAGGCGCATGCAACATGAGTACTTGCGAAATTGCTCCTGGTCCACACACCACCAGAGAACAGGACCACACTACAAGGCACAGCACTGGACAACGTCAGGGACCAGAGTCGCACGACCGCCCGGCCTCACATCAGCTTCAGAACTGGGGAGTGGATAGCCAGTGCAGCGGGTCTGGAGCTCCCCCTTCCCCCTCCCCCTCCCCCTCCCCCTCCCAGGGAGGTGGGAGCTGCATAGACTGTGGGGCAGTGACGAGTGTGATGTTATGCTAGTTTGCTTGTTTTAGTTTAGGGAGTTTTGCTCAACATTTCGGCTTTCAGTAGCAATTTTTAAACCAGATAGGTTTGTTTTAGGGTGCCTATGTTTCTGGGTGCCTCACCCACTCAATGGCAGACATAGAATTCGCTTTGACTGATGCCACAGTCTAATACATTCATATCAGGCCGGATAGCTCTGGGAAGCCTCTGGGTCTCACCCAGAAAATGGCATTTCATTACATTCAACACTGGTTTTGGGCTCTGAATGTCCAAGGATTTTGGAGTCAGGTTGGGGTGTAGCTCAGCCTTCTCCAGGGGTTGTCCCATCCACTTGACAGCAGAGGCAGTTGAACCTTGGGTGTAGCTTAGCTTTCTCAAGGGGTTGTCCCATCCACTTGACAGCGGAGGTAGTTGAACCATCTGGTCTCGCTGTAGTTTCAGGACTTTTGGCTGCAAAACCGCCTTCTTGCTCCAAACCTTATCCTTAATAGGATGACTTGCTAACTCCATTGTTAGACGAGGACCATGGGCGTGCTCCTAGCCTTCATGGCAGGATTTTGGGGTCGAGGGGCAAGCCAAGGAAGGTTCTTGGGTGCCTTTCAATCATACTTACAATACTGACATTGATGAGAATACTCCAAACATCAATCATCATCATAAAATTTGCAGATGGACACAAAAATTTATGGTAATGGGGAAAATGTTAATGATATTGGAATCTTACAAAGAGATCTACATAAATTCCACAAATGGTCAGAAGACTGGTAAGTGCTTTTTAATATCGACAAATGCAAGACCTCGCATGTGGGGCATAGCAACCCATGTCACAACTACCAAATTAATAACATTACATTACAGCAGATTGATGAAGAATGGAAAGAATTACAGAAGATTGATGAAGATTGATGGCTTGTGGAGGGCCGTCCCAGCAGGGTCGTGCCAGGGCTCGGGGTTCTTTTTCTCTTGGTAGGCCAGTGGTGTCAGGTTTGGTGCCGGCACAGCCTTCAGTGCCGTCGGTTTCTATTTGGCATGGGATTGCCCTTTTCACCATTTGGGTGCTCGTAAGGTGCGTCGACCCTTTCGCGGTTCGTCCCATTGACGGGGCGGTGGGAAGGAGGCGCTCTCTGTTTGCTCGTGCCTGGTTCCATGATTTGTGGGCGTTTAAGGTCGTTTGGCACGGCCTGTGATGGCATTGGGTGGCTCCTTCTCCTTCAGGGGGTTTGGGGCTGGCAGGGCAGGTCTCGTCTCTTGCGCTCTGTCAAGTCATCGCGGAGTAGATTCGCTTCAGCGTGGCTGAAACGTACTCGCTCCTCGGGTGGATCTCCCGTCTGTTTCCGATCCCGAAATGGGACTGCACGGAACTTCGGTTCATTCTGGACTTCTCTCTTCTGAACCCATGGGTTTATTGCCCTTCCTTTCGGGTGACTACTGTCCCAGGTCAATCTTCTGTTGGAGCCGGGCACTTGAATGGTGTCCCTGGACCTCCAGGTCGTGTATTGGCATGTCCCGATTTATCTGCGGTTCAGGAACTGGCTCGGTTTTGTGGTGGGACGTCAAGGGTTTCCGCCTTTGTTGCCTTCCATCCGGCTTGAATCTGGCCTCCTCGCGTTTTCACTCGCCTTACTCTGGTCGTAGTGGCCCACCTGCATATGTTAGGTGTTCAGGTTCTGGCCTACCTCAACGCCTGTCTGGTTTGAGCTTCCAGATTGTCTGCATGTCTGCTTGCCAGGGATTTGATTCTTTCCCAACTCGCCGGGTTCGGATTCTTGGTGAACTTTCAGAAATCCCATCTGGTTCCCTCTCAGGTTCGGTCTTGGTAGGGTCTTGTGTGGGACGCCTAGACTGTTTCCTTGTCTCTTCCTCTGATGGCTCTGCTTCGTCTGCATTCCCACCTCTGTCCATTTCTGAGGGGCTCCCGGGTGATGCGGCGATTGCTCGAGGGTTTGTGCGGTAGCCTGAACATTGCCATGATGGTCTACCCTCCGGGTCGGGCGTGGCTTCTCTGGCTGTTCTGGTTCCTTCGGGGACGTTCCGTCCACCTATCTCAATACCGCTGGGTTTGGCCTCCGGGGGCTTTGCGACGGTTGCCAAGTCGCCAGCTTCCTCTTAGAGTTTTTCGGGTTTCAGTGTCTTGGCACCTACCCGAGCCCTCACTCGATGTGTTCACGGATGTGTTGTCTCTTGGCTGGGCCTTTGTGACCAATGCTCACCAGGTCAGCCAGGGGCGGTGGGTTCTGTACCTGCATCAGGCTCACAGCACGGTGCGGGAGTTCGTGGCTGTGTGGATGTCGTCTGGTAGGATTCAGGTCTCTAGCGGATCGACAGTCCGGCTCCAATCAGACTGTTTCCCCAGTGGTTTATTGCCTGAACCGCGGCAGTTCGATGCGGTCCTTGGCTCTTTGGGGCTGGCAGCTTCAGGTAACTTGTCTGCTGAGTTCTCGGGGTTTAGATCTCCTGGCGGTTCACATTCAGGGGGGTGTCCAAGGTCCTGGCAGATGGCCTATCCCGGTTCATTCCAGCAGGATACGACTGTCCACGGAATGGATGGTCGATGCCGACTGATTTCTGTTGGCTCTGCCGGACGTTCGGGCCTCCGGAAGTGGATCTCTTTGCATCAGCGTGGTCAAGGCATCTTCTGGTATACACGGCGTGCTTCCCCGACTGCGAGATCGTCGGTGTCAATGCTTTCAGGCAGGGCTGGACGAGGTGGGGTTACCTGTACCTCTTTCCCCCTGTTCAGCTGTTGCTCTAAGTCCTGGCTTACTTGAAGACTTACCAGGGGAAGAGTAGTCCTCTTGGCCCCTTGGTGGCTGGCCCAGCCTTGGTTTCAGGCGCTGCTTGATCAGTGTTCAAACCCTGAGAGTCTTCCCACGTCTACGCCTCCTTCAAGAGATCGGTCCTGCCTGTTACATGGCTAGTTCGCTCTTTTCCTAGAGTCTTTGCATCTGGTTTTGATGGCTTGAATCGATCACCATTTGTATGAGGCGCAGGTGCCTAGCCGCTTGCAACCTTGGGTTGGTATCCCATCTGCGTGCCTTGTCTCTGCAGCAGTATGAGGTTTCCTGGCGGTCCTTCCAGTTTTTCCTATTACTGCGCACTTCGATCTCTGATAGGGTTGTTTTGTCCTTCCTGTCGTGGTTGTTTCAGGACCATCTTTGCTGAATACTGTCGCCGCCTATCATGTAGCGCTGGTGGAGCCGCTCCAGCTTGTGTTCGGTATTGATGTTACATCTGCTCAGTTCCGCAAGTTGTCTTGTGCATTGTTTCACCTCCGGCCTGCTTATGCGTCGCCTGAACCCTCCTGGTCCTTGGACCGGGAGCTCTCTCTCCTGTCTTCTCTTCAGTATGTGGTGGCCCCTTCTGTTCAGGATTGTTTTTCCAAGGCTCTTTTCCTGTTAGCATTGGCCTCTGGGGGTTGGGAAGCTTCATGCTCTCCTCCGGTGCAGGGGTTTCTGCTCTTTTGGTCATGGTGGTAGGTTTGTTTGGTCCTAGCCGTCTCCTTTTTTGGCGAAGAATGAGACTGTTGCTTTCTGGAGGAGTCCACGAGTTGTTGATGTTTGGTTGGTCAGGCCGGTGGTGCATCATGTGTTGTCCGGTTGTGGCTCTCCCCCATTATTTGCGCACCACGGCTTCAGTGGCCGGAGATGCGCTTTGGGTTGATCTGGTTTTCCCTTCTTCCCTGTTCCCGGGCTCGGGTCTCCCAGGTCGTCCGCAGGATTATTAAAGCTAGCCAGCCAAGGTCTATCCTCGTGCCCACGACGTGCGCAAGTTTGCTGCTTTGGCTGCCGTCTTTGGCAATATGTCTTGGGTTGACATTTGGGCACCGGGTTTTTGGAGGTCAAACGGGGTCCTAGCCGCTTGCAACCTTGTCAATGTCCTTGGTCCTCGTAGGGACTGCTTTGCATTGGGTCGGCGGTTGCAGCCAGTTGTCTCGGCTTTGCATTGAGGAGTGAGGACTGATCGCCGCCCGTGTACATCCCTGTTTTTCCTTGTCTTTGGGTAGTTAGCTCAGGGGAGCCAACAAGGCTCTCCCAAAAAACCAGCATAGAATATAATGAAACACCATTTTCTGGGTGAGTCCCAGACGCTCCCCTGCATCCATCCCTCTCTCCCTCCGGTGTTTTCGCGTATTTTGACATCCAGCCTAAGAACTGAAGGGTGGATCGCCGGCGTGGGGGGTCTGGGGTCCCCCTTTCCCCTCCCAGGGAGGGGGGTTGTGCAGACAGAAGTGAGGCAAAATGATGACGTCATGATCGTTTGCTAATTTTCGTTTGGGGAGTTCTGTCCACTCGTTCAGCTTTCAGTAGCAATAGTTTCACCAGAATAGGGGGTTTGTTTTGGGGCGCTTACCTTTCTGGGTGATAGATCCGGTCAATGGCAGATATAGAATGCTCCCAACCACACAGGGGTTTCTATAGGCCATTGCTCCTCGTGCCTCTCTTGAGGGGGACCAGGTTCTGGCTCATGGTCCCCGGTAGGCAAGAACTCTGTGCACATTGACTGATACCAGAAAGTTATACATATCCATTCAGCCTGGATAGTTCCGGGAATCTCTGGGACTCGCCCAGAAAATGGCATTTCATTACATTCAACACTGGGTTTTTTCTTGTACATAATAAAAATGTATTATCATATTATATACTGCACCTATATATTACTACTCTACTAAAAAATACTGTTACAGGTTTTATTTACCTAATTGTTGGAGTTATGTCCATCTTGAATTCTCATGAAGTTGTGAATATTGTACAGTAAATACGTACTGTACTGTATTATGCTGTTAGCACTTGTGATTATGTAGTTCTGCTGTATGTTTAGTACTACAATACAGTTTATGAAAACTATTGTACACTAAAATTACCGTGCTGGTGTTGGGTACGGCTGTGCTGATTGATTTTCTACTAGTTCTTGCAAAATATTGGTTAATTTTTGTTTCCTTCCTTCCTTTTATCATCTTCTTGAGACAAATATCTTTCATCGTCCTTAAGTGTCGATAGAAGCCTGGTATCTCTGGATTCTCAATTTGTGAAACAAAATTAAGGAGTTTATCAACATGGAAAAATGCATCAGCAAATGTGTCAAATTTTAACCTGCTATCATGCTCATCTTCCTCTTCGTCGTCGTTGTCAACAGTGTCGGTAACATTTTGGATAATCTCATCTTCTGTTAAATAACCATTGGGTGGATCGACTGCATCAATATCTAACCACTCCTCCTCATCATTCAGTCACCACCTCACCAGCCGCATGTAGTTCTTGATAAATTTCATTTGAAAATCTTTCAAAATCCATTTCTTCCTCAGTAACTTCAGCACGTAATGCCTTGACATCATTCCGCCTCACTCCACACTTGTTTATTTGAAAATCTCTTACTTCTTTGCAAAAATTATTTTTTAACAAGTCTACAAAAAATGTCTCCAGTAAACCAAGCTGTTTTAGAGTTGTAGTAGACCACAGGTAGCCTGTTCATTAAATTTTTCAAAGCATGTGGTTTTTTTTTTTTTTTTTACTTCCCCACAATGGCGGACTTTGTTCTATGACTTGCGTCTGCATTCGCACACAGCATGGCAGAAACTTTTTCTTTGTTTACCTTACGGCTGGGAACACACTCATCTAGTGTAGATGCAAAAGTATTGTTCTGCAAGTATTTCCAACTAAAGCCTGTTTCATCGGCCTTGTATACCTGAAAAAACCTTAGATAATTTGTTATTATGTAATCATTTAATTTATTCTTAAAGGCTCAACATAATCTGTATCTGCATTTAATGATTCTCCACAAACTTTCCTGTTCTTAATATTATGCCTATTCTTAAACCTTTGCAACCATCCTTCACTTGCTTGAAAATCTGGAATGTTCATCTTTTGTGCAAATTTATCTGTGGCATTCTTAATGGAGTTGCCTCCAAATGGAATACCCACAGAGCAATCCTGGTTAAACCATTTATACACAGCTTCTTCTAATTTTGCATTTGTAGCACATTTTATTGTTTTCTTTTATTTAATGCACCACTATCACTTGCAGCAAGGAACTTCCTTATATCACCTTTGTCTCTTGATATCACACACCGTACTTTTCCAGACATTAAATTTTGTTGCCAGCCTAATAAATGAATACCCATGTTCATGTTTCTCTATTAAGTCTAATTTCTGCTCAATAGATAAAAACTCTTCCTCTTGGTAGATACGGCACCATTGGCAAGCCCCTGAGACATCTCATTGTATAATAATACAGTTGTAGTCAATAAATGGTAAATTCAACGATTATTCTTCCACCGGTGGACAAACACGTCACTCACAGACAAAGCTAATGGCCCTAGGTGCCTACTGTATGAATGCAGACTAGGTCTATACACCCTAGAGTAGGCTGGTGTTTAAGCCAGATCCAGTAACGTAAATTTCTCTCAAATTCTGGATTTACATCAAATTATATATTCTGGGTTATATGTTTAGTTTAGCAACATTATTAGGATAATAAGAGCTATAAAAAATACTTATTTTAGAAATTATTTATTAATTTTATTATTTCGAGGCCGTAGGTCACTGAATTGTGGCGACGAAATCAAATGAAACACGCATGGTGCTGTGTGTACCACACATGAATGAAGAAGAAATCAATTCTTTTTTCTACAAAGTGATAGGGGTAGGCAGGCCAGTAAAATGGTACAAAAAGGCAAAGTAACAAAATCGCTAGAGAAAGAGGTAGTGAAGAATAAAGAGAGAGGGAACATGTTCCTGAAAATTGTATACACTAACGTAGATGGAGTGAGATCAAAGATATTAGAGTTAACTGATATAATACAGCTGCAGATGCCAGACATTGTTGCACTTACTGAAACTTGAGGATGATATTTTAAGCGAGGTCATACTGTATTCCCAAGGGGCTACTCAGTTTGGGACGGGACAGAAAAATTAGGAAAGGCGGTAGCGTTGCTGTGCTGGTGAAAGAACACCTATAGGTAAACGAAATAATGATTACCAATCCACGAGAAGTTGGTGTAATAGCACTAGAGATCTGTAATCAGGATGATAAACTAACGATCATAAATGCATATAGTCCACCGCCAAGCAACACATGTACAGAGGAGAAGCTGGATAATAAACAAGAGGGTCTTATAACAATAATGAGAGATTATAGCAAGAGCGGATAAAGATAAATCATGACTGTTGGTAGTCGCTGACTTCAACTTGTAATCCATAGACTGGGAAGCATATGAAGCTAGAACAGAGGACTTTTGGACCTGTAGATTCATAGACCTCATTCTTTAAACATTTTTGTATCAACATGTTAAACAAGCTACGAGGATGAGGGAAGGGGATGTTCCTTCCATGCTAGATTTGATATTTACCAGGAAAAAGGAAGAGATATTTGACATTCAGTACCTTCCTCCCTTGGGTAAAAGTGGCCATGTCTTTTTGGGAATAAAGTATGCAATACGTTATAATCTGGAACAAAATAAGGAGGTTGAAGCAGTTGAAAAACCTGACTTCAGGAGAGGACATTATGGGGACCTTGGAAATTTTGTTAATGAGTATAATTGGACAGACTTGTTGCTAGGCAAGGAAGTAAATGAGATGTATGTCAAGTTTTGTGAAATGTATGATAAAGGCAAAAAAAATTATACCAAAGCAGAGATGCAGAACCAGGAAACAGGATTGGTTCAACAGAAATTACAAGAGGGCCAGAGACCAAAAAACACAAAAATTGAATCGGTATAGGAAGAGGCCAAACCCCCAAACATACCAGTGATGCAAAGATGCAAGAAACAACTACATGCCAGTGTGGAGAGAGGCAGAAAGAAATTTTGGAAAGGGATTGCGGAGAAATGTAAAACAGAACCAAGCCTATTCCATATATATTCATAAACAACAAATTGCAGGTAAAGGATAATATTCAGAGGTTGAAAATGGGAAACAGATTCACGGAAAATGAAAAGGAAATGTGTGAAACATTAAATGAAAAGTTCCAAAGTGTGTTTGTACAAAATGAAATATTCAGGGAACCAGTCACAATAGGAATTCCAGAGAACAACATAGAACACATAGGGGTGTCTTGAGACGTAGTGGAAAAAATGCTCAAGGAACTAAGTAAGAGCAAAGCGGTTGGTCCAGATGGAGTTTCACCATGGTTTCTGAGAGAATGTGCACCTGAGCTCAGCATTCCACTTCAACCGATTTTTCAGTCATCCCTGTGTACAGACGTTGTAGCTGATGTGTGGAATAATGCTAACGTAGTTCCAATCTACAAAAGTGTTAGCAGGGAATACCCCCCTCAAGTATAGACCTGTATCATTGACAATTGTAATAGTTAAAATATTGGAAAAATTAATTAAAGTAAATGGGTAGAACACCTGGAGAAAAATGATATATCACACAGACAGTACAGTACGGTTTTTGATCTAGAAGATCCTGTGTAATGAGTTTACTCAGTTTCTATGATCGAGCCACAGATATTTTACAAGAAAGAGATGGTTGGGTTGATTGCATCTATCTGGACCTAAAAAAGGCTTTCGACAGAGTTCCACATGAAAGGTTATTCTGGAAACTAGAACTTATAGGAGGGGTAATAGATAAGCTTTTAACATAGATGAAAAATTTTCTAACTGATAGAAAAATGAGGGTAGTAATCAGAGGCAATGTATCGGGCTCGAGAAATGTTACAAGTGGAGTACCACAGGATTCAGTTCTTGCACCGGTAATGTTCATTGTCTACATAAATGATCTACCAGATGGAATACAGAATTATATGAACATGTTTGGTGATGATGCTTAGATAATAGGGAAGATAAGAAATTTAAATGATTGCCATGCCCTTGAAGTCAAAATAAGTATATGGAGGTCAAAATGACCTGGACAAAATAAGTATATAGAGCACCACTTGGCAAATGGAATTTAATGTGAATAAATGCCATGTTATGGAATGTGGAATAGGAGAACAGAGACCCCATACAACTTATAAATTATGTGAGAAATTTTTAAAGAATTTTGATAAAGAAAGATATCTAGGAGTGGTTCAGGATAAAAAACTGTCACCTGAAGACCACATTAAGAACATTGTGCAAGGAGCCTATGCTACACTTTCTAACGTCAGAATTGCGTTTAAATACATGGATGGAAAAATACTCAAGAAATTGTTCATGACTTTTGTTAGACTAAAGCTGGAATATGCAGTGATTGTATGGTGTCCCATATCTTAAGAAGCACATCAATAAACTGGAAAAGGTGCAAAGACATGCTACTAAGTGGCTCCCAGAACTGAAGGACAAGAGCTACTAGGAGAGGTTAGAGGCATTAAGTATGCAAAAACTAGAAGATAGAAGAAAAAGAGGTGATATGATCACCAAGTACACAATAGTAAAGGGAATCGATAAAATTTATTAGGAAGAATTCCTGAGAAGTGGAACTTCAAGAACAAGAGGTAATAATTTTAAACTAACTAAGCAAAGCTGCCGGAGAAATAAAAGAAAATTCACTTTTGTAAACAGAGTGGTAGACGGTTGGAACAAGTTAGGTGAGGTGGTGGTGGAGGCCAAAGTCGTCAGTAGTTTCAAAGCGTTATATGACAGAGTGCTGGGAAGACGGGACACTATAAGCATAGCTCTCATGCTGTAACTACACTTAGGTAATTATACTTAGATAATTACATGGATTAGACCCATCCAAGGCCTAGATGCAGTACAAAATGATGCCATGCACATTGTCCTGGGTTGTCCTAGAACTATCAGAATTGTTAACATGAGAAAGGAAGTAAGATTACCTTCTATTTACGAGAGAATAGTTCAACTTATTACAGTACTATGTTTTGTGCCAAAAATTGTAAAAATAATGTTCCCCCCCCAGCTCTATTCAAATTAAATTGAGATTTATTCTAAACAATTCTGACTGTTCACTCAATCTGCCGTAAAAAAGCTCCTTACAGTGTGGTTATCTTCTTGACACTTCTTGGTTATCTTGAGATGATTTCAAGCTTAACGTTCCCGCAGCTCGGTCCTCGACCAGGCCTCCTTTTTGTTACACAT
Source organism: Procambarus clarkii (assembly GCF_040958095.1). Lineage (NCBI taxonomy): Eukaryota > Metazoa > Arthropoda > Malacostraca > Decapoda > Cambaridae > Procambarus > Procambarus clarkii. Next base: position 22,175,533 of record NC_091207.1, on the reverse strand, counting down.
CCCCAGGAATGTCTAACTGTCTAACTCCCAGGTATCTATTTACTGATAGGTGAACAGGGGCATCAGGGTGAATGAAACTGCCCATTTGTTTCCGCCTCTGCTGGGAATCGAACCCGGGATCTTGTTTCAGCCCTCAGTCCCGCTAACCGTCAGGCTCAGTTGTACCAATAATCTTATGAAACTGAATGTGTCTAAGTCCTGATAAAACTGTTCACTATATTCCCTCTTGGAAAGATGTGCAGGTTTCTATACATTATACACCCATCAGTGTAAAACAAATCTATAACACTGAAACTATGAGATGTATAACACTAGAAACTATTGATAGTCATATTCAAAATCTCAAACCAACTGAATCCTATGACTTTATTGATGGTTCCGTGCAGTTAGGCACTGGTAGAACAGTTTGTGCATTGTATGAAGGGAATGAAATGATCATGTCTAGTACACAGAGATTGAACAACTAGGCAAGCACGACACAGACTGAGCTATTGGGTATTTATCTAGCCACTGAATACCTTAAGCTCAGTGGTGGTGGAGTGATATTCTGTGACTAAAAGTGCTCTGCAGTCCTTAAATAACCCATCACAATTTATGTCTGAAATAGCTTGTAATATTAAATGGAATGTAATTTTTGCCAATGATAATAACTATTGTATAAAATTTGTGTGGATCCCATCCCATGTTGGAGTTGAAAAACATGACTTTGTAGATCGATTGGCCAATGAGGTTTGCAGGAAAGAAAACACTGATTATGACTATCTAATGCAGTTATTAGAAACATACAGATTAAAGAATATTTCATTTTAGATGTTTAGAAGAACTAAGAAATGCCCAAAGACCTGAAAGCTGCATTATTAAAAGCTATGACAACTTTTGTAATAATAGGTATTTATATGGTCAGCACAGTAGCCGAACCAGGCAGTGATGTAGTCATTATGCGAATTTGCCTTGGTTATAGGCACAGCTGGCAGGTTAGTGAGGTTGAGCCACTACCAGAATATTCACATTGTAAACCCTGTGACAAATCTTTAACCCTTAAGCTGCTAAGGGGTCCCGAGGAGATTTACACCCATGTGCGCAAAAAAAAAAAAATTATAAAAAATTATTTCGTCTTCTAAACATGTTACTTTGTCTTCCCTTAGCACGGGAAAAAAAAATCGTAGGTGACATATTTTGGGCACAATAGGCCAAGGAAGTCTGGCTGGCAAAATGTGGGCGTTGACAGAGCGGTCGTCAGAGGCGGTCAACGCCACCCGAGCTGACAGGTGGGAGTTGCCACAAAGATATCACCTAATTATTTCAATGTCTCTGATTGATTTTTTCTTAGTTTTTTTGCAGTAATATTATTCAATAGTGTGTAGTGTGATAGATTTATATAATAAAAAGGGTGAATCATCGCTATACTCAAAAGTATTGTGTGCATATTAGTGATTCAATTATGTTCATAAAAAAATAAACAAATAGTTTTGCTGTTATTACACTATACACAGGTTATATGTAAGTATCTGCATGTTTTGTTAACCATAACGAACCACTAAGTTGGTATTATGAGTCAAAAAGCAACGAGGAGTGACCGCCACACACCTGCCAGCCACTCGTTGCCACTCCCTCAACAACGCCTCACTCACCCACTTTCTCCTCCCACCATGCTGTTTTTTTATTTTATTCACTATATACAGACGTTATATATAAGTATCTATATGTTTTGTTCAGCACAACTGTACAACTAAGCTGATATAGTTAGTTCAGGCACTAAGAGTCATCACTACACACAGTCAGCTGGCGGCTGCCTCCCTCACTCATTCAAGGTTACATGCACTAAAATTTCTCCCCCAACAATACTGTTTGCAGTGTTATTACACACTATATACACACATTATATATAAGTATCTACATGTTGTATGTAGTCAGTAAACGATGCTATCTCCCTCCGTCCCTCAACATTAC